>NC_052634.1:38892105-39199147 GCF_016161935.1 Mauremys reevesii | reverse complement strand
GGTCTGCTATATAAGAAGAAAAACTTGAGGTACACCACCTCATGAATTTAATAACTAATCAGTGAAATAATTTCCCCATAACCCTTAAAGTAAAATCCATTAAAACCTGGCCTGCCTATTAAAAAAAAAAAAAACACAGGAAAATATGGGGGTAATTCCTCTGTTTTGCCTGCAATCAGCAAGGGTATTTGTAAAAGAAAGGAATCTTTTAAGCAACAATCAATGCCACCCTGAAAGGGGTAGAAAAATGTTATTTTTGTCTTTCAGAAAATCAGAAAAAGCTAATACCAGCTACAGAACAACCTATCACAAAAACAAATAAAAGTTTTAAAAAAAACCATACTGCAATAGCTATGGAATGTACTAAAATGCAGATATTTAGAACATAAGATGTTTTGGGTAATATCAGAGAATATTAAGGTTTTAATACATCTGTTAAAGCAAAGAAACAGATAATTGTTTAATACCTATCAATATAACTGGATGCAGTATGACTCCAGTACGGTAAGACAAAATTTGTTAAGTGAAGAAATTGTTGTTAAAATTGCACACCCCAACAGGCTCTGGAAGCAAAGATATGGACAGTTAACCCACTCCACAGATTGCACCTGGGATCCTTCTGGCTACCTCAGACCTCAAGCCAGTGGGCTGGGGAGGAAGGGAAACTATTGGACACTAGAGGTTGTACCAAGTGGACTCCTCAAAAGTGGGTATGCTTATCCATGCCTGTTGCTCCAAAGCCCTGTAGTAAAGACATCTCACTAGGATCTTCTATGTGGGATAAAATTAATAATTAGACCAAAGTATTGTATAACGGGCAATGTGTGTGTTAATTCTTGGAAAGAAGTGTTTTAAAAGGATAGAAGTGTTAGCAACCCATCAGTAGACAAATGTACATGTAATGTAAGTACTGTGTTTACAAATAATCACATTTACTATTTGCCACAACCAAAAAATCTCAGCTTACTGTAAGCACTGATTTAGCTGAGTTCTCTATTAGTCTTAGCATTGAATGGCAAACAGTTACCAATTATCTGTTTAAAAAGGTAAAAAGGTAACATAGTTCCTAAAAACAAACAAAACAATGTGGGAAACAGAACCATTCATATTATCTGGATGGTCTCCCACAACTACTGGCATACTAATGTTACTACCCCTAATTGTTTTTGGTTTTAAATTGTATGTGTTTAATTGAAATGTTTAAAATATGTTGGTGGATAAAACAAATGTATGCAAAGCTAGAGCCACAGGCCCAAATCACCTCCCAGTGTTTTACTACATAAGAAGTGACACTGGCGATTGATAATCTTAGTGTCAAAAGGGGGGTATGTAGGAGCTGGACTTTATAATGTATAATTTGATTTCATCCTGCTAGCCACCCTTTTTGAATAGCAGAAAGAAATGACCCTCTGGGACTATAAGATTCTGTTTTCCCATATGCATTACAAATTGGGCCCTCTCTAAGGGCTTGGCTACACTTACAAATTTACAGGATTCTCTATTGTGTCTATGTTAAGTAAATTAGAGAAACATTGAAGGCCTGTGTCTCAATGTAAATTGTCTTGGTTATTCATTGTAAAACTTAGCAAGGTTTAATTTGCAATGCCTTTTTGCTCGATATAAAATACTACTGTTTGTATTCTCAATCTGTTTGTGTGAATGAGGAATGAATGCATCAGGAAAAGATAAGGTGTGAAGGCCATTGTTATAGCCAGAGTCAAGGAAAGAAGCAAAAAGACTTAAAGAGTATCAAAGAATCATCAGGCACTGCTTACTACCCAGACGGCTGTTAAACTGTCTGGCATCCGCAGCATGAATACATGCTTTGCCGTGTAAGAATGCACCACCCCAGCGAACCAATCATCACCTCAGGACCATGCAGAGTCAATTTTGACTCCAGAAGATGACGTAGAGGAACAGCCTGCAATACCTTACAATCTACGTTCTCGAAAGGGTTGCCAGAAGCAGACGACTACCTAAAGCAAGGCCCAAGAAAAAGCAGTAGTGAGCCTAGCGCCTGCTGCCTGGTGGACATAAAACTGTGACTACAGTTCCCTCAGTTGAGGTTGTCAGAACCAGAAGGGCCCTGCCTCCAACATGTGGTGCCTGTTCCTCGGCTGTTGGTGTCTGAAGGTCTGGGGAGTCCACAATGACAATTCTTTTATCCAGCAGCAAGTGTGGATAGCTCAGACCCTTAATATTTCTAAATGCTGGGTCTGCAGCCACATCCCAGCCCACTGTCAAACTGATGTTCCTGTCCTGGCTATCCCACTCAATTCCCCAGACCTCACTGGAGGACCTTGTCCGTTTAACACAATATGGAACAGTAATGACACCTGGGAAGAGACTATTGGCAGTTCCTTTAACCCACTTGGGGGAGTAATACACCGGGCAAAAAGGCTCCTGAGGTTAAAAGAAGTAGTTAAAATAATGGCAAATAAAACTGGAGAAAGTTTAAGAGCCCTGGCCAAAGAAACAGGGGCGGTCCGACAGGTGGCCTCCAAAACCGTCAGGCATTGTACATAGTGCTGGCGGCCAAAGGAGGGACCTGTGCTCTCATTGGAAAACAATGTTGTGTGTTTATACCTGACGATACCAATGAGGTAATAGATCACGCCACTTAGAACAAATCGCATATCTTCCCATGAAGAGCCAAGTTCTTTATGGAAGTGGCTAAGTATTCTCTGGCATAGGAAACTGGTTGTTTCAGGGAGCCCTGACTATCCTGTTTGGAATCCTAATAATTTTTGTATGTTTTCAGTTAGTCTCCTGTTGTACCCAAAATTGTGTAAGGCATGCTACTCAGGTGACTGCCCCAGAACAGAGTGCTAATATGATGATTTTGAATATTGCTGATGAACAAAGAGATAAAGAACGGTTAATATGTGGAACCTAGTAAAATTTTGGTCATGGCGTAAGCTTGACCAAAAGGAGGGATTGTGAAAGTAGAATGAATTATATTGTAAAAATAAGAATGGATTAAAGAAATGTTGTATGTACCTTTAAGCAGAAATAAGAAATGTTGAAATACAGGTGCCAGGAAAAGAAACATTAGGCATAAACAATGGTGCTAATGGCAAAATATTAACAGAAGATGGGTAGTAATTAGTAAGGAAATAAGATATGCATGCCTAGCCCAGGTAAACTTATCTGATTCTGCTCCCTTTGTTATCTTGTTAAGTTCTCATCCTTTTATCTGTATAAATAAGATAGTTTGTGTCTTGCATGGGGTTCACATTATCTGGGTGTTATTAGCAGAAGCGCTGTGCTAATAAAACAGAGTGGTCTGACAAACTGTGAGTCCTGAGTCTAACTTTGACACAACCAACACCCACAACCTCTACCATGATAGCACCCTGTCTGGGAACAACTCACTGCTCAATAGCTGAAGTGTGAAATCCTCATTTCTGTGTTGTTCTATCACTGTAGTCCCGACTTTCCTCTTTCTTGTCTGTATAATCTCTGTCTGGTTCTGTGATTGTTTCTGTCTGCTGTAGAATTAAATTGTTGGGTGTAAACCAATTAAAGTGGTGGGGTATAATTGGTTAGATAATCATCTGATAATATGTTAGGATTGGTTAGTTACATTTCAGTAAAATGATTGGTTAAGGCATAGCTAAGCAGAACTCCAGTTTTACTATATAGTCTGCAGTCAGTCAGGAAGTAAGGGGGGGGAATGGGAATGAGAATGGGGGTAGAGGAATTAGAATTATGTTTTGCTAAGGGGGGGGAATAGGAACAGGGAATGGGAACAGGGACACAGGCAAGCCTCTGTGGTGTCAGAGCTGGGAAAGGGGATCCTGAGGCAGGAAATTGGAATAATTGCTTGCTGGAAGTTTACCTCAATAAACATTGAATTGTTTGCACCTTTGAGCTTCGTGCATTGCTGCTCTCTGGTCACGCGAGAAGGACCAGGGAATGGGAGGGTGATGGGATAAACCCTCTAACAACTCCAAGTACGTCTTTCAGGGTGTGAAAACCCCCAGAACCAGTATAATTAAGCTGACCTAAGCCATGGTTAGATAGTGCTAAATGAAAGGAAAGATTCTTCTGCCAATGCAGCTGTTACAGGGATGGAAGCCCCTCCCCTCACTGTAGCTACTGTCTACTCCACAGGGCTAAAGGAGTATTTTAAGTGTAGACAGCCTCAGTGTGAGACCAGATCTGGCTCCATAGATGCTCAGACATTAGGACAACACACTAATGCTTCCATAGTTGGCAGGATTCAAAGCTGTGTGGGGAGACCCCAATGGAAGTCCAATCCATTGCCTTAACCACTCAGCCACAATTATTTGAAGTACAGCTACTGCCCTACACAATGATTCTGTTCTCACAGAATTGTCACTGCAACTTGCTCAGACCAGCTTCCCCAGCACACTCACGGCTGTGCATTAGTGTAAGTGTGTCCATGGCTGAACAGCAAGAGTTCCTGCCCATTTCCCTTCCAGCTGGAGCAGGATGAGAGTGTGTTTGTGGTTAATGACATTGCTATAGATTGTTGTTCATTCCCCACACTGACAATTCACACAGTCCCTTTCGTATTCGAATATCCACCATATCATGCCAATAGCCGGGGGCAGGATTTCTCTGGGGCACTGAAATGTTTCAGGGGGTTGGTGCATGAACTCAGCCTTGCATTCCATCCCTGATGTTTCATGGACTAACAACAGCAGCAGAAAGAAAGAGCTGAGCCAATATCTCACTGTCAGAGGTGAAGGTGGCCACGTCCCCTCTGTCTGACCATCGCCATTGCAGGAGAGAAGGGTTCAATGGAATCGAATGCCCTGGCTCAGACAAGAGACACAGGGAGGTTTTGCTGTTCATGGATTTGTGCAAAGGAAATTGTGTCTCTGTGTGAAATTGAGGCAGGAAATGAAACGTCCACATGGTGGCCCAGTGCCCTAAGTAATGTGGGTGAAGGACTCTGGCTGAGAAATTATTTAAAAGGAATTTGTATCAATGTATTGCCCTGATTAAAAGCTATGGCTGTAAGGCAGCCACTGTTGTTAGTACTTGAACCTGCGTGGAGACACCCGAGTGTGTGTCAAGTCCATTGCCTTAACCAGGGATAGTCGATTATTTTATCAAGATCCAAATTTCTTGGTCAAGATCTAGTCAATGTCTAGATGCCAGAGAAAATAAAACACTGATGATAATAAGAAGAATATAGAAAGATTTAGCAGTCACTATGGGCATAACCATGATGACTGTTTCATGTTTCTCTCTTTATATCTGGCACCACCACTGCCTTTCCCTTTAGTCTTGTAGTTTACCAAGGGTAAAACTAAACATCACTTCAGATACCAGGGAGTGTTTGTGTTCATTCCTGTTAGCTACACAGGGGCTTGATGTAGCTGCTTTCAATCCTCCAGCTCTGCCGGGATAAGGAACATTTCAGGGTGTCACT
Source organism: Mauremys reevesii (assembly GCF_016161935.1). Taxonomy (NCBI): domain Eukaryota; kingdom Metazoa; phylum Chordata; order Testudines; family Geoemydidae; genus Mauremys; species Mauremys reevesii. The sequence continues at coordinate 39,193,740 of NC_052634.1, read as the reverse complement.
GAACTGAAGGAGGGAGATCACTTTTTGACAGGTTATGCCGCCTCTTAAAGGTGTTTGTCTGGCTGGCAGCCCTGGTTCCCAGGACTCTCCTGAGGGAAGAAAGTTTCTGTGCAAAATACTAAAACTTTTAACAGAGAGGAGGGAAAGGCGATGGCCACATGATGGGGCCAGTATGTACCACAACCTGGTTCTTTTATGTGGGATGACTCTGAACATTGACTAATCTCCACTCCCTTGTGTTTGAAGAGATGTTGAGTTGTACACTTAGGAACCTATAAGGCTGAAGCAATGTTATGGGTGGTGACACTACGATTGAAGGGTTATTTAATGTTGTAGAAATTGTTAAAAACACTGAGCTTAAACTGGAACTGCCTGTTGTTAAAGGCTGGTTTCCCCACGTCAGTTCCATAAGCTCTGCTAGAAACACCCTGGATTCTCTCCTGCCTCGGTGGGAACTGGAGGGAATTGTCCCCTGCTGCCCTTGGCTCCAGGCTGGTTTTTCTGGGGAGGGGACGTGGAATTGATTTGTTTGCTGTTGAGAAGGGAGCCAGGACAGTTCTCAGGGAACGAGAACTCCCAGCATCTTCCCAGCCCAGCCCAGGCTGCTGCCCTGTCCCAGCCTCTGTTCCCTGGGGGCCCTGCGTGTTTGACTCTAGAGCAGGCCGGGAGCAGCAGCTGAGGCAGAGGACAGCCTGGGCCGGGCAGATAAGAAGGAGTTTAGCAAGCAAAAAAGGTAAAATGGCAGGGGAGTATCACCTTGGACTCGACGGCATTTCTCCATTGGTCTGTCTGCTTTGGGGCAGGGACAATAACACGTCCTGCTGCATTCGTTATTTCAAAGGGCAGTTTAGGATTTTCATTCTCACACACGGTGCACAAAGCAGGACTCAACCTTTGCCGTAAACTAAACAAGCTGCTCACAGATTCTGGCAGCCACAATGAGCATTTGGGTGAGAGCTCAGACCTGCCCCTGTCTCAGAGAGAGGGGGTCATCTGTGTGGGGACTGGACCACTGACCTACCCGCTCCTAACTCCCAAACGTTCAGTAACTCTGTTATCAGTGCCTGTGAGTGTTATTTAAACCATAAGAAAAACCACACTGGGCCAGACTAAAGGCCCATCTAGCTCTGAACCTTGTCTTCTGACAGTAGCCAATACCAGGTGCCCCAACAACCAGTCAACAAGGGACCCCTGGGAGTTGAACCCAGGATCTCTTGTTTACAAAACAGAAGCTTTAGCCAGCTAAGCCATGGTGCCTGGGGGTAGCTATAACACACTGTCTGCCCACACCTGACTCCCTGCCATCACCACCAGGGCCTGACAAGCTTTGCTTGTGTTTGGATTCTGCAAAGCAGAGGAGCAGGTGAGGTTTTCCTTGCAAGCTGTGTGTGAGTGAATCTTTGGCCACGTCTGCACTACAAAGTTGTTTCAGCAGAATTATATTGCTCAGGTGTGTGAAAAACACACAACACTCTCTCGGTCAGTGGCTTGTGGCTGGTGTACACACTGCAATGCCACGTCTGGCGACAAAAGTGCCCTGTTTTGCTGACAAAATAAACCGACTTCAATGAGAGGGCTAGAGCTTTTTGCAGCAAACTTAAAGTAACAGAGTAAACACTGCTGTTCATTATATCACCATAACTGGCCTTCCCCAGTATCCCACAATGCCTGCTGTGAACTCGCCTGCCCTGCATTCCTGCTAATGAGCCATGGGCCCCTCCCCTTTCATCGCTCTGGGAAGTTCTGACAGCTGAGCCTGCTGCTCTGCTCCGGCAGCCATGAGCAAATCACTGCCGTGGATGCTGCTCTCTCCCGCACTGCGAACACAGAGCAGGGTGTTGGGAACTTCCTGACAGTGTAGGAGGGCCACTGGCATGTGAACTGTGACACGCCTATGACACCCCTTCCCTCAAGGAGGCTCTTACCTTCTAAACAGGGACTTCTGTTTTCTAGTAAAATCACTAAAAGGGAAGGAGAAAACTCAAAAGAGGTTCCTCCTGGCGCTCACATCCGTGAACCTGAATACTCTCTCAGTCCTCAAAGAGAGACCTGGAGAAGGAGACTTGCTGAAGCAAAGCCACAGGGGTCTCTGAGGTTTCCCTGGCCCCTTGCCCCTGTCCTGCCTGGCTGATGTCAGCATCTCTCTGTGAGGTCACCACCTCCCCACCACCTTTGACCAATTGTCTGAGGTCCTGCAAAAGGCCTTTGTGATGTCACTGCCACACCCCCTCCCTTGCTGTGCTAATGTCCTGCCCCTGCCCAGGCACTTTGGAGGTTTGAACTACTCCCTGTGGATCACCCTGTTGCCGGCTCAAAGAGCCCGAGGCGGAGCAACAGCAGGGTTCGTTGCCCGGTGTGCGTCGCACTAATTATCACACCAGGGTGGAGAAGCAAAACCAGGTTTATTTGAGCCCAAATAGGGTGCCAGGGAGAAAAGCATTCTCAAATCCTGCACACCCGCGCGCAGGCGGGATCCCAGCATTTATACCCCCCTTGTTTGTGTAAGCCTTTGTCTGGTTTTCCCCTCACCCTCCCTTCCCAGCAGCAGTTACTTAAAACATTACATTTCAGCGTGTTAGAAAAAGTTCTCATCCATAAGCTTATCTGTTGGCCTTGACAGAACAAACGCATACAGATTTTCCTTCCCCCTCTCCCCCTCCTCCCCGCCGCTTCTGCTGTTTCAAACTCCTACATTTGCAAGCGGAGATTGCTGACAGCTACACATTTTGCTTGCAGTCTGTTAGCATCTTAGGCTGGTTAAAATTCACAGCATGTAAGAACTTTGGTTCACTTCAGGCCCAAAGTCACAACTTTGGTTTACTCAGGCCTAGTGGCACCAACAACCCCACTCAAGGAGCATTCGTTCTAGGCAGCAAGCCGGCTAGACAGGAAAACATCAGATGCTGCTCCCAATGCTACACTCAGTTTTTCAGAAATTAGTCGACTTTATGGCCAGAAGAGACCACTAGAGCATCTTATTTGACCTCCTGCATATCACAGGCCTCCTGTATGACACAATAGCTACTTTTGGGCAAACACATTCCAGAAAGGCATCTAGTCTTCATTAAATGATATCAAGAGATGGAGAATCCACCACTTTCCCTAGAAGACATTTTTCTCCAGCCCTCAGAACATTTGGTGGCTCTTTGCTATTGAACGAGCTCAACCTGTTTAGCTTATCAAAAGAAGATTGAAAGGTGATTTCACTGAAGTGTTGAAGGGCCTTAATGGAGAGAAAATATTGGGTATGAAAGAGCTCTTTAATCGAGCAGAGAAAGGCATAACAAGACCCAATGGCTGGAAGGTGAAAAGAGACAAATTCATATTACAACTAAGGCACAAATATTCAACTGCGAGGATGATTCACGACAGGAACAAGCTCCCAAGGAAAGTGGTGGATTCTAATTCTAATTCCTTATGAATATTCTGTGTGTTTAGGGGAGGAACATGCTATATGCCCAGAGGACTTTATTCCTCCAGCCTGCAAGGACAGAGGGGATGTCAAGGAGTTGCTCCTTCAATCCTCCCCACAGAAAGGCCCTTCTTACAAAAGGGAACATCCTGGAGAGAAAGAGTAACACTGAACAAGACTCCAGAAAGACAGATTTTTATAATCACAGTGAGAAGTTTTTCACCTGACCAGGGTCTTGAACCCTGGACCCTCAGATTAAAAGACTGATGCTCTGCCAACTAAGCTAGCCAGGCTCACATGCAAAAAAGCACAAGTTGGTGCGGAGGTGAAGCTAGTCAAGAAAAAGCGAGACAGCCACAATAGGGGAAACCTGCTGCTCTCTCTTCCCAGCCCTGGCCTGGCTGGGTATTAGCGCTGGTTAAAAAGACGGGAAAATATCAGCATCTACCAGCCTTTCATAGCTGTACAAGACTCAGGCACAATACAGAGGTGCCCATCTGCAAGTGCTGAATGGTTGGATTGGCTAATGCAGCCTGTAGACGTCCAGGGCACTCTGGGATATAGAGCCAAGTGTCCATCACCATCATTCTTTCAAAGGGATAATGATAATGGTAGCAAGGTTCACAACTGACTCAGCAGTTGCATACAAAGGTGCACGTTTGGCAGTTACGTTGGCTCAGGTTGGCCACCCCGGTCTAGATGTAGAAGTTACAACATTTAAACTGGAAAGAGGGGCCAATTTCCCCATCATTTCCCACCTTTACATCCAAACACGATGAAGGTAGCAGATAGAGCCAGAGCAGGTTGTCTATGGGACCAAGTATATGCAGAGTATCCTCGACAGAGGTTTGTTCAACCTGTTCTTAAAAACCTCTGAGGACAGAGACACCACAGATGCCTTTGGGAGCCTATTCCAGAGCCTAACTGCACTCAGAGTCTGACATTGGTGAAGTAGGAGGCTGAGAAAAACAACACTGGCTGTCAGAAAAAGACAGCCCTCCCTGGTGCTTTAAGCAGTGGTTTCTGGTGTTTTAACAGCCATGGCCTGGGTTCAATTCCCCTTAAAACTAGAAGTTCTTCAATGAAAATCTCCATTCACTTTGCATGTGAAATGGAAAGGAAAAGAGGGCTTCTTGTCCTTATCAACAAGGCAAAGAATGGCTTTTTGCTCAGTAAATATTTTTAAAAGGTGCTGACTCGACCTGAAGATCTCATTGCATTTGTATTTACAATGGAATGATTCTCTCTAGGATAGACAGAAATTCTTCAGCTAGACTCAGATTCCACGGGAATACGAGAAGCGATTGTGTCTAACACCTGCCTTTTTTCGGACAACAGTGATGTCCAAGTTTTCCATGGACATTTCCCTTCCAGCACCTCAGGCCCCATCCAACAATACAAGAAACTGAAATGCACAGAAAGTTTCTCACCATAGGATTCACTGACCAGGCCGGGGGAAAAGTTTTGCCAGAACACTTGGTTATAATATCCCTCCCTGACCTTAAATGGAAAGCAAGGGGCTAACTCTCAGAGCACATAACCACAGCTTATGAGTCTCACATTCTACACTGTCCATGTACCCTTCTCCCTCCCCCTCTATATTGACCAGCCAAGCCTGCCCCCCTCAAGCCAGGCCAAGACTCTTCTGGGTCAGGAGCTTGGAATTTACCCAGCGAGGGGCTCTAAACGCACCACTTTTGAAGATGTTTGAATTCCCTCCAACTTCTCTCATACAAATGCTGAATAGTTGGTGGTGTAAGGTTACAGGAGAGGTTGAAATTAGGCTATTTCGTCAGATAGAAAACAGTGATTGTGTCGGGAGTGGGATGTGAATGTGCACGTACATATGGAGCCTAGAGCAACAAATGACAGTGTTAGAGGGCTTATTCCTTCACCCTCTCACTTCCCTGGTCCTTCTCGCATGAACAGAGAGCAACAATACCCGAAGTCCAAAGGTGCAAACAATTCGATGTTTATTGGGGTGAACGTCCAGCAAGCATGATTCCAGTTTCCTTCCTTAGTGTCCCCATCCCAGCTCTGACACCACAGAGCCTTGCCTGTGTCCCTGTTTCTGTTCCCATCCCCTGTTCCCATTTCCCCCGTAGCAAAACAGGATCCCAATTCCCCCATCCCCAGTCCCTGTTCCCATTCCCCCGCCCCCCGCCTTCCTGACTGACTGCAGACTGTATAGTAAAACCTGAGTTTTGCTTAGCTATTCCTTAACCAATCATTTTACTGAAATGTAACTAACCAATTCTAACATACTGTAACATGATTATCTAGCCAATTATATTCCACAACCTTCATTGGTTTACACCCAACAAAATTAATTATACAGCAGACAGAAACAATCAGAGAACCAGACAGAGACCATGCAAATAAACATACAAAACAATACAGAAGGGAGGATTTCACAACTACATCTATACAGACATAAGGGTTTTCCAGCTGTGTCTATTGATAAGTGAGTTCTGGCCAGACAGGATGATGCTACCAAACTAAGGGCTTGGCTACACTTACAAATTTGCAGCGCTGCAGCAGGGTGTGAAAACACACCCTCTCCAGCGCTGCAAATTGCGGCGCTGCAAAGCGCCAGTGTGGTCAAAGCCCCAGCGCTGGGAGCGCGGCTCCCAGCGCTGTACGTTATTCCCCACAGGGAGGTGGAGTACGGACAGCGCTGGGAGAGCTCTCTCCCAGCGCTGGTGCTTTGACTACACTTAGCGCTTCAAAGCGCGGCAGCACTTTGAAGTGCTAAGTGTAGCCACAGCCTAAGTTTCCCTTTCTCTGGAGGTGACAGGAATATCAGGACAGGATTGTATTCCTCACAGCCCAATAGCAACTTATTTCACTGTGACTAGTTGGGAATGTGTGAATGTGACCATACACTTCCCACCTTCTGCCTGCCTTTGCTGCTTAGCCGAAGAACCAGGCCTCAGACTGTCACAGTAAGAGAAGGCCATTACACAGACAGACAGTGATTTTTTATTCTTTCTTTTATACTTTTATAACTAGCTAAGTGATAAAAATACACCTAAATTCTTAAAGTACAGGCCTTTGCAGACAGGCCTGAATATCTGTATCCTAACAGTCCTCCAGGTCAGGCAGACTCTGGGTAAGGGAGTGGGAACTCATTGCTTCTCTGTCTCTCTTCCCCTCATCTCTGCTGCTCCCACTCTGAGCTTTCTCAGCACCTGGCCCCACAGCGCTTCCTGGCAGCCAGAGACTGCGCTATCTGCACCTGCAGCTGTGGCCTCTCTCCTGATTGCTAAGGAAAGGAACCTTTCCAGGAAATGGCCACAGCTTCTGGGAATCCCTGTGTGGCTGTGAACAGAGTTTGGCTCCTGGTACACAAGGCAACTTAAAAGCTGAGCACGAAGACAGGGGCTTGAACCCTAGACCCTCACATTAAGAGCCTGATGCTCTACCAAGTGAGCGACCTGGGGCCTGGTAGGAAACAGCTTCACCATTCACCACAAGACTGATTATCCCAGCGTGCAGGCAAGAGTGAGCAGGCAGGCAAAAGAGAGGCAAAAAAAGTCCAAGGAACCCCTCCTCTTTTTCTGCACAGCCACTGCCTGTCAGCAGGATTCCTCCTCCTCCTCAGGGAGACTAAATCTCTCTGCCTAGACAGCCGGTCCATCCGCTGCACCTCAATCCCCGATGCCCGAGCCTTCCTGCCAAAGCCCTGCACCTGGCCCCATACAATTAAGTCTCACGTCTCGCTGGGAACTCGACTTCTTGTGCCCAGAGCATCTCGGCCCCCTCAGTTGATGACCTGAGAAACACAGTGTCCGGCTTTTCCAAAGAAGAGCTTAGACCCTCATCATGTGGCCTAAAGGATAAGGCATCTCCCTGTGGATCGGATGATTCAGGATTTGAGTCCCCTCGTGGTTGTGCTCACTTTGTGCTGAAAGTCCTGCTCCCTTCAGGGCTGGAACCTCTTCTTGGCCACTCAGGCCAATGCTCTGGCTTCAGCTAGAGCCCCGGGAAGGAGTTGGGGGGTGGGCGTCACAAAGGCTGGGACCTGAGTCCCAGGGGCTTCCAGTCTCGCCTTTGCCCTTCCTGACTTGCCAAAGAAAATGGGCGGCTCCACTGCCAAAGTGAGCACCTGGAGTGGGAACCATAAGAGGTCCCACCGGGGGGCTGGCCCTGCTTTCCTACCCTCTTCTGATGTTGGCCACAGAGCATCAGCAGCCGCCCCACATGCTGGCCTGTGGGTGGCCTTCAGTGGGGTTCAGCACAGCAGGGAGCAGGCTGGCCCTGTGGCTGTCTGCTGGCCACACATAGGCATGGTCCTCTCCTCCTCTTGCCCTGGTCTCTGTGGCTTTTAAGCCTTCCCTTGGAGCTGTCAGCACCAGCCGCCTCTGCTCTAGGTGCCCAGAGGAGGAGAGGTGCTGGGCTCCAGCCTGCCCAGCCCTGACTATGAAGCCTGGCCCTGGCCCTGCTTCTTTCAAGCGCCAGGTGGGCAAGAGGAAAAGCACAGAGGCAAGTGCCAGACTTGTGGGCACCAGGTGAAGCCGTGAGAATCCCAACCCTCAGGTGTCAGTAGCCAGTTCTAGAGCCCTGACCCATCCAGTAGGAGGGGAAAAAATGGCTCTTGCAGAGCTGGAGACAGGGAAGTGGAGCAGTGGGAGCTCCAGGGCTTTACCACAAGGTCCCACTGAGATTTGAACTCAGATTGCAGGATTTAGAGTCCTGAGTGCTGCCCATTACACCATGGGACCAGCTCATGCACCCTTCTCTGGCCATCAGTGACCCTCATGGAGCCTGCTCGAGTAAGGGACTGTTGGCCCCTTACTAAAGCTTAGTGGGGGTTTTGGTTGGCTAGTTCCCAGTCCCAGTAGAAGGGGGAAGGGCCAATGGGAAATCAGGACCCTGAGACCGACAGTCCCCAGGGGCAATGGGGAGAGGCCAAAGCTCCAAGTTAGCTGCACTGACAGGCCAGGCAGTGTAATGAGGGAGTCACCAGGCCAGGGGGTCCCATCCAGCGTGGGAGCTGGAACTGCCTGGGTCAGAGTGGGGTGGAGCTAAGGAGAGAGCAAGAGCCTGAGAAGAGCCAGGGAGCAGAGCTGCACAGGTGTAGTGCCAGAAACTGCTCCCTGTAGGACTTTGCTACCTGCAGCAGTTACTGAGCCCTGAGGTTGTTCTTGTTTGCTGACTTGTCCTAATTGGCTAAAACTTGACAGTGGTGGGTGATGGAAGCATAAAGGCTTCGTCCTCCAAACGACCCTGCCTGGTGTCCGTCTGTATCTATTACCTCTTAATACCGAATTGTAAAAAATAGAGTGAGGTCATTTAAACATCATTTATTTTGCAGCTTCATTTACTGTGCTAACAATGTAGCATCCTGACACCGATACTTCTGCCCACGTGCCCTGTGGGTTGGATTCATTTTAGTGGGACACGGGACATGTGGAGGATAATTTAAACTCTTAATTTCCTTAGGGTTTCCCTTTAATATACTTCTCTGCTGGTGCAATTTCTGACCATTGCACGTCTATTGTATTTATTACAATAGCACAAGTAAGTCACACAAGTGACATAGTCTAAGGGCTTGGCTACACTTGCAAGTTAGAGCCCATTAAAGCAGCCCCGGGTGCCCTAACTCCTGAGGTGTCCACACTCGCAAGGCACATGGAGCACCTGGAGCACTCCATGAGAAGCATAAAGCTTGCTGATCCCTGCTGAAATACCCGGGCATCAGTGTGGACGACGTGTTGCATCACTGCACTGTGTTTGGCCTCAGGAAATGTCCCATAATCCCCTGAAGTCAAGTGCCCACTCTGGTCATTGTTTTGAAATCGGCTGCAGGCATGCGGATATCCCCTTTCAAAGCTCCGTTTCTGACACCCGGCTGCTTATCCAGTCTCAGCCCCCCAAACACACTGTCACTCCCCCCACGTACACACAACACACTCCCTGTCACATTCCACCCCCGTCCCCCATTTGAAAAGCACGTTGCAGCCACTTGCACACTGGGATAGCTAACACACTGCACTGCTCTCTGTGGCATTGCCAGAGCTGCTAATGTGGCCACTCCAGTGCGCTTGCAGCTGTCACCTCCCATTGATGAGACCTGGTCCCACCATCTCCGCTGAGCTCCAGTCTGCCCTGCTGCCATCCCTGTCTGTGTTGTCTTCTAGCAGTTGACTGGAAGGTGAGCACTGGCCGCATGCCATGTAGCCGTGTTGTCTCAAAGGGCGAAAGCAGGAAGAATGGTGCCTTCATAGCCCACCCAATATTCCATAACCTAGTTAAGGAAAATATTTCTCAATGAACTCTCAGTAAAAGATTAGAAACAGCCAGTGTCCGCATCAGTCTACGAGCATTGGTATTTTCTTGAAATTTGTCAGACCAACCTAACTAACACCTAACATACATTTGAACCTCTTTTCACACTGTTGCTCATTCTCAGGTTCTGCTTTGTCTCTAGACAGATCCAGTCTCTTTCAGAACGGCCTTGCTCTTTCTTTCTGTTTCGCTCATGGATGTTTTGGAGTAAACACTCCTTCCTCTATTCTCAGCCAAACACTAGTATTAACTGTTTGCTGCTGATGGGTTTAGAAAGCATTTGTGGAGTGGAAGATGCCATTTCTGGGGGCTTGTTCCCAAGCTGCAGTACTTTGTGTTCCAACATCTCCCAGCTTCCTTGGTGAAAATAAGACCAAGATTTCTTTGCAATATACAAGAAGAAAGGAATTTTTCACCCCAGATGGGACTTGAACCTACAATCTCTGACTTAGGAAGCCAATGCCTTATCCATTAGGCCACTGGGGCCCTGAAGACCAGTAGAAAGAAGGATGGAAATTCCCTCTCTTAATTGCACATTCCTTCAGATGCCAAATACCCATTTAATGGCCTTACAGAAACGTCTGCATCCCCCGGCAGCGAGGCAGCTGGGCAGGTCCCTGACAGAGCTGAGCACCACCTTTCTGCCAGCCATCGTTAGAGAAGAACCCCACCCTAGAGTCACCCCTCCCTCCTTCAGCAACTCCACGGCTGTGGCTCTGAGTGGCAGTAGGATGATTAGGGGGTGAATCCGGGGCTGGAAGGGGGGTAAGGTCGGCCTGTAAGGAGTGACCAGGTGGGGCAGACCCGGAAGGAGGCTGTGGGCTGTTGGTTGGTTGTTGGGATCCGAGCTCTGGTTCAAAGCTGCACAGTGACCTGACACCCAGGGTTATAGGGCCGACATAGTGACCCTCTTACTGGCCTCGGTGACCCCAAACCCTTGTTACTAAGGGCACTGAGGAGTCTCTGTCCCTTAATAACTTCTGGGAGCTCCCAGCAGGCTGCGGGCGTCAGCCGCCTCCTGCCACACAGGTTAGACTCTTGGCACTGTGCCAGCCGCCCCCTCGCTTGCAGGCCCAGTGTAAGAAGCAGGAGGCCCGGTGCTGGCAGAAGAGGGTTTTGATTAATCAACCTCTGTGTTATGGGCACAGGACGCTTCCACTCAGTAGCACAGCTGGGGGGGAGCAGGGGGAGCAGCTAAGGGCGCCGGGTTCCTCCGGTGGGGGTGTGGAGCAGCCGTTCGTTTTCCTGTTCGCACTCCCCTGCGGTGTGAAAATTGGGGAGGGGAGGCAGAAGCCCCACTTCCCTCCCGAAATGACGCCCAGTGGGGGAAGCCAGGACAACAGGGTGGGGCGGCAAGTGGTGGCCAGACTCTCACCGCCAGGGTCTAGTCTAGCTCAGGGTCCAGCTCAACTTCCTCCCCGCACCACTGGCCCCCAGTCCCCTTCCACCACCAGGTCAACCCGGGCACTAGGGCAGGAACAGGGTGAGGCAGCAAGTCAAGCTGAGCAAGGCAGGCAAAAGCGAGTCTTGTCTTCATGGGCTGCTCACAATGACGTCCTTTTTGTGTGCAACTGCTGCCAAAACATCCCAGGCAGAGAAGCAACAGGCCAAAATACTGGCCTACAGCTGCCAAAGTAGTTCAGTTGGGAGAGCGTTAGACTGAAGATCTAAAGGTCCCTGGTTCAATCCCAGGCTTTGGCAGGTGCTTTCATCTTCTTTGTGCAGGGGCAGCTTGTTTTCTAGAAGCCCAGTGGTGCCTGCACCCAAGATGAGCAGGGTTTCCCTGGGGTAAAGCAATATTGGGGGCCCCTTCCATTAAAAAAAAGTGGCAATACTGTATTCTCACGGGGCCCCTGCAGGGCCTGAGGCAAATTGCCCCACTTGCCTCCCCTCTGGGTGGCCCTGAAGGTGAGTCTCTGATCTTGGGCTCTGCTGTAGGAAAACATAGAATGGGCTTCTGCCCCTAGTTGGCCCACCTGACCTTTAAGGATGAGAGCTGTCTTTCCCAACATGGCAGGAAGAGAGCAATGCAGGGTGACCCTCAGGAATGGTGCCAGAGGGCTGCTGGGCAGTGACAGGCAGGAATAGGGGATGAAAACTCCTCTGCGCAGCTGAGCAAGGGCAGTACCAGGGAAGGGGCATCTGTAAAAGTGGCTGTGTGGAAGGTGGAAGGGATTTGGGGGCACAGGAGGAGGCGCTTGATGTTCAGTGCCTTGGAGCAGCTGGACTTAGCCATGGTGGGTGTTCAGGAAATTCCCATTAATAACTCTAGGGTAGCTCAATAGGCAGAGGGTGATTGGAGGAAGGGCCTCCTGGCCAGGGAAGAATGATGGGGCTGGAGTCACATTCATGGTGCAAGTACAGAAGGTGGTGGAGCTCTGACCAGGGAGGGCATTGCTGGTGGGCTTTGTGCTCTGTGGCACTGGTTACTGCTATATTAGTGTGTATGGTCCCCAGTTAAGGCATGAGAGGGAAGATCAAAGGCTCCCTTCCTCTGGACTGCATGATGTTTGTTGTTGGGGGGGGGGGGGTTAATTGTGTCAGCCGGCCTGAGCACCGCTGGTCCTGTTTCCCCAACCGTCAGAGGAAACATTTTCACAATGAGCACTACCTGGCGCAGGTCTGTAGTGAGGTCGGCTTAGAGGAGCTCACTCCAGCCACAGAGGGGGTTCACCTTTCTGCGGGGACAGACCAGGACTCGCATTGACCGGATTTATGCTTAGCTTTTGTGTCTTTAGCATATTGCTTCTCAGATTCTTTCTTGGCCTGACTTGTTACACTTTGACACTTAACAGGCCAGAGTTTGTGCACCTTCCTATTATCCTCACTAGGATCTGATTTCCAAATTTTGAGGAATGACTTTTTGCCTCTAACAGCCTCCAGTACTTGGCCGTTTACCTAGAGTGGCGTTCTGCTGGTCCTCCTATTGTCGCTTCTGATTTAGGGCAAACGTTTCATCTGAGCCTCTAATTGCAGTGTTTTTAAACAGTCTGCATGCTGCTTGCAGGCACCTAACACTTGTGACAGCAGCTCCTTTTAATTCCCACCTAACCATCTGTACTTATGCCGATAGGTCGACTTTAGGTCTTTAACTTTGAGCGGTAGCTGAGAAGATGGTAAATTGGGCAGAAACCCATTCGACAAACCTCTTCATTTCCTTGTTATTTCCTGACTTCTTCATTCATCGCCTTTTCCTTATTTCCTGGCTGAGGCGGAGGCCTGCCAGAGAGCTCCCTGGCACCTCTGGCTGCCTGGGCTGAAGGCAAGAGGCAGGCCTGGGCATGGTGAGGGCCTCCTGTCCTGTAATGAGGCCGCACTGCTTCCTGGTCCCCTTTTCCCACCCACACCGGCAGGCGGCTGCTGTGGGAGAACACGAGGGAGGCTCTCGGGATGCTAGGCAGCGCTGTGTGGCTGTCAAGGGAAAGACCCTTCTTCTCTAAAGATGGCTGGCAGAAAGGTGGTGCTCAGCTCTGTAAGTGACCTGCCCAGTAGCCTCGCTGCCAGGGGATGCAGACATTTCTGTAAGGTGCAGAAAGAGGGTATTTGGCTTCCAAGTTAATATGAGAAATATGCATTTAGGAGATGAAATTTCCATTCTTTCATCAGGGCCCCAGTGGCCTAATGGACAAGGCAATGGCTTTCTAAGCCAGAGATTGCGGGTTTGAGTCCCATCTGGGGTGGAAAACTGTCTCTATGTTGCAAGGAAACCTTAGCCTTATTTTCAGAAAGGAAGCTTGGGAGATGTTTGAACACAAAATACTGGATCTTGGGAAAAATCCCCCAGAAATGGCATCTTGACAAATGCTTTCTAAACCCATCAGTAGCAAACAGTTAATACTAGCGTTTGTCTGAGACTAGAGAGAAGGGGAGTGTTTACTCGCACACCTCAATGAGTGAAACAGAGGGAAAGAGAAAGGCTGTTCTGAAAGAGAAGGGATCTGTCTGGAGACAAAGCAGCTGTGTGAGAAGAAGAGGTTCAAATGGCTGTTAGATGTTAGTTAGTGTTAGAGGGTTTATCCCTTCACCCTCCCATTACTGGGTCCTTCTTGTGTACCCACAGAGCAGCAATACCCAAGGTGCAAACAATGAGATGTTTATTGGATTGAACTTCCAGCAAGCAATGATTCCAGTTTCCTTCCTCAGTGTCCCCATCCCAGCCCTGACGCCACAGAGCCTTGCCTGTGTCCCTGTTCCCATTCTCCCCCTTAGCAAGACATAGGACATATGGTGACACATTTCCTGATCGGGCCAGGCCTCAAGGTGGAAGGTGCTGATATTCCATTTGTCCCACTGTCCTGTGCGTAGTGCAGTGCCCTGCACCTTCTCTTGTACAGGTGGGCCACACCTGTTCCAATTAGCGTTCCAGACTTCCCACTATAGTGGGCCTGGGAAGGTTGGGTCCAGGTTGTCTTGTACAGGGGGGAGGGGCTTACTCCATTACTTCTAGGTTATTTCCATAGGCAACGTATCACAAGTATACTTAGCAATACACCAGCCGCTGTAACAATCCACAGCAACACCGAGAGACCTGAGCACTAGCCGCATGGTCCAACATCCTGGCCACCACCGAAACACCTCCTCTCCTCCTTCGACGGGGTCAAGCTCTTAACGTGCCCAGTTGCAATACGCTGCCGCTGCAGGTTTTCGTGCTTTTGTCCATATCATAAGTCCATTGAATGTCCACAGAGAAATGGGTTATTGTCCAAACCAACTTAACCACGTGGTGTGGAATCAGGCTGTATGTGCTGGTTTGATTATTCACAGCAGTAAGATTCACAGATCTATCTGTGCCCCAAAGCCCAGAGAGCAGTGTGTAGTGTGGAATTTGGTTAGGGGCTGGTGTAATTGTGCCCCCAGTAATATGTACATTTCCAGCAAAACACCTCATACACAGTACACCCAATTGTCCACCCCTTGCCACGGGCCATTGGGTGTGCTCCTCCATGGCCATCAGGGAGGGGCACATTCAAACATCTTCTCTGGCTTTACACCATTTTACACACACCCCCATTGATTCCCAGCGAGCAAATCCCCTTCTCATTATTCCCATACGGCTTGTGGGGCCCACCTTAGCAGCCGATTCACTTCCAGATACCACGGTAGCTATTACACAGGTGCTGGCCTCCTAGTCGAGCATTTTGAATGTCCACACACATCTTCCCCAGGTCAGCCTTTGAAGCCACCCCACCCACGTCATGAGGTTTTCTGTTCATTGAAACACAACAATGCTGACAACAAGACAAACACCACAGACAAACAACACAAAACAGAGATTCATGGTATTCTGGGTTAGTCTTTGCTGGCACCAGCTTCCTTGTAGAGTGTCTGAAAACAAAAGAAACAATTTCCACACACCTTCAGTGGGGACAGATTAATAACAATAATACCACTTCCTTTTACAAATTTCCTTCCTAATTGCAGGAAAAACAGAAGAATTCCTCCAGGCTGTCCTTATTTTGTTCTATAGTCAGATAGTGAATTACCCCACTCGGGTCCTTTATGAAATTCATGAGGTGGTGTGCCTCAGTTTCCCCTCTTGTACAACAGACCCAGTTTGCAATAGTTTCTCTGCTGCACCAAGCTTTAAGTTTATCCGCAGGTAATAGCTGAGAGACAGCTTTAGATTTAGCTTTAGCACTGTACATACACACACACACTCCTTAGGGTTAACCTGTCCCCCTTATTTTCAGGCTTGACTTGTTTTTTCACCTCCCTTTCCTGGAGGGCCACAATCTGAGTCTTCCAGTAGCTTGTTTGCTGACCAGATGTATTTATTATTTGCAGCTCCTTTGTGCTGCCACTGATGGGCAGTTCTCTCCTTCCCCCATCAGCTAGGTCATTTGCATTCACCCCGGCTTTTGGGCTTGGCTTTTGGATCCAAAGCCATCAGCAGCTCAGAGACTGTCTTAAAAGGGACACAAACAACTTCCACCGGAGTTCTGATTACTTTCCACTTTCATCTTCTGCTTCAAAACACACAGATCTGAAAAAGAAACCACAGCCTATTGTGGCTCCCTTTGGAGCCCTAATAGGGTTTGAATTAAGTACCATGTTTTGTTTGCATTTCTTTTACCCCTTCTCCAATATACACTGCACACGTCCTGGGAAAACGCACATTCCTTCCATAGTTTAACCTTCATAACATTATGTTACAAAACATAAGTCTCACTTTAGGTTTTTAAAACCTGACACAATTACACACAACATTTTGTTTTGTCTAACATCCCTTGCACTGCAATAATTTTTTTTTACACAACTGTACCCCGATTACACGTCCATCTTGTACAACCAGAGACAGCCAGGCAGGCACGTTATGCCAATAGAAACCCCGGACATTCCTTTAGTGATTTTGCTAACATTACCCAGGAGTCAAATCATTTTGATGAGATTATCTCTCCGCCTGCTGCCTGCAGCCGTCCCCTATAGACCATTTCTGTGGACAAAGGGCCCATTTCCCCTCAGAATGGCTGTGAAGGCTTCTCAGGACAAAACTTTACCTGACCCTCTTGTATAATTTAATTACTAAGCTTCCATGCAACGTGAGTGCACAGAGCTGCACATACAGTTACATTTATATAACTGGGTTTTATTATTAAACCAAAAACTGCCTTCTTGTAACACCACAACTGTTGCCTTTTGCTATTTCCACAACTCACAAATGTTTACTTTCCTCCAAACTCTGTATTATTAATTTTTGCAAAGCCCTGGGCGGCTGCACTGCAGTGCTGGGGTGACTCTGCAGGGGGAGAAGCTGCTGTGGAGCAATGTAGAGCAGGTGCAGGAAGGAGCCGGGGTCACTGTTCACATTGTGAACTGCACAATTTTCCATATTTGGGAATGTCCGAGAACAATTCTAGGGTAAGGTGAATGCAGAGCAGTGACACTGGAGGTGCCCAGACCTCCAACAGGGGTGGTGTGGAAATTAATAATGGGAAGATCATTTGTGAAATTAGTCGTCACTGACAAGATTTGTCTCTTCTTATTTCATGTTATGGTGTTATTTAGCGGAATCAGGACATATTATTACTATGTTAATTAAATACTTAATTTTATTTAACTAAGCCAAAAACTTAGTGTCACTTATTTTTTTCTCTGTCCTAGCAAGAACTAAATGAATTTTGTGACTTTCTGGAAAGTGCAGCGAGATTAAATGTGGGGAATTCAGTCCCTGTGTTTGTGAGCTGATGTTTTCCTCTCACAGGTCAGTGCCTGCATTGAAATACCAAGAGGGATCTAAGGGCTGGTGTACGCTGGGCACAGGGGTGTTTGCAGAAGGGGCGGGGCCTCAGGTGGAAGGGGCGGAGCAGGGCGTTAGTCTCCCCCAGCTGGCGGTTCTCACCCTGCCCATGGTGTTGCAATGACAGAGGCTGCCCAGGCTGCACTTGTAGTGAGGTTCCCCCACTAGGTGGCCGCGCAGAGGCTGCAGGAGACAGGCAGGTGGCAGCAGGGGAAGTGGCGACACAGGAGCTCTCAGCAGCAGGGTGAAGGACAATGCCGTGGAGTGGCAGCGACGCAGAGTGAACAGGGCAAACCGAGAGCCAGTTGAGGGAGTGTCGGAAGCAGAAGCTGAGGTGTCTTTTGATGCCTTCCCCTCCCTCCCCCACCCCTGGGGCTTTGCTGCCCAAGAGGAGTGGGGGTTGGGGGAAGGAGAGCGGAGGGGTCTCTTAAAGGAACATTGGATTGGACTGTCACACCGCAAGGTGAGAAACTGAGGCACAGCACTGCCCAGCGTACTCTGGGGTGGGGGGTTGCTGATGAGCGTAGATTTGAATGTGGTTGTGGGGTTTTCCCAAACTCAGGCTTGATTCTCTTTCTCTTTTAATAGAAGTTCTCATTGGCTCTCCGCCCACGCAGAGCTGGGGAGTGGGGCCTGTTGCCTTTTCCCCAGGCTGAAAGGTGACACCTGCTGGCGAGTGAGGGTCGGTTTGGGTGACCCCCACTCAGGGCAGGCTAAGGGCAGGTCTCTGCCCTTTACTCAGCCCAGGAGGAGTTTTTTGCACTAACATCCCAAGTGTGCAAGTCCGTCCCCGCAGAGCTGCCCCATAGGGTGACCTTAAAGAAACTGGAAAATGGGACAGGGCGTGGGGGGTAATAGGCTCCTATATAAGAAAAAGTCCAGCCAAACCTTTAAAAACGGGACATCTGGTCACCCTGGAGCAGCCCCGCACTCCTGCTCCCCGGTTGGTGCGTTTGTAACCCGGGGGCTGAAGCCGACGTGAGAAAGGGAAGTGAGCGAGCTCGGAGCTCTCCGGCGCCACCTGCTGGGAGCAGAGGGCAATGACTGAGCGACGTCCTGGCTAATTTAAATATCACCTTGTTCTCTGCCGGGTGGCTCCACTGGAGAGCTGGGGCGTGGCCTGAGTGTGGCAGCACCTTATTTGCATATATTAAAAGCAGCAGTTTGGGGCCATTGGGGTAAAATATGAGTAAGTTTTGGGGTTGGGCCCCACATGTTTAGTGCAGGCTGTGGGGAGCCGGGCTGAGCAGAGCCTGCCCCGACGGGTGTGTGGTCACCCTGAGCTGGGAGCGTGTTGCCAGATATGGGGAAGGGGCTGGGTTGGGGGTAAGATTGGCTGTGGAAAGCAGTAAAGGATTCCCCCATTTTTGGTGTCTGGATGGAGTTCTCATTGTGTAAATGGAGAACAGCAGTGGGGGGACAAAGGGATTTGAGACTTGTGTTTTGCGGGTTGCTGGGGGGCCTGACCTGAGCCATCTGGGGCGGGCTGCTGCTGGGTGGGGTAGGATGGGGGGGTGCTGTCTGTGTGCTTGAGAAGAGGGGCAGTTCCTGGTTGGCTGGTGCTGGCCTGTCTAGTGTTTTCTGACAGCTGAACTCCCATTGGCCTTCAGGCAGGGCGGGTCTCTGAAACCTGGTCTCCCATTGGGCCCTCCCCAATTGACGTTTCTGACAGGCTCAGCTCCCATTGGTGACGTTGTCTGACAGCGATGCGGGGCGGAGCCGCCAGGGCCTTGTGCGCCAGAGCTCAGTGCCCGCCCACGAGAAGCGGCGTGAGGCCGCAAGGGGCTGGGTCCCGCTGCCTGGCGGAGGAACAGAGACTGCAGCAGCGGCGCCGGCGAGAGCCATCAGCCGGTCCTTAGTTTCTGCTTGGTAAAGGCAAGTTAGTGGGGTCCATCCGTCAGAAAAAGAGTCCCAGGACTTCTTGCTGGGCGCCAGGGTCCAAAAGTGGCGCATTCCCTCCTGAAAAGGGCTGTGTTTCGAATGTCCGTCCAGTGCGTTGAAGGGAAGGATCTGCGTGCCTGGGAAGCTGCGTCCCTCCAGAGGCGCTTGAGAAGCCAAAGGGGCCGTGGGTAAGTTTGTGATGAGGTGAGTGTGAAGTGTGGAAGGGGAAGGGTGTCAAGAGGAGGTTTTGAGAGGAAACAAGGTGCTGCTGAGCTGGTAGGTGAGGGCAAGGTCCCAGGCGGGTGTTGTGTGAGGAGCTGTGTAGGCCCGAAAAGGCGTCGTGCTGGGCAAGGGCAGGTGAGGAGGGCCAGGGCTTTTCCCAGGGCTGTTGCTGCGGCCAAGGCCTTTGGGAAGCAGAAGAGGGCCAGGGGTGCTGTTGCCTGCTGGGGCCCATGCGACGGTGTAGGTGTACGCTGACCATAGCTGGTCTGTGGGAGCTGGGGCCCCTTCCCGTGCCCCTTTCCTTGTTAGTATAGTGGTGAGTATCCCCGCCTGTTACGCGGGAGACCGGGGTTTGATTCCCTGACGGGGAGGGTGACCCCTTTTGAAGGGGGGAACAAAGAAATCCCTGGCCTGCCCACCCCATGCCTTGCGTTCTCCTTCAATGGCCACTTCCCTTCGCACCCCGAACTGATGACTTTCACCTCCAGAGAGACAATTACCTCGCAAGGACACGCTGGCCCTAGCCAAAGCCTCTCCCTGGCCTTCCGCCCCCGGGCCCAGCTTCGGGGCCTGCACGTGGGGGCACGTTTCAGAGCGGCGAAGGGAAATAGGCTGGCCAGGGGCATGAGCACTGATTTCCCAACACCCCCCTGCAGTTTTGTGAACTAGTTACATGCCAAACCTGGTTGCTGAACTTCGCGACTTTGTCCTCACCCACAACTATTTCACATTTGAGGACAATATATATCTTCAAGTCAGCGGCACTGCTATGGGTACCCAAATGGCCCCACAGTATGCCAACATTTTTATGGCTGACTTAAAATAACGCTTCCTTAGCTCTCGTCTCCTAATGCCCCTACTGTACTTGCGCTACACTGAAGACATCTTCATCATCAGGACTCATGGAAAAGAAGCCCTTGAGGAATTCCACCATAATTTTAACAATTTCCATCCCTCCATCTACCTCGGCCTAGATCAATTCACTCAAGAGGTTCAGTTCCTTGACAGTACTGTGCTGATAAGAGATGGTCACATAAACACAACCCTTTACCGGAAACCCACTGACCGCTATACTTACCTATATGCCTCCAGCTTCCATCCAGGACACGCCACATGATCCATTGTCTATAGCCAAGCTCTAAGATACAACCATATTTGCTCCAATCCTCAGACAGAGATAAACACCTACAAGATCTCTATCAAGCATTCTTAAAACTACATTACCCACCTGCTGAAGTGAAAAACAGGTTGACCGAGACAGAAGAGTACCCAGAAGTCACCTACTACAAGACAGGCCCAACATAGAAAATAACAGAACACCACTGGCCTTTACGTTCATCCCCCCAATTAAAACCTCTCTAGCGAATCATCAAAGATCTACAACCTATCCTGAAAGATGATCCCTCACGCTCCCAGATCTTGGGAGACAGGCCAGTCCTTGCTTACAGACAATCCCCAAACCTGAAGCAAATCCTCACCAGCAACCACAGAACAACAACACTAACCCAGGAATCTATCCTTGCAACAAAGCCCGATGCCAACTCTGTCCACTTATCTATTCAAGTGACACCATAATACGACCTAATCACATCAGCCATGCCATCAGGGGCTCGTTCACCTCCACATTTACCAATGTGATATATGTCATTATGTGCCAGCAATGCCCCTCTGCCATGTACATTGGCCAAACCATAAATTCTCTTTTAAATATAATAAATGGGATGTAAAGCAGATGTCAAGAATTATAAGATTCAAACACCAATAGGAGAACACTTCAACCTCTGGCCGTTCAGTAACAGATTTAAAGATGGCAATTTTGCAACAGAAAGCTTCAAAAACAGACGCCAACGAGAAACTGCTGAACTTGAATTAATATGCAAACTAGATACAATCAATTTAGGCTTAAATAGAGACTGGAAATGGCTGAGCCATTACACACATTGAATCCATTTCCCCATGTTAAGTATCCTCACACCTTCTTGTCAAACTATCTTAAATGGGTCATCTTGATTATCACTACAAAAGTTTTTTTTCTCCTGCTGAGAATAGCTCATCTTAATTAATTAGCCTCTTAGAGTTGGTTGGGCAACTCCCACCTTTTCATGTGCTCTGTGTGTATGTGTGTGTGCTTATACATATATCCTAACTATATGTTCCATTCTATGCATCCGATGAAGCCATTTATCAACATTGAATTTCATCTGCCATTTTGTTGCCCAATCACCCAGTTTTGTGAGATCCCTTTGTAACTCTTCGCAGTCTGCCTGGGACTTAACTATCTTGAACAGTTTTGTATCATCTGCAAATTTTGTCACCTCAATTTTTACGCATTTTTCCAGATCATTTATGAGTATGTTGAACAGTAATGGTCCCAGTACTGACCCCTCTGGGATACCACTATTTATCTCTCTCCATTCTGAAAACTGATAATTTATTCCTACCCTTTGTTTCCAAGATTTTAACCAGTTACTGATCCATGAGCGGACTTCCCTCTTATCCCATGATGGCTTACTTTTCAAAAGTCAATTTAAATTAAATACATTTTTTTTTAAATTATATATATTTTTAGAAATTTAGACCTGTTATGTGTAACTTGCATTATCCTTAAGTTAAATTTGCATTATCCTAACAATACATTTACTTTGTTCACATCTCTTTATATATCTCATTGGCTGACACCCCTGTAAATTCAAACACCCCCCATAATTTCAATTCCTGGGGAAACTACTGGGCGCCGCCTCCTGCCTGGCGAGAAGGCGCAGCACCGGGGGGGTCACAGGGCGCGAGGGGCTTCCGCGTGCGGCTGTTTTCTGCCGGTCGCGGGGTGACGGTTCCTGCCCGTGGGGGCCGGGGGGTCCCGATGGCAGCTGGGGGCTCTGGCATCCACCTGCGCGGCTGGGAGCCACGGGCTGCAATGGCCGGGGGCTGCGGCTTCTCCTCACCCCCCCGGTGACTGGGAACGCCAGGCTCTGCCTGCAGTGTCTGAGCGCTGGGGGCTCCCTCTCTTGCCTCGGGCAGCTGAGGACTGCCTGGGGCGGCTGGGAGCTCCAGGGTCTTCGGAGCTGCAGGGTCTATTAGCAATGACATGGGGCTGCAGGGTCCTCACGCCATCAATGCCTATTGGGAAATCCTGGGTCCATCCGCAGCAGCTGGGAGCGCTGGGGTCCACTCGTAGGAGCTGCAGGGTCCATACGCAGTGGGTGGGGCTGTGGAGCTCCCCGGCCACCCATGGCTGCTGGGAGCTCCAGGGTCTGCCTGTGGGAGCTGTGGGGAGGTGAGGGGTTTGGGGTGGAGGAGGGGGCTCCAGCCTGCAGGATGGGGCCGAGGGATTCAGAGTGCAGGAGGGGGCTGTGGGTTGAGGCAGGGGGTCGGGGTCCAGGACGGGGTGATGGCTCTGGGGTGGGGGCAGGGATGAGGGGTTCCAGGTGTGGGAGGAAGCTCTGGGCTGGGGCAGGAGGTTGAAGTGCAGAGGGGTGAGGGCTCTGGGGTGCAAGAGGGGGCTCTGGGTTGGAGGGGTTCAGGACTGGGGCAGGGGGTTGGGGTGCATTGTTACCTCGGGCGGCTCCTGGTCAGCGGCGCAGCAGGGGGGACCTACTGGCCACTTCCAGGGCGCAGTGCGGTGCCCTAGGACACGTAGGGACCAGCCTGCCTGAGCCCCGCAGCACCGCTGACCGTACTTTATAACCCAGTCACCCCACTGGGAGCTCCAGGGTCCCCCTGTCACATGTGGTACCTGGGAGCTCTGGAATCCACCCACAACAGCTGGGAGCTCTGGGGGCCTCCCGCTGCTCTCAGTAGCTGGGAGCTGTGGGGTCCATCTGTGGTGGCATGGGCCTGTGGGAGCCCCTTCCGCCACTGGTGGCTGATAGCTGTGGATCTCTGACAGTCACGAATTCTGTGATTCTGTGACCCCCTTTATATAATCTTAGCCTTAATCGTTGTTGACTGTCTCTCTCAATCTAGTGGTCTGCTCTAGCACAGATGGGACAGGGAAGACAGACGCTCACCCCCCAGCACAGATTTGGGCAGCAATGGCTCTTGGGCTATTTGCTGTGCATGCAGAGGACTTGTCCAGGCCGGTGGAGCAGCCCAGCCAGATAAGGAGCTGGAAGAAGAAGACCTGAGGAGCCTGGACAGCCCTTTTCTCCACAGCCACTCCCTATCGGCAGGATTCCTCCTCCTCCTCAGTGAGACTAAATCTCCCCACCTAGACAGCCGGCCTGTCTGCTGCACCCCAGTCCCCCATGCCTGAGCCTCCCTGCCAAAGCCCTGCACCTGGCTCCATAGAATTAAGTCTCACATCTCACTGGGAACTCGACTTCTTGTGCCCAGAGAGTCTTAGCCCCCCTCAGTAGATGACCCAAGAAACACAGAATGGATTGGAGAGACTTTTCCATTATAACTGTGTGGCCTAACAGATAAGGCGTCTGACCTCGGATCAGGCAGTTGTGTTTGTGCAGTTTTAACTTTGTGCTGAAAGTCCTGCTCCCTTCAGGGCTGTAACTTCTTGGCCGCTCAGGCCAATGTTCTGGCTTCAGCTAGAGCCCCGGGAAGGAGTTGGGGGATGGGCGTCACAAAGGCTGGGGCGTGAGCCCCAGGGACTTCCAGTCTCGCCTTCCTGACTTGCCAAAGAAAATGGGCGGCTGCCCAGGCTAGCGTGTGGAGCAGTTTCCCTCTTCCAAATGTGCGCCTGTCCCTGTGCTTGAGGGGGTTTGCTAAATAGCGCCTTGGGAGCCTGGGTGTTTCTCTGCTTCTCGCCAGCTGGGGAAAAGCCTCTTGGGGAAAAATCTCCTTCCCCACTGCCAAAGTGAGCACCTTGAGTACGAACAGTAAGAGGCCCCACCGGGGGGGTTGGCCCTGCTTTCCTACCATCTTCTGATGTTGGCCACAGAGCATCAGCAGCTGGCCTGTGGGTGGCTTTCAGTGGGTGTTTGGCATGACAGGGAGCAGGCTGGCTGGGTGTCTCTGTGGCTGTCTGCTGGCCACACGTAGGCATGGTTCTCCCCTCCTCTTGCCCTGCCCTCGGTTGCTCTGTGGCTTTTAAACCTTCCCTTGGCACTGTCAGCACCAGCCGCCTCTGCTCCAGGTGCCCAGAGGAGGAGAGGGGCTGGGCTCCAACCTGGGACTCTGCCTCCCTCCTGCCTAGCCCTGACTATGAAGCCTGGCCCTGACACTCCTTCCTTCAAGTGCCAGGTGGGCAAGAGGAAGAGTGTGGCAGCTGCAGGGACCAAAGTTGTGGACATCAGGTGAAGCAGCGAGAAACAACCATCCGGTCAACCCACAGGAATCTCTAGCCAGACTGTTAAGTTCTGGGACCCCAACCTATAGTGGCCAGTCCACTGAACAAGCTGGACCAAAGACCTATCTCCAGTGGGCATCAGTCAGGGCTGCTGAATTAATTTTGCTGGGTGTAAGTTAATTAGGGGAGTGGGATATAATTGGTTAGAGAATTCTGTTACGATTGGTTAGTCACATTTCAGTAAAATGATTGGTTAAGGTCTAGCTGAAAATATTACTATATAAACGGGTCAAACAGGAAGTGGAAGGAGAAATTGGAATCATGCTAATGGAGGGGGGATGGGAATAGGGAACAGGGACACAGGCAAGGCTCTGCGGTGTCAGAGCTGGGAAGGGGGACACTGGGGAGCAGACTCTGTCGGTGTATAGAGATAAGCCCGACTGGTGTGAAGGGCTTCAGAATCTGCTTGCTTGGAAACTAACCCCAGTAAACATCCCTTTGTCTGCGCTTCCGACTTCTGGTCTTTTGCTGCTTATTGATTGTGTGACAAGAGCCAGGGAAGTGGGCAGGGGAAGGGAAAGCCCTGTAACAATGGCTCCTTGCTCCTCTCCCTCCCCAGGCTCAGGGGTCAAGGATGGACAGGACTCCAGGCTCTGCTTGAGGGATCCTGGCACAGGGGCTGGCAGGGAGAAAGGATGGTAGATTCTGACCTGCACTCAGGAGAGGAGGTAATAAGTGCAGGGGGCATTTTTGACTCATCCTCAGTGTCCCCTGGGCTGGAATACTACATTCCACAGGGCCAAATGAGGGGGTGACCCCACTTGGCTAATGAAAACCAGTGATCCAGGTGAGGCTTGAACTCACAACCTCAGCATAGCTCCTCTCAGCACTACCCTATAAGTACCGTGTGCTAACCAATTGTGCCACTGGAGCACCTGTCAATTATGCTTCTCCGAGACCCCTAGGTTGATACAGGCAAGAGCTAGGGGCTGTGTGCACGCAGCGGTAGGGCAGGCTGCAGGCACGGGGTAGCTAGTGGCGGTTTGCAGGCAGGATGGAGCTCAGGTGCTGGGAGGAGGGTAGCTAGGGGCTGTTTGCAGGCAGGATTGTAGGTCAGGCGCAGGCAGGAGTACCTGGGGCTGTGTGCAGGCAGGATGGAGCTCAGGTGCCAGGAGGAGGGTAGCTAGGGGCTGTGTGCAGGCAGGATTGTAGGTCAGGAGCAGGCAGGAGTACCTAGGGGCTGTGTGCAGGCAGGGGGGAGCTCAGGGTGCCGGGAGGAGGGTCGCTAGGGGCTGTTTGCAGGCAGGATTGTAGGTCAGGGAGCAGGCAGGGAGTACCTAGGGGCTGTGTGCAGGCAGCGGGGAGGGTGACTAGGGGCTACTCCAGAGATATACAGAAGAAGCCTCGTGCTGCCCACAGTCCTTGCACCCAGGGCGCCCCGTGGGAAGATGAGCCGATGGGACACCAAACGGATCCATGTCCAGGGATGTGACAGGCTCCTTCCATGAGCACAAAGCAGCAAACCCCGCAATGGCCCCAGCTCCCCATGGCGCGGAGGGTGAGCGGTGGCAGGGGAAGGCAGGGCACACAGGGCTGGCTCGGGGCTTTGCCAGCGTGAACAGCGGGGAGATGGCAGGGAGCTGGCAAAGGGGAGCCCAGGGGCAGCGCTCAGGATGTGGATTTTCACGCCTGTCTGGAAAGGCCTAGACATTAACAATGCAGGTAGATGATTCTCATGTAGCTAGTCACAGAGGTAGGGAAAACAGAATCACAATCACTGTTTGCCGGTGTCAGGGCTTCTCTCACTGGGACAGTCTGAGGCCCTGCTCTTTGGCTACGCCGCAGGGGCAGCCATAGGCTGGGAAGCGAACGGTCACATCCTCACCAGTCACACTGAAATAAGGTGCTACTGGGCTGTTGGGAATACAGTCCTGTCCTGACAATGCCCAGCACCACCAGGTAAAGATGGTTAAAGAAAACTGAGTTTGGTAACGTCCTGTCTGGCAAGAACTCACCTATCAATAGCAAGGGTGTGACACCCTCATTTCTGTGTTGTTCTATCACTGTAGTCCCCACTTCCCTATTGTTTGTCTGTATAATCGCTGTCTGGGTCTGTGATTGTTTCTGTCAGCTGTAGAATTAATTTTGTTGGGTGTAACCCAATTAAGGTGGTGGGACATAACTGGTTAGATAATGGTGTTAGGGTTGGTTAGTTACATTTCAGTAAAATGAGTGGTTAGGTCTAGCTAAGCAGAACGCCAGTTTTGCTATATAGTCTGCAGTCAGTCAGGATGTAAGGGGGGGGGGAATTGGCATCATGTTTTGCTAAGGAGGGGAATGGGAACAGGGACACAGGCAAGGCTCTGTGGTGTCAGAGCTGGGACTGGGACACTGAGGAAGGAAACTGGAATCGTTGCTTGCTGGAAGTTCAACCCAATAAACATCTAATTGTTTGCACCTTTGGACTTTGGGTATTGCTGCTCTCTGTTTACACGAGAAGGACCAGGGAATGGGAGGGTGAAGGGATAAGCCCCCTAACACTAGCTAACATCTAACATTTGAACCTCTTCTTTTCACACCGTTGCTCATTCTCAGGTTCTTCTTCGTCTCCAGACAGATCCATTCTCTTCCAGGACGGCCTTGCTCTTTCTGTCTGTTTCACTCATGGATGTTTTGGAGTAAACACTCCTTCCTCTATTCTCAGACAAACCTAGTATGAACTGTTTGCTGCTATTTATCCTCAGACACAACTATTTCAAATTTGATGACAATATATATCTCCAGATCAGTGGCACCGCTATGGGCACCCGCATGGCCCCACAATATGCCAATATTTTTATGGCTGACCTGGAACAACGCTTCCTCAGCTCCCGTCCACTCACGCCCCTTCTCTACCTACGCTACATTGATGACATCTTCATCATCTGGACCCATGGGAAAGAGACTCTGGAAAAATTCCACCATGATTTCAACAGCTTCCACCCCACCATCAACCTCAGCCTGGACCAATCTACACGGGAGGTCCACTTCCTAGACACTACGGTGCAAATAATTGATGGACACATTAACACCACCCTATACCGAAAACCTACCGACCGCTATGCCTACCTTCATGCCTCCAGCTTCCATCCCAGGCACACCACAAGATCCATTGTCTACAGCCAAGCACTGAGGTACAACCGCATCTGCTCTAACTCCACAGACAGAGACCAACACCTACAAAATCTCCACCAAGCATTCTCAAAACTACAGTACCCGCACGAGGAAATAAGGAGACAGATCAACAGAGCCAGACGTGTACCCAGAAGCCTCCTACTGCAAGACAAACCCAAGAAAGAAACAGACAGGACTCCACTGGCCATCACATACAGTCCCCAGCTATAACCCCTCCAGCGCATCATCAGGATCTACAACCCATCCTGGAGAATGATCCCACACTTTCACAGGCCTTGGGTGGCAGGCCAGTCCTCGCCCACAGACAACCTGCCAACCTGAAGCATATTCTCACCAGTAACTGCACACCGCACCATAGTAACTCTAGCTCAGGAACCAACCCATGCAACAAACCTCGATGCCAACTCTGCCCACATATCTACACCAGCAACACCATCAGAGGACCTAACCAGATCAGCCACAACATCACCGGTTCATTCACCTGCACGTCCACCAATGTAATATATGCCATCATATGCCAGCAATGCCCCTCTGCTATGTACATCGGCCAAACTGGACAGTCTCTAAGGAAAAGGATAAATGGACACAAATCAGATATTAGGAATGGCAATATACAAAAACCTGTAGGAGAACACTTCAACCTCCCTGGCCACACAGTAGCAGATCTTAAGGTGGCCATCCTGCAGCAAAAAAACTTCAGGACCAGACTTCAAAGAGAAACTGCTGAGCTCCAGTTCATCTGCAAATTTGACACCATCAGCTCAGGATTAAACAAAGACTGTGAATGGCTTGCCAATTACAGAACCAGTTTCTCCTCCCTTGGTTTTCACACCTCAACTGCTAGAACAGGGCCTCATCCTCCCTGATTGAACTAACCTCGTTATCTCTAGCTTGCTTCTTGCTTGCATATATAAACCTGCCCCTGGAAATTTCCACCACTTGCATCCGAAGAAGTGGGTATTCACCCACGAAAGCTCATGCTGCAAAACGTCTGTTAGTCTATAAGGTGCCACAGGATTCTTTGTTGTGTTTGCTGCTGATGGGTTTAGAAAGCATTTGTGGAGTGGAAGATGCCATTTCTGGGGGATTGTTCCCAAGCTGCAGTACTTTGTGTTGAAACATCTCCCAGCTTCCTTGGTGAAAATAAGACCAAGGTTTCTTTGCAATATACAAGAAGAAAGGAACTTTTCACCCCAGATGAGACTTGAACCCACAATCCCTGACTTAAGAAGCCAATGCCTTATCCATTAGGCCACTGGGGCCCTGGAAAGAGAGATGGAAATTCCCTCTTAGGACTGTACATTCTCCTCACATTCACTCAGAAGCCAAATACCCTATTTAATCGCCTTACAGAAACGTTTGCATCCCCTGTCAGCAAGGCAACTGGGCAGGTCGCTGACAGAGCTGAGCACCACCTTTCTGCCAGCCATCGTTAGAGAAGAACCCCACCCTAGAGTCACCCCTCCCTCCTTCAGCACCTCCACGGCTGTGGCTCTGAGTGGCAGTAGGATGATTAGGGGGCAAATCCGGGGCTGGAAGGGGGGTAAGGTCGGCCTGTAAGGAGTAACCAGGTGGGGCAGACCCAGGGGGAGGCTGTGGGCTGCTGGTTGGTTGTTGGGATCCGAGCTCTAGATCAAAGCTGCACAGTGACCTGACACCCAGGGTTATAAGGCCGACATAGGGACCCCTTACTGGCCTCGGTGACCCCAAACCCTTGTTACTAAGGGCATTGAGGAGTCTCTGTCCATTAATAACTTCTGGGAGCTCCCCAGCAGGCTGCGGGCATCAGCCACCTCCTGCCACACAGGTCAGACTCTTGGTGCTATGCCAGCCACCCCCTCGCTTGCAGGCCCAGTGAAGGAAGCAGAAGGCCTGGTGCTGGCAGAAGAGGGTTTTGATTAATCGACCTCTGTGTTATGGGCACAGGACGCTTCCACTGTGTCCTCTGCTGGCTTTTCTTCAGCAGCGCCTAGCGGCCCTGGCTCCAGGCTAGTGCCTGGTGAGCTCTGGCACTGGCAGGAAGCCCTGCAGGGTGAGAGAGAAATGGACGAGTCACACCGGCTCAAAGACGCCTCCTCCCACTTCCCTGTACGCTGTGCAGCTCTTGGCCTGCCTCATGCCTCATCAGGAAAGCACGGCCATGCGGCCCAAGCCTGAGTCACGTCCGCAGCCTGGCCCGCCCCGCCCCGGCTGACGGCTGCGCAGAGCCACGCGAGTCAATGGCAGGTCGAGTCCGGAGCCTCGGCTCTTTCCCCTGACAGCCACACACACAGCGCTGCCTAGCGCCCCCAGAGCCTCCCTCGTGTTCTCCCGCAGCAGCCGCCTGCCAGTGTGGGTGGGAAAAGGGGACCAGGAAGCACTGCAGCCTCATTCTGGGACAGGGGGCCCTCGCCACGCCCAGGCCTGCCTCTTGCCTTCAGCCCAGGCAGCCAGAGGTGCCAGGGAGCTCCCTGGCAGGCCGCTTCGCCTCAGCCACCTCTTGCCTCATGGCCTAGGCTCTTGGTGCTCTGCTGGTCACCGGCTCGCTTGAAGGCCCAGAGGGAAAAGAAACAAGTGCACGCGTAGCAGAGGATGGTTTTGACCCATTGACCGCTGGGTTATGGGCCCAGCACGCTCCCGCTGCGCCACTCTGCTGGTTCCTTAAGCCCTCCCCCTGCCACCCAGCTGCCGCTATCCGGATTAGTGCCTTACGCGCTCTCGCACTGGCAGGCAGATGCACAGGCTGCTAGGCAGCTGCCCTGGTCACAGGATTTTACAGCTTCTACAGGGTAAAAGGGATCTGTTTGGGGTTTGGACCCCATTGGGAGCTGGGTAGCTGAGTGCCAGAGACGGGAGCACTTCTTAAACTTTTCAGTTAAGCCTTCAGCTTGTGGGGGACGAGGTTCAGCCTTGGATCCGTGTCTGCAGCAGGCAAGCGCGTCTGGCTCAATCCCCCCGCTGTATTAGCAGACTAAAACCCAGAGCAAACGCACACGCCTTGCAAAGGAACAGGAGCCGGGATCTCGAACCAATGTCAACATTTTATCAAGATGACGTTCCAAGAAAAAGAAAGTGTACAGTACAGAGTTTAGGCGTAGAAGTTTCTGGTGCTCAGGGAACAACGTACAGCTTACCCAAGGGGTGCGAAGTTCGGTTTTAGATCGGGTGGCGTAAGGAATACATAATCTGCAATAGCCCCAACTGGGGGTAAAAGGTTAACGTACAGACACTGAGTTAGGAGGTATGTTGTCCATGTGAGGGCTACGTTCAGGAGTGGAGTATAACGAGCGGTTACGACGATGAGCATGGATTGACCCGCGTTAGGTGAGTTTTGACGTCCAGTGTTTTTTAATCTTTGCCACAATCTACTTGAAGCAGGGTCAGTATGAACTCTACCCTGCCATCTGTTGGTGATCTGTTGTCAAGGCCTTTTGGGGCTGATATCATTTGGCATGGTTACACCCACCCCGGATTGCATGATGGGAGTGCTTGTCCAAACAGTGATTTCAGCTGCTGTGGGATTCCCAGTCTCTTTCTTATTGGGGCAGGAGTAATCCAGTGTATTTTCCTGTTGTTAGTACTTGAACCTGCATGGAGACACCCGAGTGGGTGTCATGTCCATTACTTTAACAAGGGGTAGTTGATTATTTTATCAAGATCCAAATTTCTTGGTCAAGGTCTAGTCAATGTCTAGATACCAGAGAAAATAATACACTGATGTTATTAAGAAGAATATAGAAAGATTTTTGCAGTCACTATAGGTATAACTATGATGATTGTTTTATGTTTCACGCTTTACATCTGACACCACCACTGCCTTTCCCTTTAGTCTTGTAGTTCACCAAGGGTAAAACTACACATCACTTCAGATACGAGGGAGTGTTTGTGTTCATTCCTGCTAGCTACACAGGGGTTTGACATAGCTGCTTTCAATCGTCCAGCTCTGCTAGGATAAGTAGCATTTCAGGCTGTCACTGGACTGAAGAAAGGAGATCATTTTTTGACAGGTTATGACTCCTCCGAAAGGTGTTTGTGTGGCTGGCAGCCCTGGTTCCCAGGTGTCTCCTAAGGGAAGAAAGTTTCTGTGCAAAATACTAAAACTTTTAACAGAGAGGAGGGAAAGGCGATGGCCACATGATGGGGCCAGTATGTACCACAACATGGTTCTTTTATGTGGGATGACTCTGAACACTGACTGATCTCCACTCCCTTGTGTTTGAAGAGATGTTTAGTTGTGCACTTGGGAACCTATAAGGCTGAAGCAATTTTATGGATGGTGACACTAGGACTGAAGGGTTATTTAATGTTGTAGAAATTGTTAAAAACACTGAGCTTAAACTGGAACTGCCTGTTATTAAAGGCTGGTTTCCCCACGTCAGTTCCATAAGCTCTACTAGAAACACCCTGGGTTCTCTCCTGCCTCGGTGGGAACTGGAGGGAATCGTCCCCTGCTGCGCTTGGCTCCAGGCTGGTTTTTCTGGGGAGGGGACGTGGAATTGATTTGTTTGCTGTTGAGATGGGAGCCGGGCCAGTTCTCAGGGAACATGAACTCCCAGCATCTTCCCAGCCCAGCCCAGGCTGCTGCCCTGTCCCAGCCTCTGTTCCCCTGGGGGCCCTGCGTGTTTGACTCTAGAGCAGGCCGGGAGCAGCAGCTGAGGCAGAGGACAGCCTGGGCCGGGCAGGTGCTAGGAGCAGAGCACCAGAGGCCTCTACTGGCTCCCTCCTCAGCAGCAAACAATCAGTCCCCACCCGCACCCCGGGACAGCAGCCTGGCGCCAAGGGCAGTGCCCAGTGGGGGTTTCTCTTTTTCCTCTTCCTGGGGTGAGCAGGGACCTGGGGGTGTTTCTAGCAGGGCAGTTGGAACTGAATTGGGGAACCAGCTTTTAATAACAGGCAGCTCAAGTTCAGACTAATTTTGTTACAATTTCCTTTACAAGGTAAAATAATTCAAAAGTAAACAGGCAGCGGGGAGATGGCAGGCAGCTGGCAAAGGGGAGCCCAGGGGCAGCTGGGGTCTGGAGCCGGCCCTGTTTGTAACTCTTTTCTCTCGGGCATAGAAAGAAACGGCTTTTTGGCTTTTCATGATACAGGAGTCAGGTTCATTCACTGTGCAGAATCAATGTGCCCAGAAGCCTGTTGTGTTTCATTTCTTAGGCTCCGCTGTCATCGTGTGGCCATTTCCTTCCCCTCCTTTCTGTCCAAAGCGCAGAGCCCAGTTCCTCCAGGGAGAGAAGGACATCTTTCTTCTTTCCTTCCTCAACAGCCCCCTTCCTTGGGGAGCCCTTTGCTGGGATCTGGGTGGGGAACAGCCGTTTCTGAGGATTAATTTCACACCATATTTGGTGTTGATATATAGATTTTACAGCCAGACTAGATCACTACGTACTTCTGCTCTGACCTGATTCAGAACAGAGTCCAGAGAATTTTATCCAGTGACACCTACATCCACCCCAAGATCTTCTGGCTGAACGAGGAGGGTTCATTCAGAAAGTCATCGTGTTTGGATGTAAAGGTGGGAAATGATGGGGAAATTGGCCCCTCTTTCAAGTTTAAATATTGTAACTTCTACATCTAGACCAGGGTGGCCAACCTGAGACTGAGAAGGAGCCAGAATTTCCCAATGTATCTGCCAAACGTGCACCTTTGTATGCAACTACTGAGTCAATTGTGAACCTTCCCATCATTATCATTATCCCTGTGAAATGATGATGGTGATGGACACTTGGCTCTATATCCCAGTGTGCCCTGGACGTCTACAGGCTGCGTTAGCCAATCCAACCATTCGGCACTTGCAGATGGGCACTTCTGTATTGTGCCTGAGTCTTGTACAGCTATGAAAGGCTGGTAGATGCCGATATTTTCCCCTCTTTTTAACCAGCACTAATACCAGGCCAGGCCAGGGCTGGGAAGAGAGAGCGAGCAGCAGGTTTCCCCTATTGTGTCCATCTTGCTTTTTCTTGACTAGCTTCACCTCTGCATCAACTTGCACTTTTTCTGGGTGAGCCTGGCTAGCTCAGTTGGCAGCGCATCAGACTTTTAATCTGAGGGTCCAGGGTTCAAGTCCCTGGTCAGGTGATAAACTTCTTACTATAATTGTAAAAATCTGACTTTTGGGAGTCTTATTTGGTGTTACTCTTTCTCTTCAGGATTTTGCCTTTCTTAAGAAGGGTCTTTGTGTGGGGAGGATTGAAGGGGCAACTTCTTGACATCCCCTTTATCCTCACAGGCTGGAGGAATAAAGGCCTCTGGGCAAAGAGCATGTTCCTCCCCTGCACACACACACACACAGAATATCCCTAAGGAATTAGAATCACCTGCTGCCTTCCCCTGTCCTGCTGGATCCCCAAATGAAGATGCTCTTCAGCCTAAACCCATGTCCCTCTTTCCCAGTGCCCTCAGACCCAACCTCAGTCCCTCCTATGCTCACTGCTCCTCACTCCCAACCAGAGCCTGCTCCTCTTCACCCTTCTCCTCTGTCCCAACCCACAGCCCCTCCTATTCCCAGTGCCCTCAATCCCAACCCACAGCCCCCTCCTATTCCCAGTGCCCTCAATCCCAACCCACAGGCCCTTCTCCTCATGCTGCCCCTCAATCCCAACCCACAGCTCCCACCTTCCTCCAGCAGCAGGTGCTTCAGACCCCCTCAGGAAGATTTTCTTGCAAGGTTTCGTGTAGGAGTCTGCATGCGGATTTTACGGTATTTTGGAAATAGGTTGGGTTGCTTGCCGAAATGATCACTTTTGGCTGGTGTTGGATTCCCAGTCTCCTTATTATTGGGGCAGGAGAAACAAAGGGTTGTTATCCTTGATGTGTGAATCAAGGACTCAACCCTGGATGTAAACTAAATGAG
The DNA here is from genome assembly GCF_016161935.1 of Mauremys reevesii. Classification (NCBI taxonomy): domain Eukaryota; kingdom Metazoa; phylum Chordata; order Testudines; family Geoemydidae; genus Mauremys; species Mauremys reevesii. Next base: position 39,159,455 of record NC_052634.1, on the reverse strand, counting down.
CTGCCCACAGATTCTGGCAGCCACAATGAGCATTTGGTGCGAGAGCCCAGACCTACCCTGTCCCACAGGAAAGGGACCACCTGCAAGGGGCTTGGACCACTGACCTATCAGCTCTTAACTCCCAAACAATCAGTAACTCTATTATCAGTGCCTGTGAGTGTAATTTAAACCATAAGAAAAACCACACTGGGCTGGACCAAAGGTCCATCTAGCTCTGAATCTTGTCTTCTGACAGTAGCCAACACCAGGTGCTCTAAAAGGATCTCAACAAGGCACCACTGGGAGTTGAACCCAGGATCTCCTGTTTACAAAACAGGTACTTTAACCAGCTAAACCATGGGGCCTGCTTGTGATTAAGGTACAGTGTCTGCTCACACCTGCCTCTCTGCATCCCCACCTGAGCCTGACAAGCTTTGCTTGTGTTTGGATTCTACAAAGCAGAGGAGCAGGTGACATTTTCCTTGCAAGCTGTGTGTGAGTGAATCTTTGGCCAGGTCTGCACTACAAAGTTATTTCAGCAGAATTATATTGCTCAGGTGTGTGAAAAACACACTATGCTCCCTCGGTCGGCAGCTTGTGGCTGGTGCACACACTGCAATGCCACGTCTGGCGAGAAAACTGCCCTGTTTTGCTGACAAAATAAAACCACTTCGATGAGCGGTCTAGAGCTTTTTGCAGCAAACTTAAAGTGAGAGTGTCAGTGTAGATGCTGCTGTTCATTATATCACCATAACTGGCCTCTTCCAGTATCCCACAATGCCCTCTGTGAACTTGCTTGCCCTGCATTCCTGCTACAGAGCCATGGGGTCCTCCCCTTTCATTGCTCCGGGAAGTTCTCACAGCTGAGCCTGCTGCTCTGCTCCAGCAGCCAGGAGCAAATCACTGCCGTGGATGCTGCTCTCTCCCGCACTGCGAACACAGAGCAGGGTGGCGGGAACTTCCTTACATGGGGGGGCACCGGCATCCAAACTGTGACACCCCCCAGGACACCCCTTCCCTCGAGGAGGCTCTTACCTTCTAAACAGGGACGGCTGTTTTCTAGTAAAATCAAGAAAAGGGAAGGAGAAAACTCGAAAGAGGTTCCTCCTGGCACTCACGTCCGTGAACCCGAATACTCTGTCAGTCCTCAAAGAGAGACCTGGAGAAGGAGACTTGCTGAAGCAAAGCCACAGGGGTCTCTGAGGTTTCCCTGCCCCTCTCCCCTGTCCTGCCTGGCTGATGTCAGCATCTCTCTGTGAGGTCACCACCTCCCCGCCACCTTTGACCAATAGTCTGAGGTCCTGCAAAAGGCCTTTGTGATGGACAGCTTTGCTAGGTTTTTATGCATTTGGACAGCAAAATGTTGAGTGTTTACATTAATATCAAGCACTCCTGTATAGAGGAGCCCCTGAACATAATGGAGAATGGAAATGAAAATGTTTAACTTTTAAAAAAAAAAGAAAGAAGGTTATAAGAGAACACAGGGGTTTGAACTGAGGACTACGTGAAAACTGCAGTTAAGCACTCTAACACTGAGCAATATCCCCAATGACAACAGGAGTATGGAATCGTGATGTCCAGGACTTTGAAGGACAAACCCTGATTCATCGAGCTCCTTTGCCATTCCCAGACCACAGGTGGTTTTCAAAATGGGGTTTGATTAAACTTCTTAAATGTGGTAAACACCACAGCTTGCGCACCCACCGATATAGCTTCTCCCACTGACATAGCTGCCACCTCTTGGGAAGTGGATTAACTGCACCCACAGGAAAACTCTCTCTCAGCATAGAGCAGTGGTTCTCAAACTGTGTCAGGACCCCAAAGTGGGTCATAACCCTGTTTTAATGGGGTCACCAGGGCTGCCATTAGACTTGTTGGTGCCTGGGGCTGAAACCAAAAGTCTGAGCCCCACCACCCAGGGCTGAATCCCTCCAGCTCTGGTTTTGCCTCCCCCAACTGGGGCAGGGCTCAGGCTTTGTCTCCTCTGCCTGTGCTCAGTGTAGAGGGGCTTGGTGCGCCTTTCTAGGGTCATGTAGTAAGTTTTTTGGGTTTTTTTTGGCAAAAAGGGGTTGTAGTGAAAGGAAGTTTGAGGAACCCTGGCATAGAGCCTCTGAATATGTCTAGACTTGGCTCCCTGTGGCAGATCAGACACTGAAAGTACAGCTATGGAGACACCACACCCCAGCCTGGCCTAGCAGGCAAGAATCAAACCTCCACAGACAAGTGGCTGTTGTTTTCTAACCCATCTCCCTAAGCCCTCAGCCACAACCACTTAACAAAGGGGCTTTTCTACACTATGGTTCTGGTCTCACTGAAAGGTCATTTCCAATTGTTTGCTCAGACCAGCATTAGGGAAAATGGTGCCCTGGGCAAAGCTTGTACTTTGGCACTTCCCCATTGCCCCTGGACGATCCCCACTCCCCCTTTACTGCTAGCTCCTGCACTCCCAACCCTTGCACCTCCTTCACCCCTAACTCCTGCCCCCTCCTGTGCCCCCTTTACCCTTAATTCCCTGGGCCACCACCCATTGCTCCTCTCCTGCAGCCCCTTCACATGGCTCCAGTGCTGGGGGCCCCGCACTTGTTCTCCCTTTCCCTGGGCTTTGGCATCACTAGCCCCTGCTTAGCGAGTAGGGTTCAGTGGTCCCCAAAATGTGGGGCATGACTCTTAGGGGGACACAGAGGAACATTCATGGAGTCAATGAAATCAATTGAGCTTCTTCAGTCTCTCGCTGGAGACATTTCCCTTGTTTTTAAAGGCAAAAATCCTGATCTTTCCAATGGGAGCTGCTGCTTCAATGTTCAGTTTGGGGAGGGATCTGGCTGCACTCAGAGATCTGCCCGTGGGTTACAATCTGCGATCCGAAGGGTCGAACACAAACAGCGTTTAGATGGGACCGGTAGTGCCGCCCCCGTGTGGCCAAAGACTAGAACTGACCAGCAGAGTTTACAGCTGGAGCCTGGGACACTCCTGAACAAACTGGGCACGAAGCCTCTCGCGTGGGATCCTCGCTGTGCAGCAGGAGGCGGAGGGAAGCTGATTGTCAGGGCTCAGGGCAGCTCCCTGCCAGGCTGAGCCGGTGTCTGTGCTAAGCTCGGCATCAATCAGGTGATTCTGGGCAGTTCGGGGTCCCTGGGCTCCCACAGGAGGGTGAAGCAGGTCACCCCTGGAGCATGTTAAAGCTGCAGGGTGACAGTGGGGTTGCTGCCCCTGTGAACAGCTGCTGTAGCACCGCCTGGGCAGGACAGGGAGAGCCAGTTATACCCCCCCCCAGCCTGTATCGGGGGATGGGAGCACTCACACTCTGGGGACCCACCCACCAGAGATCTACTGGGGGGAGAGTGGCACCCACACACCCAGGATCTTGTAGGGGGGGACAAGGGCATCCACACTCCGGGATCCTCTGCAGAGGGACAGACACCCCCACACCCAGGATTCTGTATGGGGGGCAGAGGTACCCGGACACCTGGGCTGGGGGATGGGGGGCACCGAAACATCCAGGATCTTACCTGGGAGGACAGCGGCGCCTGCAGCTCGAGATGAGATGGGGGCGGGGGAAGCAGGAGCATTTCCCAGTTCCAGGCTGTCCCCATCTGGCCAAGGCACAGAGCTCACAAGCAGAGTTTAAAGCTCCAGCTGCCAGGTTGTGAAACAAGCTGGGCTCTGTGGCTGGTGCCTGTGATTCCCAGTGCCTGGGGAGGCTGAGGCTGGCGAATCGCTTGAGCTCAGAAGTTCTGGGCTGCAGCGGGCTGTGCCGATCGGGTGTCCACACTAAGCTCAGCATCAACATGGTGATCCCAGGGAAGCTTAGGGTCCCCAGGTTGCCTAAGGAGGGGTGAACTGGCCCAGGTCAGAAATGGAGCAGGTCAAAACTCCCATGCTGATCAGTAGTGGGATCACACCTGTGAATAGCCCCTGCAGTGTAGCCTGGGCAAGACAGTGAGACACGGTCTCTTTTTATACAGACACCCCCCGCAGAGCCTGGAGGGGGGATGGGAGCACCCACATGATGGGGATTCTGACTTGGGGGGAGGGACACACCCAAGCAACACAGATCTTGAAAAGGGGAACAGAGACACCCACAGATCCCGGATGGGGGCAGGCAGGGGAAACCACACACGGGAGCTAGTTCATGGGGTGGGGGACAGAGACACCCACCAGAGCTCTTGGATGGGAGCACCCACATGATGGGGATCTTGAACTGGGAGGAGGGAAGCACCATGTACCAGAGGTTCTGAAGGGGGAACAGGGACACCCACACACCAGGTGTCTTGCAGCAAGAGCTGCGGTCTTCATTTACACAGAGCAGTGATGGGGGATTAACCACGTCCCTTGCGGAGCTTGTTCCACTAGATGATTAGCCTCATTGCCAGGGCGGCTTCAGGAAGTGCGGGGCCCAATTTGAACAGTTTCGATGGGGCCCCGGCAGGGATGACTAAAACAAAAAAACACTTAAAAAAAAACCCTTTCATTTCTTCCATGTATTATTTACTTTCCGTGACTATATAAATAATAACAAAATTATCTATTACATACATTGCATCATATATTAATTAGCTGATTTGCACTTTCATATCAGGAAAATAATTTGTTTTGATAGTTGTACAACTGATTTTCTTCACTAATGTTTATTTTATTAAAATTTATAAAACATTTCCTTATTAATATAAAATTGCCCCCTTCTCCCCCCCCCAGCGCCGCCCGGCCCCATGGAAACAAACCCTCCTTCTCCAGCTCCGCCCCATCGAAACAAGGTTCGGTGCGGGCAGGAAGAAACTGCACATGGGGTGACCAGATCACAGCAGTAAAATAGGACCTGCCCCCTCCCTGCTGGGCCCCACCATCACACCCCTCTTCACCCCCTAGCCCCCCGCTGGCTTGCTGCGTCCCTCCTAGTCAGTCCCCACCCACCACTCGCCTCCTTTCACCTTCTCCCTCGCCTGCCAGAAACCCCCATGCCCGCCCATAGGCGACAGGTTTGTATAATTTTTGGTGGGGCCCAAAATGGTGGTGCCCCCCCGCTCCCGCCCTGTAAGCTGATATAAAATGAAGCTACAACGCGTCAGTGCCACAAGATTACAAGGGTCAATTAAAAGTGGAAAGTCAGAAGCGGCACTTGCCTACTTCAATATACGGTATTATATTTTGTTGCACCTGTTGTGACAAAGTGGGAATGTTCTTAATGTTTTCTCTGAATACTGTGTGGGTGCCTCAGTTTCCCCTGCAAGATGCCAACTGAAGGTGTTGGGGACAAAGAGATCAGGTGGCCTCCTTGTCCGGAAGAGACACAGAGGCCAGAGGAGGGAGTGTCAGTTTGGAGCTGGCTGGGGAAATGGGGAGAGACCCAGAACTTGGTTCTGGGCTCCCCACCCCACAAGATGGGCCTGACTGAGGGGTCCTGTTTTCTGTACCAACAAGCTCTGTTTAAACTGTGTTCCTGTCATCTAATAAACCTTCTGTTTTACTGTCTGGCTGAGAGTCACGTCTGACTGTGGAGTTGGGGGTGCAGGGACCTCTGGTTGCCCCAGGACCTGCCTGGGCAGACTCGCTGCGTAAGGTGCACAGTGTGGAAGGGCTGAATGCTTCGAGGTCAGACCCAGGAAGGTGTAAGCTTCCTGCACTGGAGACAGTCTGCTCCGATAGAGAAAGCTCCCCCAGAGTCCTGACTGGCTTTGTATGGAGTTGTTCCAAAGCATCCCAGCATCCCCTTCCACACCGTGCGCTTCCCGGAAGTCTGCACAGGCACTGACACTCCCTCCTCTGGCCTTTGTCTCTTTTCCAGGCATTAGGAGGCCACCCGATCTCTCTGTTCTCCAACACCTTCAGTTGGCACCTTGCAGGAGAGCGGCCCAGGCCATCAGTATCCAGGAGACAGGGTTTCAGCCATTCTCTGTGCAGACGGCATCACACTAGCACTCTAGGGCTCTACAACAATCACACCCCCTTATCCCACCATCTAGATCCTTGAGAAATGCACAGGGGAAACTGAGGCACCCACACTGTATTCAGAGAAAACATTAAGAACAGCCCCACTTTGTAACACCTGTATACAACCAGTTATACACTTTAAAGGGGTGTAAAATAGTCAAGTATTGTGCTAAACAAAATGATACTCCAAACTGACCACCAAATTTAAGTTGCATGTTTTTCCCCTCAGGTGTGGGCTCTGGGGTTGGGCTGGGGATGAGGGGTTCACAGTGCAGGAGGGTGCTCAGGGCTGGGGGTGCAGGGACTGGGGTGGGGCAGGGCTGGGGATAAGGAACTTGGGATGCAGACAGGCTGCCCCAGGGCTAGGGCCAGAGAGGACCCCCCTCCCTGTTACCGGCAGCCGCAAGCTCCAGAGGAGGGACCCATCATCCCCACCTCCCGCAGCACACTCACTCTGCGCCACAGTCACTGCACATGCTCCTAGGGACTCTCTCAGGTCCAGAAAGCCCACTCGCCTTCCCTGTGGTGGGTACCGGGTGTCACGGAGTCCCTGGGCGATGCTCTGGAACTGCTCCCCACCAAGCCAGGCAGGACTTTGGGGAGCCTCCTCTCCCTCGGAGCAGACTTTTTCTGGGCAAGAAGCTCACACGGCTTCACCTTCCTGGGTCTCTCCTTGGAGCATTCAGCATCCTCTGCCCCTCTGTGCGCTTCCCACAGTGAGCCCGCCCAGGTGGGGTCCTGGGGAAGCCAGAGGGTCCTGCCCCACTTTGCAGTCAGACGTGACTCTCAGCCAGCCAGTAACACAGAGATTTATTCGATGACAGGAACAGGGTGTAAAACAGAGCTTGTAGGTACAGTGAACCGGACCCTAGGCCGGGTCCATTCTGGGGCAGTGAGCCAGACCCCCCTTGTCTGCACTTCACGCCTGGTCCCCAGCCAGCTCCAGACTCCCAAACCCCCTCCAGCCCCCACTCCTCTCTGCTCACCTGATCTCTTTGTCTCCAACACCTTCAGCTGGCACCTTTGCAGGGGAGGGGCTCAGGCCATCAGTTGCCTGGAGACAGGGTTTCGGCCATTCTCTGTGCAGACACCATCACACTGGCCCTCTAGGGCTTTACAACAATCACACCCCCTTATCCCACCATCTAGAGCCTTAAGAAATGCATTGGGGAAACTGAGGCACACAGACAGTATTCAGAGAAAACATTAAGCACATTCCCACTTCGTAACACCTGTATACGACCAGTTACATACTTTGAAGGGGTGTAAAATAGTCAAGTATCGTGCTAAACAAAATGATACTCCAAACTGACCACCAAATTTAAGTGGCATGTTTTTCCCCTCAGGTGAGGGTTCTGGGGTGGGGCTGGGGATGAGAGGTTCACAGTGCAGGAGGGTGCTCGGTGCTGGGAGTGCAGGCTTTGGGGTGGGGCAGGGCTGAGGATGAGGAACTTGGGGTGCAGACAGGCTGCCCCAGGGCTAGGGCCAGAGAGGACTCCCCATCACCACCACTGGCAGCAGCAAGCTCCAGGGGAGGGACCCCTCCTCTGCCCCTCTGCCCCCACAGCACACTCACTCTGCCCCACAGTCACTGCACATGCTCGTAGGGCCCCTCTCAGGTCCAGAAAGCTCACTCACCTCCTCTATGATGGGTACTGGATGGGGGGGGTTGCCATCACAGGTGGCCTTCCATGTTGCTGCCCCTCACCATAACTTCACTGTGGATGGGGGATGGGGCTGCCCCTTCCCCAGCATGGGGCAGGGGCAGGGGCAGGGGCAGGGGTGGGGGCGGAATCATAGGGTCAAACACTCACAGAAGCCCCAGCAGCTGCTAAGGTGAGTGATGTCCGTCTCCAGGCCGGAAGTCCCCTTCGTGTCTCCTCCAGGTAGCGGGAGAGGAGGGCTGCCAAAAACGGCAGGGTCCCCTCCCTCCTGAGGTGCTACAGCAGCTAGCACTGCTCTTATGCTGTAGCCCTTAGGCGCGGCAGCAGCAGCAGCAGAGAGAGACGCGCTGCGCACTCTTTACGTTCAGGCAGGGAAGCTCCGGGGTGGAGGGGGGGAAGATGCCATTTCTGGGGGATTGTTCCCAAGCTGCAATACTTTGTGTTCAAACATCTACCAGCTTCCTTGGTGAAAAATAACACCAGGTTTCTTTGCAATATACAAGAAAGAAGGAGTTCTTCTTCGAGTGATTGCTCATATGCATTCCAGTTAGGTGTGCGCACGCCGTGTGCACGTTCGTCGGAAGATTTTTACCCAAGCAACACTCGGTGGGTCGGATGGGTGCCCCCTGGAGTGGCGCCGCTATAGCGCCAGATATATACCACTGCTGACCCACCCGCCCCTCAGTTCCTTCTTACTGCCCGTGTCGGTCGTTGGAACAGTGGAGCGCGGCTTAGCTGACCTCCACTTCCCTAGCTACTCGTAGTTTCTCTCGTTAATTCTTGTATATATAGTTCAGATTTATATAGTTGTAGTTAACTTTATTCGTTTGTAGTATAGTTAGTGTATATAGTTCATACTATATATATGAATGGGTCACAACCTTAGCCCAACCGAAGGCACTGAAACAAACTCAAATGATGCTTCAGCTTCCTCCCTCAGCATCACAAGACCAACACAAAGAAAACTCCCGAGGAACGGGGCTCTGAGCATTGCCAGGTTGTGAGTTCCGTGCCCTCAGGAAGCAGCCAAAATGCTCGAACCCCCACCCGCTTCTCTTGGACCGCTGGCAACATGGTGTTTGCACAGGAGCCGCAAGCCCGTCTTTCCTGTCTTTGTCTATCCCGGCCCCCAAATGCTTTCATCGGATGCTGGAGGGACCTAAGGACCTGCAGGTTCCCGCACCCACCTCCTAAAGCAAACAGTCCTTCCCTTCTCTGACATTCCTGGAGCCGCACATCCTTGGAAGAGTTTTACCCCAGGGGGTTCTGATTCCCTGCGAAAAGATGTGTCTGGCGGCCGGCGGGGAACTGTCTTCTCTGCCCCCTCTTTGGGCGCTGAGAAGCTTTTTCTGAGAAACAGCACCTCCTCCTGGTGGGAGAATCCTAAATTCCACCCTCCCACCCAGGTTTCTCTGAGCAGCTGCTAGATGATTTTCCCACTTCTCTGGTCTAGACACCAGCATCTAACTAGCCTTGGAACGGGCCCTGTTTGCTAGCTGGAGAGCGAAGGAACCAGGAAAGAAGGCAAATGTCAGGAAACGAATCTCAGCACGCAAAGAAACTTCCTTCGCTCTTCTTTTGCACCGTCTGTGCCTTTGCTACCCCTTGAGGCCTAGCCTGACTAGCTCAGTCGGTAGAGCATGAGACTCTTAATCTCAGGGTCGTGGGTTCAAGCCCCACGTCGGGCTTTTCATCTTGCACTCTTCGACATCACTCTCTCCCTTAGAGTCTCAGAGCATAACGGAATCCACTCTTTGTCCTCTCAACCAGCTGAGGCGGTCTCGGACCTTTAGTACATCATGAAGACAAGACACATTGACAATTCCATGGTCCTAAGAGAGTTGAGTCTCTTCTAGCCCAGGCAAGAGAGGGAAAAAATAACCTTTCAGAAGCTGATTGCCCCCCTCCCCCTGAGCAGCCATCTAGAGCTTCTCTACTTATTTCTATATCTTCGCCAGCGCTCAGTAGTTGAGATAACTGCTTCTTTCTCAAATCCTCCACCAGCCCTCTTCATTGGGATGGAGATTGCTTAAGGCTGACGATTCCACCACATCTTATTCATCCCTCATACATTTCTGTAAGCCCATGGAGAGTAAAACAAGATAGCAACAAAACTGTTTTTTTTTAAAAAAAGACATGGCCTCAATGTATAACAATACTGGAAATTGTCTTAATATGTTTTCTGTTTCTTTTTCATATCAGTGCTAAAAATAGGAAGGGAACCGTAAGGAAACGAAGAGCTCAGAGCTTGTGTTAACCTCCTTTGAAGACGAACGAATGGCCTCAGTTGGACAGAAAGTAGGCCTAGAAAGTTATGCCCAACCCCAACTGTCATCTCCTGGTGGTCTAGTGGTTAGGATTTGGCGCTTTCACTGCCACGGCCCGGGTTCGATTCCCGGTCAGGGAGTTATCCTCTTCAACAAAAGTCTACCTTGCCTTCCTCGCTTGGAGTTCAACCAGAAGAATGCAACTTCCTGGCCTCCTTCAGAATGCTCGGAAACTCTTTAGAGGCCATGGGGAAAGCAAAGCTTCCAACTACTCCAATATGGCTATCTGCCCCTTAAAGCCCAGCCTCTGCACCCTTTTACACAAATACACTTACTTGTGCAAACAATTTAGTTTTTCCTTCTTACCGAGCCTAACCTAAATTAGAACAACATTGCACTTTGACCCAAGATCTTTTTCTTTTCTTTTCACTTTTCTTGGTGAAACCAAACCAAACCAAACAATCATTTTGGGTCCACCAAAATATTTCACTAAATATAATATTCATCCAAAACCTTTCACCCAGCGCTATATACAAGTCTTTGGAAGTAACACCGGAGAAAGATCATTAAGCTTTTCCATTCCTAAGATCTAGCCGCTGAAGGCTTCTGAGCATGGGCTATGGGCCTTTCACCTCTAGGCCAGTGGTTACCCTCTTGCTCAGGTGACTACTGATGAAAGGCAACGTGGTTTAGTGGCAGATCCATTTCAGCCTCCCCCTTCCAATGTCTACAGGAGGGTGTTTGTTTCGCATTGCATCTAAGAATCAAATCAATTCTCTTGAAACCTCAACCTGGAATCAAGGTGATTGTAGGTCAAGGAAGGAAGGTTTTGTTCATCCTGTTCTAGTAAATGCTCAAAGTTGCGATGCTTCTTGGAGCTTCCAGACACATTGGCCAGAATTTTCAGAAGGTCTCACACCCACCGCTAGGGCCAGATTTGCAGAAGAACTAGGCTCCCAGTTAGGCACTAAAATCTTTAGCGAGATTGTCAAAAAGGCTCAACCTATTTTTCCAAAAGATGAGTTATTTTGGAAAAAAGCTTGTAAAGATTGTGGGTGCTGGTTACTTGTCTATGTGGCCCACACTGCTGGAGTTGGAGGTTCACCATTGTTTTCTCAGAATGCGGTGTCCGTAGTCTGCCTCAGTTCTGGTGTCCATCCTTTATTCTCCTAATAAATTAGCAGGGAGACTAAAACAACATCGGACTCACAGGGCTCCCGGAAACCTGCCGATTTGGCTCACGGTGAAGGTGTATACAAATCATCTGTGCTGTAGAAGGGCTCTGGGAGTTGAAAGAGTTGTGAATTTAACCCTCTAGGTTTCGGGCCTAATCTGAAACTGTTTCAAAACCAATTCCTTAAATAGACCATAGTTTGAAGCATCAGCAATAGGCATCTTACTGAATATATCCAGAGCTTTCCCAGCCAATTTGGCAACCAAAGTTGTCATCTTCCCTTTCCCGAATAAGCACTTTGTCTGTCCTCCGGGCAACACGCTTAAAAATCACTACCAGTGTCTCAAAGCAATCAGCTGTGCACATATCCTGCTCGACTACGCCACTGTGATGGGTTCGGTCACAGAGATCCCCTTGGGACTGAAATTACTTCGAGCCCGTTTTCCCTGCCAGCTTGGGACTCCAGAACCCTGCCTTGTTGAGCCAGACACCCTAGCCTGCTGCAACACAGACCCAGGCTCTGGGCCACACCCCAAAGCTGCAGACTTTAACTCAAAACAGCTCAGCACCTGTCTCCAGCACCCAGCTCCCAGTGGGATCCAAAACCCCAAATAAATCCCTTGTACTCTATAAAGCTTATACAGGGTAAATTCCTAAATTCTTCACCCTCTAGATCACTGATAGAGAGAGATGCACAGCTGTTTGCTCCCTCAGGGATTAATCACTTCCTCTGGGTTTATTAATAAACAAAAGTCATTTTTATTAAGGTTAAAAAGTAGGAGTGAAGTGATTTCAAGTAATAACAGACAGAACAAAGGAAGTCACCAAGCAAACTAAAACAAAACATGCAAGCCTAAGCCTAATACATTAAGAAACTGATTCCAGGGAATAGCTCACCCTCAGAGGTGTTCCAATCAGCTTCTTTCACAGACTAGACTCCTGCCTAGTCTGGGCCCAATCCTTTCCCCTGCTTCGGTCTTTGTTACTTCCAGCAGACATCTTAGGTTTTCTCATGACTGGCAGGGGTTTTCTCATGACTGGCAGCTCCTTTGTCCTGCTTCACCCCCTTTTATAGCTTTGGCATAAGGCGGGAATCTTTTGTCTCTCTGGGTCCTCACCCTTCCTTCTAAACGGAAAAATACCAGATTTAAGATGGATTCCACTATCGTGGTCTCTGTAAGACCCCCTAGTTTCCATTCTTCCTGGGTTGGCCCACACGTACACAGGAAGGTTTGCAGGTCAATAAACCATTTACAACCAATTGTCAATGGGAGCCGTCAAGGTTTTAAACCGCCATTAGTGGCCCACGCTTTGCACAATTACAATAGGACCTCAGAGTTAGACTTCATATTTCCAGCTTCAGAGACAAGAATGAGACATGCATACAAATAGGAGGCATATATTCAGTAGGTTAGAACCTTTGTTATGATACCTTACAAGAGACCTTTTGCATCAAGCATATTCCACTTACATCATACTCACACTTATAAGCATCTTTTCATAAAACGTATGGAGTGCAACGTCACCGGGTGCCCTACCTACCCTGCTTTCGCTGCTTCCTGATGGCACAGAATTGACAACAAAAGAGCCAGGCTAGGAGGCTTCTAAAACCGAGAGAGCTGTTCTATCGCGTCCACATCCTCTCAGGAGGTGTCAAAGCCCCTCTCTCCGTTTCCATCCCCCAAATCCTATCAGCTCAATGAGTTTTGTCCTGGAAGAGCCTCGAGGGAGGCAGAAGAAGCGGAGAGGATTGCGTTGGGGGTAAATAAAACAGAGACGAGTTGTTCCTCTTGGGATTTTGGTGTGTTTCCCTGGTGATCCTGACGGAGGAACGGGAAGCATAATTCCATTTTTTTCAATGCCTCGGATTGGGTTCAGCTGGTGAACTCTCTGCTTTTGTTCTCACAGGGGAATGGAGACTGGACCGGTTTCCCAATTTGGACAGAAAGTGGCTTGCCAAAGCCGAGGAGAGCCTGCTTCCTGCCTGCACCGAGTTGACAAACTGGGGAAGCCAAAGCTGAGAGACCCGTAGACGAAGTCAGAGTGCTATCCGCTCACATGGAGGGGGAGCACAAGCCCTGCCTGGGTTTCTCTGCCCAAATTATAATCAGTTGAGTGATTTTCCTGGACGAGCCTCTAGGTAGGCAGAAGAAGAAGTGAAGAGGGTTGCGATGGGGTAAATGAAAGCTGAGGACTCTTCCTCTTGAGATGTCTTTGCCTTGCTCTTGTGATTCTGATGGATGAACCTAAAGCGTCATTTGAGCGTGTTTCAGTGCTTTTCCTCGGGCTCAGGTTGTGATGCTGAGCACAGGGGTTCCTTCACTCGCTCTGCTTGGACCCTCTGTAATGGGGAACGGACCAGCTTTCGAAAGAGCCTAGTGGAGCTGAACGAAAACAGCAGTAAACATCCAGGTTCACCCTAGATTAATCTTTTGTCCCCAATTTTCTTGGGGAAACAAAACAAAAACAAGGTTTTCTTAAGAACTCAACACCCATTCAGGCTCCAAACTCTTTTGCAAGATTTCCACAAGGGCTCAACACCCTGAGTGCTGAGCTAGTTTGGGAAAAAAAACCCAAACAAGGCTGGTACCGATTGTGAGTGCTGGCTGCTTGACTCTGTGGCCCACCGTGCGGGAGTTTGAGGTTCTCATTAAGCTAAGTGTCTCTATTCTGCCTCTGTCCTAGTGTCCATCTAATAAGTGAGGGGGGAGATTAGAACACCTCAGAAGGCACAGGGTTGTAGGAAACCTGAAACTTTAGATGAGGGTGATGGTGTCTAAAAACCAGATGTGATGTAGGTGTTGAAAGCGAGATGGCCCTCTTCTGCTTCCGAAAGGCTTTGGCCACAGCAACAGCCCTGGGAAAAGCCCTGGCCCTCCTCACCTGCCCATGCCCAGCATGACGCCTTTCCGGGCCTACACAGCTCCTCACACAAGACCCGCCTGGGACCTTGCCCTCCCCTACCAGCTCAGCAGCACCTTTTTTCCTCTCAAAACCTCCTCTTGCCACCCTCCCCCTTCCACACTTCACACTCACCTCATCACAAACTCACCCACGGCCCCTTTGGCTTCTCAAGCGCCTCTGGAGGGACGCAGCTTCCCAGGCACTCAGATCCTTCCCTTCAACGCGCACTGGATGGACATTCGAAACACAGCCCTTTCCAGGAGGGAATGCGCTGCTTTTGGACCCTGGCGCCCAGCAAGAAGTCCTGGGACTCTTTTTCTGACCGATGGACCCCACTGACTTGCCTTTACCAAGCAGAAACTAAGGACCGGCTGATGGCTCTCTTTGCAAACGGACGCCATCAGACTGAGCCACGAGGCGTGCTGCAGGATAGCCCCTCCCCACCAAAAAGCAATGTCGTGACCCAGATTCGAACCGAGGCTGCTGCGGCCAGAGCGCAGAGTACTAACCACTATACGATCATGGCCAGGCGCTGGGGGCGTAGGCAGCAACCCAGTAGAAAATGCTCAGCTCTGTGCTCTCGGGGCAGCCACCTACCTCGCCAGCATCACAGGTATTTCTCAAGTCTCCCCATTACAGTCACAGGTAAAATGCTGAGCAAAGGAAAAAAAACAGGAAGCCAATCCCATGCCTGTCCCTTTTTCTGTCTTCCTCCACCCCTGGACCAAGTCCCTCCCCGTTTGTCTGGGCCATTGTCCTCATGCCCCTGGCCAGCCTATTTCCCTTTGCATTTTTCCGTGGAGAGGAATGTTTATGAGTTTGTACCCAATTTTTTAAGGCTTTGCTTTGGCAAGGCTGTTGCCTGCTGTGAGAAAAACAGAAGGGGGCTACCTGAACTGGTGTCACTGGCTGAAGCTTATCTATAGTATATGAAAAAAGCTCAGAGCTCTGAAAATGGTTTATTTACTTTAAGATTCTCATGTTAGTGAGATTGTTTCCTAGCTAGCAGGGGACTGTTTTGTGATGTGCATTCTACTGGCTCTTTGGTTTTGTATGTTTTTGGGAGGAACGGTGGAGGAGAGTATCACGGTTGAAGAGCAGCAAAGAAATGTATTGTTGTTTGTGTTAACGTTTGGTTTTTCCTAAAAGTGTATGGTTTGGAGTCATTTGTAACTCTTCGGTTAGTTATTGGTAACGGCTTCTTATTGGGCCCCTGAGTTGAAAAGCTGCTCTTGCAGATTTTAGTTTGTCATTGTTGGAAGGTCAGTTCAAGAGCTGCTTTCTTAGTCTAGTCCGTGAGGGCTCTTCCGCCGCCCTCCTTAATATACCTTCCAGAAGGTGATTGCATGGTTTCCCTCGTCTTCCCACAGAAGAGAAATTGTCCATCCCTTTCCTGTGGGGAAAACACCAGTGTTTTAACTTAGGAAACGGTCAACGTTTTGCCCAGATGAGTGCTAGTTCATAGGCGCAGAAGAAGAGGAAGGCTGTGGCCCTTTGAGTCAGATTCCTAGCGTTTCAGGCCAGAAGGAACCAGCCGATCACCTCAGAGGGACTAAGGGGCACCAATGCCCCAAATGGCAAGGAATTGCTTTGATGCAATTGACTGTCTGTTTGAGCTAGTTCTGTGGGAAGGAGCAGAAAAGAGCCTCCGGGCTGTGGAATAGCGCCTGCATAGGCTTTCTTTACCCTGTTTTGCTGTAAGAGTTAACAGTGAGAGATTGGTAGTCCAGGTCAGTGGGTGGCTTTATGGAAATTAGGAGTATAGAGGGGAAACCAGGGAGAGGAAGGCATCTGCAAGACTTGTCTGTCTTTGAACAGAATTGTGTGTTAAGGGTTCTTGCTTCGAAGTCTTCCACTGGAGGCATTTTGGGGAAGTGATTCTCAGGTAGAGTTCCCAAGTTGTGGTGGTTGTTGCGGTTCTGGGAGCTCGTCCTGGTGAGGTCGAAATGGGTGGGCGCAGGGGTGTGCGTGCATAGCAGAATGTGAGTATTGTTTTTGGGCTCCTTGGAGCTCAGATCAAAGTGTTGTGTCTGTTCTTATCAGTTTAATCTCTGATACATCCTTGATGTGAGGACTGTATATTAACTTGATTTTTGAAGCAGGGGGTTTAGAACAGAAGCTTGCTTTGTCTGCCCTATGCATTGATCTGGTATTGCAGTGCTTCCAGGATCGGTGTATCTCCTTTAGAGGAGAACCTTCTGGTTAGAAAAGCAGAAAAGAGTTGAACTGTGATACTTTCTTTAAAGCAAATGTTTTTTGAAGTAGCAGAAAAATCTGGGTGTTTTTCTTTCTTTACAGTTTCTTGGAAGTGTTTTGTGAGTCTATAGATGTGAGAGGTTCTTCTTTTTCTTGCTAGAGAGTTATTTAAGAAGCTGGACTCCTTCTTTCTGCTGTGAGTCTTTTCAACAGTATGAGGGACAAATGCTTTCCAGATTCTGGGTCTGTTGGGGAGATGGGATTTTTTTGTTTGTTTTTTTTTGTATTTTTCGGGGGTGGGGTGGGGCGGTTGGTAATATTTGAGGTCACGTGTATATCCACAACTGCATGAGTTACACAGACTTCTCCCCACCCGGCCTACGTTCTATGTATCTTGGTTCGTAAGATCAAGACAAGGCACTAGGTGTCGTGCTGCACCCAGCACACAGGGGCCCCAATCCTGATTTCCCAAGCCTACTGTAATCTAAATGCTACATAATCACCCTTAGCTTCTCACTGTTGCCTTCCTCGCTATTGGAAAATCCCCCAACTCATGACAGTGGCTTACAAATCAGGAGGATTCTTTTTAAAAAAATTGTAATGTGGGTTCTCTTTCTTTCCCTTCTGGTTTTCTGACCCAGGCAAGCTAGAAACTTACCTTTCTAGTGTGGCCAGAGCCCCAGAGAGCAGCAGCCCCCGGCGCCTGGGGCTGGCAGGCAGCGGGGCTCCTCACTTTAATTTCACCCACCAAGTATCAAGTGTGAACTCCTCAGGCACTAGAACAGCCTTAACATGGAGTCACAGACAGACCCCTTGGGCACCCTGACTCTATCTTGCTACCCAGGGGTAGTAGAAGCTGCTGTAACACGCAAGCTCTGTATGTCCTTTAGGGCTAACCCTAGCCAAACAGCCAGGATCCCTTGCTGCTGCTTAGAAGGTGTGCCGTCTCCCTGAAGTCCAAGCAGCATCATGGGGAGGGGGGAACAACAGTTTCTTCCTGACAGGGATTTTTATTCCATTCCCCCAGAGCTCAAGCTGATGGGGGCAAGTGTTTGTGCAGGGCTCTGCCTCCTTGTAGGTGTGTGAGGAGGAGCAATCAGCCAAGTCTTTTGTCCACGGATGATCCACAGTGGCTTGCCTGATGTCTCAGTCAGGGCCTTCTCTTGTTGGAAAGGAGATGACGCCTCTTCTGATAAACTACCATTTCACACTTGGTAATACTTCTCTCCTGACTGGTGGCGTGGCGGCGGCAAGGGGGTTTACAGCTTTAGTGCCAACGCTTATATATCACCTTACAACATGGGCTACGGCTATTATAGGTGAGAATAATGCATGCAGCAACTCACGAGCTTGTCATAAACTCTAAACACGTTTTTTATAAAGTTAATGCCTGTTTTAACAACACTAACAAACAGGTGAGCAAGACTAGTTTCCAGCCATGCGTTTGTCACTTTTCAGTAAGGCCTAGGGGCCTTGGCATGAGCTGGCACCTGGTCTGCCAGTGTCAGAAGAGGATCTGCCCTCTCTTATCCCCGGGTGTCTGTACTGGGAGCAGTACTGTTCAACTTAGTCATAAATGATCTGGGGAAAGGGCTAAACAGTGAGGTGGCAAAATTTGCAGATGATACAAAATTGCTCAAGATAGTTAAGTCCCAGGCAGACTGCCAAGAGCCACAAAGAGATCTCACAAAACTGGGTGACGGGACAACTGAATGGCAGATGAACGTCGTTGCTCATAAGTGCAAAGTAATGCACATTGGCAAACATAATCCCAACTATCCCTATAAAACGATGGTGTCTAAATTAGCTGTTACCACTCGAGAAAGAGATCTGGGAGTCGTTGTGGATGGTTCCCTGAAAACATCCACTCAATGTGCAGCGGAGTGTTGGGAATCATTAAGAAAGGAACAGCTAATAAGACAGAAACTATCATATCGCCTCAATAGCAATCCATGGTACGCCCACATCTTGAATACTGCCTGCTGATGCGGTCGTCCCAATCTCAAAAAAGATATATGGGAATGGGAAAGATTCAGAAACGGACAACAAAGATGATGAGGGGATATGGACCAGCTTCCGTCTAAGAAGAGATTCATAAGATTGGGACTTTTCATCTTGGAAAAGAGATGACTAAAGGGGGATACGAGGGAGGTCTATAAAACCATGACTGGCATGGAGAAAGTAAATAAGGAAGAGTTATTTACTCCTTCTCATAACACACGAACTAGGGGGTCACCAAATGAAATTAATAGGCAGCAGCTTTAAAACAAACAAAAGGAAGTCTGTCTTCACGCCCCACACAGTCAACCTGTGGAACTCTTTGCCAGAGGATGTCGTGAAGGCCAAGACTATAACAGGGTTCAAAAAAGCACTAGATAAATTCATGGAGGATAGGTCCATCTATGGCGCTTCGCCAGCGGTGTCCCTAGCTAGGTATCCCTGTTTGCCAGAAGCTGGGCATGGGCGACAGGGGATGGAGCACTTGATGATTCCCTGTTCTGTTCATTCCCTCTGGGGCACCTGGCATTGGCCGCTGTCGGCAGACAGGATACTGGGCTAGGTCTTTAACTTGGACGGGTAGCTGGGAAGACGGTCAATCAGACAGAACCCGTTCGACAAACCTTTTCATTTCCTTGTTATTGCCTGACTCCTTTAATTCTTTTCCTTTTCCTTATTTCCCAGCAGACTGACTAGCCACCAGATTTGGGTGCTAGCAGAGGGACCTGACGAGCTCCTTCTTTTGGGCAGCGTTGAACATGCCAGGGCACAGTCAGCTTCTGGATGCTCATCTGAATGTAATGCCTAGCTCTCACCTTTATTTCTGTTTCTTAGCTCTTTGGGCCATCCATCTTTGGTCTGACCTGTAGGATCCCTGCATTAGGAGAGATGGCTAATTAATGAGCCCATAAACCTTGGAAATCAAATGAAACCTGAAGTCCGTAGAAGACCTCGAAAGGCCCTTGGGGGTGGAGTGCGAGCTGAGGAAGAGTTCCCTGCACAGCTTACCTCTCCATTCTCGTTTTCCTGTCCTGAGCGCAAAAGCCAGGAAGCAGCTCCGGGTAGGGAGGGGATACCATATGTGTGCAGTGGTTAGACAGGAAACAGCAAGGAACTGGACTCGTATGGAGTGAAACTGTAAGCATCTTCTGTATGCCTGATGACTGCAGGTTTGAGAGAGTTATGTGGGAAGTGGAGGCTTTCGGTGGGCTTTCAGAGGAAATGTAATGGAAAGGCAGCCGAAAGTGGAATCCCAGGTTTTTAAACAATCCTCCACTAACACGCCAAACAGCTCAGGTCTAGTTACTCATTGAAAATTAGAATAAAGTTACAGCAAGATTTCATCATAAATGAAGTCAAACCCTAAAGATTTCAGAACACAACTGCTATAAGGAGCCACGAGGGAAGCAATACAAAGTCAACCTTGCCTCAGAGAAAGGCAGTTAAACAATTTCTCTTCTTTAAAGCAGCATAATCTCCCCAAACGGAAGGGCACTGTTCCCGGAGAAGGGTCCTGGAGAGGGTTTTCCTCGTTGGTGTCGGCCATCCACCTCCCCGAAAGGCGGGAGCTAGGTCGACGGAAGAATTCTTCCGACCAAGGCGCGGACTGATGTAGCCGCGCCGATTTACGTTCCCCGTGCAGCCCAGGCCCGAGGGTCGGTGCGTGCTGAACAGTTAAGTCAAAACAGCTCCGTCCGTCAGAGGTGTGCAAAAGGGAAAACCCGCTGCTGGGCGACACGGCCACGCCGCCCTAACCCGCAGCGTAGCTAAAGGGCATTCGGGGAGGCGGTGGGTGGGCCTCAAGCGACGGAAAGCCCTCCTCCAGCATGGGGTTGTGACAGCCTAGTCTCCGTAGCACAGACAGGGGGGCCACCAAGAGACAGGAACAGACAGCGAAAGCCAAATCGGCCCCAGGGCAGGGGGCGAGGCTGCCTGTTGGATGAGGAGACCGGGTGGGACAGGCGTTTTGGACAGGCCGTCCTCCCGTCAAAAGAGGAAGAGCCCGAGAAGAAGGGCCAGGCAAGAAGCTACAAGCAGGGAAAGAAGCAGAGGAGGCAGGCAGGCAGCTCCCCTTAGAGCCAAGGAAGGCACCGGTCCAAGCCCCCCAAAAGCAGACTAGAGAGCAGATCAGCTGCAAAAGACTAGGGAAAGCCAAGAACACAGAGAAACCCAAGTAAAGTTTCAGAGCTGAGCTTTGCTTACAAGGAGGAACGTGTGACAAAGATACCTAGAAGTACAGGGCCTGTGGAAAAGAGCACTCCCAAAGACCCAGAATAACAGCTGTTTTCCTGAGAATCTGCTTTGCAGTGCACTAAGCCTAAACAGCCCACTGTCAGTTGTCTGTTGTTCAAACCAATCACCAGGGGAGAGCGCGAACGCAGTCCCCCACTACCACAAATTATGCAGTCGAGTTTCCCGCATTTGGGGAAATCGCAGGGGTCAGCACACCCGCAGTGCAATGGATGAACCTCACCCTGGGAAAACCACCTTCGTGATCATGGTATCGCCCCTGCCAGGTAAGTATGAGTTCCTGCTGCCCGGCCGCCGCCCGCCCTCGCTCGCCCCGCACTTATAACACACGGGGCGGACCGCCGCGCCCCCACCGCCGGCCTCACCCACACCGGCCCCCACTGCCGACAGCTGCCCCGACGTGGCCCCCGGAGACCGTCCCTTCCCCACGCCGAGCTCCCGGTGCCAAAGTCGGGCCCTGCCTGGCAGCCTGCGTCCGCTCCCACGATGCTCTGCTCGCACACAGATCTCCATACCTGCTCACGCGGCTCCGCCCCTCCGCTCGGGCCCCTCCCCCTGCCCGCCCGGGCCGCCGCTCTTGCGTGCTCAGCTCTTTGAGCTCAGATGGGGTGTAGTGCTCAGATCGAGTGCGACAGACCTTAACTTTGCCATGTGAGGGTCATTCTAGCCCCATTACCTGGCTTGCTTATTTATACCTACGACTGTCTTTAACTGTTGTATGCGTGATGTACCCTCACTGCTTGCTGACTGTATCTTGAACTCACCCACAGTATACCCCACATTGGGGACATTGCACACTGTATAAGTTATGTGCTGTCCAATACCAAAGTACTAGCATCCCCTATACTCTGTATGTCACCCTGATGACCAGTAACTGATGTTACAAACTCTCTGTATTATCTATTCTTAAACATTTTCTAATAAACATTTAAAACTAAAATTGCCCTATACTCTGTATGTCACCCCCGATGACCAATATCTGACATTTCAACTCTCTGTATGGTTCATTTTCAAATATTTTCTAATAAACTTTTAAATCTTGGCCTATCCAAGTGCTTGGCCGTGATCAAGTGTCTTGATGTTTTTGGTCTTTTGGCCTCGAGATGAAAACCTTGTCTGTGTCTTGGGAACCTTGAGGTAAAAAATTATCTAAGTTGTAGCGGGTCCCGTCCCGGGAAGCCAGGCCATCAGAGAGACGACGTGGCCCACCTGCTGCTGGGGAAAGAGTGCAGCTTGCATTTCGCTTCTCTCTCGCTCTCTCCCCACCGGAAGTTGGTCCAATACAAGAATGACCTCCCCTGCCTTGTCTCACGTCAGTTTCTCCTCAGGGCAGAAGGTCGGGTGTTGTCAGCCACTCTCCAGAAACTGGACGGCCACTCGATCCCTTTTGTTACCTGCCAAGTGAGGCTGAGTGCACTGGCAGGCAGCGCCGTTTGAAGAAGTGGAAGATTGGACAAATGACCAGGGAGGAGTATAAAAATATTGCTCAGGCACGCAGGAGTGAAATCAGGAAGGGCAACTCACGCTTGGAGTTGCAGCTAGCAAGAGATGTTAAGAGTAACAACAAGAAGGGTTTCTTCAGGGAGGTTAGCAACAAGAAGAAAGTCAAGGAAAGTGTGGGCCCCTTACAGAATGAGGGAGGCGACCTTGTGACAGAGGATGTGCAAAAAGCTAATGTACTCAATGCTTCCCCACCCTCCCCCTTCGTGATTTTATCTTCACGAACAAAATCAGCTCCCAGACTGCTGCTCTGGGCAGCACAGCATGGAGAGGAGGTGACCAGCCCTCTGTGGAGAAAGAAGTGCTTCGGGACTATTTAGAAAAGCTGGATGAGCACAAATCCATGGGGCCGGATGCGCTGCATCCGAGGGTGCTAAAGGAGTTGACGGGTGTGATTGCAGAGCCACTGGTCATTATCTTTGAAAATTCATGGCCATTGGGGGAGGTCCCAAATGACTGGGAAAAGGCTAATGTAGTGCCCATCTTTAAAAGAGGGAAGAAAGAAGGAGGATCCGGGAACTACAGGCCAGTCAGCCTCACCTCAGTCCCTGGAAAAATCATGGAGCAGGTCCTCAAGGAATCAATTCTGAAGCACTTAGAGGAGAGGCAAGTGATCAGGAGCGGTCAGCATGGATTCAGCAAGGGCAAGTTACGCCTGACTAACCTAATTGCCTTCTGTGAGGAGAGAACTGGGTCTGTGGATGAGGGAAAAGCAATGGATGTGTTCTTCCTTGACTTTAGCAAAGTTTTTGATACGGTCTCCCACAGTATTCTTGTCGGCAAGTTCAAGAAGTTTGGGCTGGATGAATGGACTATAAGGTGGACTATAAGCTGGCTAGGTCCTCGGGCTCAACGGGTAGTGATCAATGGCTCCACGTCTAATTGGCAGCCGGTCTCAAGCGGCGTGCCCCAAGGCTCGGTCCTGGGGCCGGTTGTGTACAATATCTTCGTTAAGGATCTGGAGGATGGCGTGGACTGCACTCTCAGCAAGTTTGCAGATGACGCTAAACTGGGAGGAGCGGTTGATACGCTGGAGGGTACGGATAGGCTACAGAGGGACCTAGACAAATTGGAGGATTGGGCTGAAAGAAACCTGATGAGGTTCAACAAGGACAAGTGCCCAGTCCTGCACTTAGGACGGAAGAATCCCGTGCACTGCTCCAGACTAGGGACCGAATGGCTAGGCAGCAGTTCTGCAGAAAAGGACCTAGAGGTTACAGTGGAAGAGAAGCTGGATATGAGTCGACAGCGTGCCCTTGTTGCCAAGAAGGCTAACGGCATTTTGGACTGTATACATAGGGGCATTGCCAGCAGATCGAGGGATGTGGTCGTTCCCTTCTCTTCGACGTTGGTGAGGCCTCATCTGGAGTACCGTGTCCAGTTTTGGGCCCCACACTGCAAGAAGGATGTGGAAAAACTGAAAAGAGTCCAGCATAGGGCAACAAAAGTGATTAGGGGGCTGGAAGACATGATTTATGAGGAGAGGCTGAGGGAACTGGGATTGTTTAGTCTGCAGAAGAGAAGAACGAGGGGGGAGTTGATCGCTGCTTTCAACTACCTGAAAGGGGGTTCCAAAGAGGATGGATCTAGACTGTTCTCACTGGCACCAGATGACAGAACGAGGAGCAATGGTCCCAAGTTGCGGTGGGGAAGGTTTAGGTTGGATCTTAGGAAAACCCTTTTTCACTAGGAGGGTGGTGAAGCACTGGAATGGGTTCCCTAGGGAGGTGGTGGAATCTCCTTCCTGAGAGGTTTTTAAGGTCAGCCTTGACAAAGCCCTGGCTGGGATGATTTAGTTGGGGATTGGGTTGGACTAGATGACCTCCTGAGGTCCCTTCCAACCCTGATATTCCATGATTTGAAGCTGTTCCCCTGTATCAAGGTGAGCTGCAGCTCAGCGAACCCCAAGGATCTGAGCGAGGCGAGCTACTTTGCAGCAGAGGCAGACCAAGCGGCAGGTACAACGCGGGGTCGCACCCCGGCTGGCAGATAGAATCTCATCTGCGAGATCCCGGCTCCTGTTACTTTGCAAAGTGTGTGCGTTTGCTCCGGGTTTTAGCTGTGGGCCCACTGCCCTCTGGCTTCTCGTCCGGGCTTCGTCCTCCATGCGCCTGGGCATCAGCGGGACTGTCTCAGGAGAGCAGCTGCCCCATCCCAATCTCCGCCCAGCCGGGAAAGGAGCAGAGGCAGCCCGGAGGAAAGACTCCTTTGAGCGCCGGAGACGGCCGGAGCATCTTATTTGCATAGCCACAGTGCATTGCGTGCAGCGAAGCGAGTCCCTGGTCGAGGGGCTGGTTTTGCTCCCTGTGTCCCCGGTTTCGATGATCCAACTCGGGCTGCCAATCGGTTCAATTCCATTTCCTCTGAAAGCTAGCGGTGTAGCGGGCTGGGAAGTAGTCACCCTGACTTTTGGGAGCGTAGGCGGTTGCCCCGGCAGCGCCTCTGCCACGAGTTCTACGTACTCTGCTTTCTCTTCAGTTCGTATAAATCTTTCGCCTTTTACTAAAGATTTCCGTGGAGAGGAATGTTGATGAGTTTGTAGCCAATTTTTTAAGGCTTTGCTTTGGCAAGGCTGTTGGCTGCTGTGAGAAAAACAGAAGAGTGCTCCCTGAGCTGGTGTCACTGGCTGAAGCTTTTCTATAGTATGAAAAAAGTATAGTAGGGGGCACCTGGCATTGGCTGCTGTTAGCAGACAGGATACTGGGCTAGGTCTTTAACTTGGACGGGTAGCTGGGAAGACAGTCAATCAGACAGAACCCGTTCAACAAACCTTTTCATTTCCTTGTTATTGCCTGACTGCTTTAATTCTTTTCCTTTTCCTTATTTCCCAGCAGACCGACTAGCCACCAGATTTGGGTGCTAGCAGAGGGACCTGACGAGCTCCTTCTTTTCGGCAGCGTTGAACATGCCAGGGCACAGTCAGATTCTGGATGCTCATCTGAATGTAATGCCTAGCTCTCACCTTTATTTCTGTTTCTTAGCTCTTTTGGGCCATCCATCTTTGGTCTGACCCGTAGGATCCCTGCATTAGGAGAGATGGCTAATTAATGAGCCCATAAACCTTGGAAATCAAATGAAACCTGAAGTCCATAGAAGACCTCGAAAGGCCCTTGGGGGTGGAGTGCGAGCTGAGGAAGAGTTCCCTGCACAGCTTACCTCTCCATTCTCGTTTTCCTGTCCTGAGCGGAAAAGCCAGGAAGCAGCTCCGGGTAGGGCGGGGATACCATATGTGTGCAGTGGTTAGACAGGAAACAGCAAGGAACTGGACTCGTATGGAGTGAAACTGTAAGCATCTTCTGTATGCCTGATGACTGCAGGTTTGAGAGAGTTATGTGGGAAGTGGAGGCTTTCGGTGGGCTTTCAGAGGAAATGTAATGGAAAGGCAGCCGAAAGTGGAATCCCAGGTTTTTAAACAATCCTCCACTAACACGCCAAACAGCTCAGGTCTAGTTACTCATTGAAAATTAGAATAAAGTTACAGCAAGATTTCATCATAAATGAAGTCAAACCCTAAAGATTTCAGAACACAACTGCTATAAGGAGCCACGAGGGAAGCAATACAAAGTCAACCTTGCCTCAGAGAAAGGCAGTTAAACAATTTCTCTTCTTTAAAGCAGCATAATCTCCCCAAACGGAAGGGCACTGTTCCCGGAGAAGGGTCCTGGAGAGGGTTTTCCTCGTTGGTGCCGGCCATCCACCTCCCGAAGGCGGAGCTAGGTCGACGGAAGAATTCTTGCGACCAAGGCGCGGACTGATGTAGCCGCCGATTTACGTTCCCGTGCAGCCCAGGCCCGAGGGTCGGTGCGTGCTGAACAGTTAAGTCAAAACAGCTCCGTCCGTCAGAGGTGTGCAAAGGGAAAACCCGCTGCTGGGCGACACGGCCACGCCCTAACCCGCAGCGTAGCTAAAGGGCATTCGGGGAGGCGGTGGGTGGGCCTCAAGCGACGGAAAGCCCTCCTCCAGCATGGGGTTGTGACAGCCTAGTCTCCGTAGCACAGACAGGGGGGCCACCAAGAGACAGGAACAGACAGCGAAAGCCAAATCGGCCCCAGGGCAGGGGGCGAGGCTGCCTGTTGGATGAGGAGACCGGGTGGGACAGGCGTTTTGGACAGGCCGTCCTCCCGTCAAAAGAGGAAGAGCCCGAGAAGAAGGGCCGGGCAAGAAGCTACAAGCAGGGAAAGAAGCAGAGCAGGCAGGCAGGCAGCTCCCCTTAGAGCCAAGGAAGGCACCGGTCCAAGCCCCCCAAAAGCAGACTAGAGAGCAGATCAGCTGCAAAAGACCAGGGAAAGCCAAGAACACAGAGAGCCTTATAAGGCCCGAGTAATGTTTCAGAGCTGAGCTTTGCTTACGAGGAGGAATGACAAAGGTGCCCAAAAGTACAGGGTCTGTGGAAAGAGAGCACTCCCAAAGGTACAGAAAAAAAACCCTGCTTTCTTTAGGCTGTGGCTACACTTAGCACTTCAAAGCACTAAGTGTAGTCAAAGCAGCAGCGCTGGGGGAAAGCTCTCCCAGCACTGTCCGTACTCCACCTCCCTGTGGGGAATAACGTACAGCACCAGGAGCCGTTCCCAGCGCTGGTGCTTTGACCACAGTGGTGCTTTGCAAATTTGTAAGTGTAGCCAAGCCCTTAGAGTCTGCTTTACAGTGTACTAAGCCTAAGAACCCACTTTTGGTTTTCTGTTGTCCCAACCAATCACCAGGGGAGAGTGCAAATGCAGCCCCCCACTATCACAAATTATGCAGTCGAGTTTCCTCCTTTTGGGGAAATCACAGGGGTCAGCACACCCACAGTGCAATGGATGAGCCTCATTCTGGGAAAACCACCTTCGTGATCATGGTATCTCCCCTGCCAGGTAAGTAAGAGTTCCTGCTGCCCGGCCGCCGCCCGCCCTCGCTCGCCCCGCACTTATAACACACGGGGCGGACCGACCGCCGGCCTCGCCTACACCGGCCCCCACTGCCGACAGCTGCCCCGACGCATCCCCCGGAGCCCCTCCCTTCTCCACGCCGAGCTCCCGGTGCCAAAGTCGGGCCCTGCCTGGCAGCCTGCGTCCGCTCCCACGATGCTCTGCTCGCACACAGATCTGCATACCCGCTCACGCGGCTCCGCCCCTCCGCTCGGGCCCCTCCCCCTGCCCGCCCGGGCCGCCGCTCTTGCCTGCCCTGTAGTGGTAGCCGGGTCCCGTCCCGGGAAGCCAGGCCAGCAGAGAGACGGCGTGGCCCACCTGCTGCTGGGGAAAGAGCGCAGCTTGCGTGTCGCTTCTCTCTCGCTCTCTCCCCCCACCGGCAGTTGGTCCAATACAAGACTGACCTCCCCTGCCCTCGCAAAAAACCCACCTTTCCAAACAGTCCTTTCCCAGCCCCCTAATTCTGCTTTCACACCCTGGGACCATCTCCTCTCTTTGTCTCTCCCCCCCCCAGGTGAAGCAGAGATGGAGGCAACTTCAGCCACTGGAGACAACCCCAGCGAGCGCTGCAGCCCGCCCCAGGTGCGGGGGGTGTTTGCAGACACAGGAAGGGAGCAGCTGGGAGCGGTGGGTGCTGGGAAGAAGGAGGCAGGAGAACAAAGCCCAGAGATGGGACATGGGGCAGCTCCTGGGGGCGGGGCTCTGGCACAGCCCGGGGGCGGGGCAGCTCCTGGGGGCGGGGCTCTGGCACAGCCTGGGGGCGGGGCACCTCCTGGGGGCGGGGCTCTGGCACATTGTGATGCGGGAACCCGGGCTCAGCAGCTGGTCTCTGGTGGCCACGTGCTGCCGGCAGCGCTGGAGCCGCCCGGGCCGGAGCGGAGCCGCTGTTCTCAGCTGCAGCCGGGATCTGCCCCCGGCCCCGCGGGGATCCAGGTGGGGACAGAGCCTGGGGCCCGGGGGTTCCCCGTTGTGTGGCTGGCGGGGGCGGAGGGAGAAGCCGGAGCTGCAGGCGGGGGAAGGGCAGTGGGGCAGGTGTGGGGTTGAACGGTCTCTGTGCAGCCGGGAAAGTCCAGGGGGAGAGTGTGTGTGAGTCGGGGGGGTGGGGGGGTGGAGATACCTGCATCCTTCTCCTGTTTGTGCCACTTCCCTCCCCAGTACTGGTAACAAGTCTCTCTGGTTCTCCCCCTTTTCTCTCCACTCACCACACAGGACTGTCAAACCCAAGGAGATTCCCTCGTTTTTCCTAAAATTATTGACTCTCTAGTCTCTTCTTTTCCCCAATTTTCTCCATAATTCTCAAATGTCAATTTAAATTCTCCTCATATTTGGGGGGGGCTTCCCCCCACCCCCCATTTCATCTGCAGCAATTCGTCCTTGTTTGGGTGGGAAATTGTTGCCCTGAGTCATTCCCCAAAAGGGATGGGGGTTCCTGGGTGCTGTTTGGGGGAGCCCTGAGACACAGCTCCCTCTGGGGTGGAGATGGGGTGGCCGTTCTCTGCCAGCCACAGGGCATGGCTGGGGCACCGGTGGGGAAGGAGGAACCAGTGTCCCCTATGGAGCCTGCCCAGCCCCTTTGGTTCTGCTCCTTTCTAGCATTTTGTTCAGAGACTTTATTACTGCAGAGGCTGAAAAACGTCTGTGGATTTACCCCTGGCAGGAGGGGTCAGGTCTACACTGTAATAAAGAGATCAAGCATTTCCCAGCATGGCAGAGTCTCGGATGTCTGTCTGCAGGGAAAGGGCCTGGGGGAATTGTGATGTGAAATGAACTAAAGCCTGTTCTGAAACCCCCACAGCTGCCCTTCTCGCCCTGCCAGGCTGCTGAATGACGCCCACGTCTTGCTCCGGTTCATCCCATCCTCCCGTGGGACAGGGGAGAGAAATGGCTGCAGTGGAGCCAGCCCAGGTAGGGGTTGTTGGGGGGCTGCTGGTGGGTTCCTACTGGAGGGAGAGGGGCTGTAAATACTGAAGAGGTGGCAACTTCAGGAGACTTACGTCTGGAGGGGGCAGGGAATACCCTGGGTGAAGAAAGGGAGGGGGACAGAGTGTGACAAACCTGCTGGGACTTGTTTAACGTTGGCCCTGATCCTCAGAACAAAGGCTTGGATGTTGGGGGAGAAAATTCCCTAATTTTAAAACAGGAAATAGAGACACAAACCCCCTGGGCAGGGCGGGGAAAACTGACCAGACTTCTGGTGCTGAACCCTCAACCTGCTAGCCAGAGGCTAGTGTGACATGGAAAGGTAGGAAGGTGTAGGGAAGATGTCTCAGCCCCTCATATCCAGCTGCTGGCAGTGGAGAGGGTGTTAGGTTCCCTACATGGGGTTGTATCAGCCTCTGGCTCGTAGCCATGTGATGGATCTGCTGGCAGAGACAAGGGGTCTCTCTTTGTTCTTTTACCGTGATGCCCCCTGGCTGCTCTCAGCAGTGTGGGGATAGGACTGTGCTGACTGTCTCTGTCTCAGAGCTTCCATTTGATTGGTTCCTTTCCTCCATGAATAGTGGGGCAGCAGGTGTTGGACTTTTGCTCTTTCAGGGGCCGGTGACCTTCGAGGAGGTGGCTGTGTATTTCACCAGGGAAGAGGGGGCTCTGCTGGACCCCGCTCAGAGAGCCCTCTGCAGGGATGTCATGCAGGAGAACTATGAGACGGTGACCTCGCTGGTTAAGGAGTCCTGTCTCCTGGGTTATTAGAAGCTGTGGGGGTCTCTGAAGAACCTGAGTAGTAATAACTTTATTTGTCATACAAGTGTTGACAAGTTTCCTTGCCCCCATATTTTTGCCTTATCTCCCACCCACTAGAATAATTTTTGGACATGTGCCTTTTTGGTGCTGTCAGTCATTTTAAAGTTGCATTTAATGTATCCTTATAGGATACCTTAATAACTACATTAATAACTGTAGCTTTCATGCCGTTTCCTCATTTTAGGAGGAAAATATGCCTCCTGTAGAATTCTAAATTGAGTAAATAGGTGTATGACTCATGCATGGCTTGTGTGACAGTCATAGGAGCTCCTCTTTTAATAGGAGAGTGTATAATATTGCCATTCAGGAGCCCACGGGTGAAGGGAGAACAGAGCCATGTGAGAGGAGGAGAAGGGGGGGAGTAAATAATTCTGGGGTGCCAGGACATGGGGAGGGTGCGTGCAGGATTAGCGCTAAGAAGCGGCAATAAGGAAACAGATCAACAGGGCCAGACGTGTACCCAGAAGCCTCCTACTGCAAAAGAAGCCCAAGAAAGAAACCAAGAGAACGCCACTGGCCATCACATACAGTCCCCAGCTCAAACCTCTCCAACGCATCATCAGTGATCTACAACCCATCCTGGACAATGATCCCTCGCTTTCACAGGCCTTGGGAGGCAGGCCAGTCCTCACCCATAGACAACCCACCAACCTTAAGCATATTGTCACCAGCAACCACACACCACACCATAGTAACTCTAACTCAGGAAACAATCCATGCAACAAACCTTGATGCCAACTCTGCCCACATATCTACACCAGCAACACCATCACAAGACCTAACCAGAGCAGCCACACCATCACCAGTTCATTCACCTGCATGTCCACCAATGTAATATACGCCATCATATGCCAGCAATGCCCCTCTGCTATGTACATCTGCCAAACTGGACCATCCCTACATAAAAGGATAAATGGACACAAGTCAGATATTAGGAACGGCAATATACAAAAACCTATAGGAGAACACTTCAACCTCCCTGGACACACAATAGCAGATTTAAAAGTAGGCATCCTGCAGCAAAAAAACTTCAGGACCAGACTCCAAAGAGAAACTGCTGAGCTTCAGTTCATCTGCAAATTTGACACCATCAGCTCAGGATTAAACAAATACTGTGAATGGCTAGCCAACTACAAAAGCAGTTTCTCCTCCCTTGGTATTCACACCTCACCTGCTAGAAGAGGGCCTCATCCTCCCTGACTGAACTAGCCTCATTATCTCTAGCCTGCTTCTTGCCTGCATATTTATACCTGCCCCTGCAAATTTCTGCCACATGCGTCTGACCAAGTGGGTATTCACCCACGAAAGCTCATGCTCCAATACGTCTGTTAGGGCATGGCTACACTTGCAAATTTGCAGCGCTGCAGCAGGGTGTGAAAACACACCCTCTCCAGCGCTGCAAATTGCGGCACTGCAAAGCGCCAGTGTGGTCAAAGCCCCAGCGCTGGGAGCGCGGCTCCCAGCGCTGTACGTTATTCCCCACAGGGAGGTGGAGTACGGACAGCACTGGGAGAGCTCTCTCCCAGCGCTGGCGCTTGACTACCTTCGCTTCCAGCGCTGCCGCGGCAGCGCTTTGAAGTGCAAGTGTAGCCATAGCCAAAGTCTATAAGGTGCCACAGGACTCTTTGCTGCTTTTACAAATCCAGACTAACACGGCTACCCCTCTGATATATTCTAACAGTGGGTTCTACCCCTTCCCCCATTCTGTGTCTGTCTTGTCTATTTAGATTGTAAATTTTTCAGGGCATGGGCCATCTACTGTTCTCATTTGTACTTTGCCTAGCACAATGGGGACCCACTGTTAGTCCTTAGGCACTAAGGTAATGAATCTGATTTATAATAATAAGTCTCCTGCCACTTTAATCCAAGGAAGCTGATCTTGGGATGTTACTGCTTAAAAATGATCTCGGGTTAAAATCATGGAATGTTCTTTGTGACAAGTATCCCACAAATTCCACTGACTTCCCTTGTTTTCTTTGCCTGGAGTAAGGTTTCCAGTTTCCAAACCTGATGTGATCGTCCAGCTGTGTAGATAAATCTCTGCATTAAGCATCTTTGCATAACTTTCATATGACTTTGTATTATGCCTCTTCATATAACCTTGTATTGGGGCTACCCATGTGTGACATGCAACTTTATGTCAAGTCCTTTGATATGGGAACTTTGTATCAAATCCTTATATAGAAACTTTTGTATTGAGCCTTGGTATAATGTTATAGCTCATAAGGATAGTTAAGGTAGAAGAAAAATATCTTTTTTGCTAGGAGTAGAATAAGATCTCCCCCTCCCCTTTAATCAAGTGCCCCGTTGAATGAATGAGGTGTGAATGAGCAAGGCGTGGGAGGCAGCACCTCCAGACAGCTGCAACAGTTGGAGAGGGATGGAAGCCAGACTCAAGAGCAATAAAACTTGTCAAGTGGGCTCATTAAAGAACATCAGACATAGTGATGGCCTTGGAAGTTAGAAGCAAGCACCTTCTTTTGAAAACACCCTCTTTGAAAATAAATGTGGCAGCATTAAGATAACCCCCAGAAGGAGGTGCCACACATGACCAGGTGCCACAGACTTTAAATCTGTACCAGATTTGCACAAGAAGGAAGCTGTGATAAATGTGAAGTGTCTTGTAGAGGACCCCAGGTCTCATCTTGTCAACACAGAATCATAGATTATCAGGGTTGGAAGGGACCTCAAGAGAGCATCTAGTCCAACCCCCTGCTCAAAGCAGGACCAATGCCCAGAGAAATTTTTGCCCCAGATCCCTATATGGCCCACTCAAGCATTGAAATCACAACCCTGCATTTAGTAGGCCAGTGCTCAAACCACGGAGCTAGCCTTCCCCCACGTAGAAGCATCGATCCGGATCAACAGAAGCCTGGCTCCACCCCCTCCCCCATCTAACTCACCTGGACAGTGAAGTTAAGGAGAGCAACTAGTTGGTAACAACAACAAGATGGATTGTGCTTGTGGATGTGTGGGAGCGCATGAGTTTAATATAAATCACATGCATGTGATACAGTGTTGATTGATACATGTATTACCAAGAAATGTGGCACTTTGCCTTGTCCCCCCTGAAAAGATCCTGTGCAGTACTTTAAGTACAACAGCGGGAATGAGGGAAAGAGCCGTGGGTCCCAGACCGCCAGGGCTCTGAGAAAGAAGTGCTCCTGAGAGCTGCCTGCACAGGTAGGGAATTGGTTAAACCAACTCAGAAACTCTCTGTGAACATAGGAAACATTTGGGATGCCCTACAAAGACCCTGTGAGCACTCTAAGTTCAGGATTGTTCCCTGCAGATGTGGAATCATTAGGCAGATGTCACTCATGGCTTCCCACCTATTCTGACTGACAACTGGCAGCAGGTCGCTCCCCGATCTCACTTTCCCCTGAGTGTTCTCGTGAGATGCAGACCAAAACTGATCCTTTCCTCTGTCCTCTGGGGAAGGGTTTGGGGAAAATCATTTCCTCATAGGTTTGATGTCTCCTGCACATATCTTGGTTTGTTCATCTCTTTTTTGATTCCTGTCTCTGAGATTTCCTTTCTCTCCGGCACAGGGAGTGACCTATATCTGGATTCTCTCTGTCTCCCATCAGGTGTTGGGATGGCGAGTGAGAATGAGGAGACACCCCAGCAGGAAGATGCTGAGCAAGTAGAACCACATGGGACGTTATCAGGAAGATCCAAAGGGAATATTTCCAGGAGTTGTGCACTCCCAGAAAAAGCAAAAGCCTGTGAGACTCAGCAGAGGCCAGAGGAAAACTTGAGGAGCCACTTAGACCTTATTACAAGTGAGAGAATCAACTTGGAAGAGACACGCTACACATGCCATGAGTGTGGGAAAACCTTCACTGGGAGCTCAGACCTTTTCACACATCAAATAATCCACAGAGGAGAGAGACCCTACACATGCTCTGAGTGTGGGAAAAGCTTCAATCAGAGCTCAAATCTTATCAGACATAGGGGAATCCACACAGGAGCGAGACCTTACATATGCTCTGAGTGTGGGAACAGCTTCTATCAGAGCTCTGACCTGATCAAACATCGTAGAATCCACACAAGAGAGAAACCCTACACATGCACTGAGTGCGGGAAAAGTTTCAATCAGAGCTCAATCCTTACTAGACATCAGAAAATCCACACAAGAGAGAACTGTAATAAATGCCTTTATTAGGGCTGGCCAAAGATTTTTCTTTAAAAAAAAAAAATCACATTTGCTAATTCCTACAGAGTGATCTTTGCACCATCTTCACCATGGTCACTCAGCTCCCCCAGGTGAGTTACTTGCTTCTGCCTTTTGCAGCTCACCCTTCTTTGGGGTCAGTCCTGTGATCTTTTCTATCAACTCCTTTCCTTTTGACTTGCAGGAGCGTGTGTCCCTCCAGCCAGGAATGTTCATCAGCTCCAGGTGGGGGAGAGAGGTTTGATCCCAACAAGCAAAACTGAGGCAAAAGCTACCTGGGCCTTCCATCCACTAGGGCTGCACATGGCGTTGGCTGCTCAAGTTAGTGATCTTGGTGTAAAAAGACAATTATAGTTGTAGAGCAGATGCAGCCCAGGGGCAGTGGTTGGCATTAGCTTTCCCCTGGACCTGACCTAAACTCCATCACTTTTCCTAGTCTAAACAAACCCTGAGCATCACGGTTATACTGTTCCCCCATTTCGCAGCAATTGTTAGTCATCAAGTTCCCCCTTTGGGAACAAATTGTTTAATTCCCAGTTGCTCTGATGTTGCTTCAGGTTTTGCTGGAGAGCAGATACTTTTGCTACCATTTTTCTCACTTAAAATATATTGAACTATAACGAAGAGCAGGAACAGGGCAGGGATAGGGGAAAATGTCATTTCATCGGCTATAAGAACAGAAAAAGAAGATAGGGTAAGTCAGAGGGATTCCCTTATTCCCCATCAGCATCCCAATCCCCCTGTTGTTCAGTTCGTTAGGTCAGTATTTTTTCTAAAGGGCTGGGAAGAGGATTCCCTCGTAAATGGCTTGGAACTAAGCAAGATACCCTGCATTTGGCCCCAAAGCCGTTGTGGCCCAGGCCCTGCAGGAGGTGACTCCTGAAGGGATCTCCTTCCTAATCAGGTGCGTGTTGCCTATTATTTGGGAAATGCAATTCCTGTCTAGGTAGGGAAGGGGGAAAATGGAAATGATGTTTCTGTTCAGCTCACCCCTGGGAGATGCTGCAAATATGTAGAAAATGAAATCCCTGTTGAATGTGACATAGCTGCAGAAAGAGACCTATTTTCCATAGAGACCTGACATTTGGTGTTTTACAAGGATTCTAAGCCACACCTGAATTTAGTCCCTAATTTAAATCTGTGCCACCAAATTAAAGAAATGAAAGGGCATAGTTGGGGGAGTTGTACCTCACTATCACTATTGATACGTTGTGTGGTTGGTGAAGAATTCTACACCAGAGACGTGTTAAATTACTCCAAGAAAGGTCAAAGATTCGACAAGAACTCAGGGAGAAACTCCAGATTTTGATTTTCACCCTAGAGATGGAAGCTATGGTGACCTGTGGCCCAGGTAAACTATTTTTAGAATGCTGCTCCCTAGTTAAGTGGCATTGGTCCCTCCTAAAAGATGCCATGATTAAATTAGGAACAACTGTCTTTTACCATTTGGATCCAAAGTTTCATGGAGCACAGAGAGAAACAGCTGATTCCTTCAGAGCCATTCCATGCCTATGCGTCTCAATCTGGCTGACTTGTTGGACAAGAAGCAGTTCCATGCTGGGCAAATGATGGCAGCCAATGAGGGAATGTATCAGATTCCAAGTTCAGACCGCAGGATACATGAATGCTGAGTCCTGACTCCGTGGTTTGGTCTCTTAGTTTTGCTATTAAGGATATGTCTACACTACCAGAGTAGTTCGATTCTACTTAAATCGAATTTGTGGAACCAATATTACAAAGTCGAACGTGTGTATCCACACTAAGGACAGTAATTCGACTTTGTGAGTCCACACTAACGGGGCAAGCGTCGAGATTGGAAGCGGTGCACTGTGGGCAGCTATCCCACAGTTCCCGCAGTCCCCACTGCCTATTGGAATTCTGGGTCAAGCCCCCAATGCCTGCTGGGGGAAAAAATGTGTCAAGGGTGGTTTTGGGTAACTGTCCTCATTCAACCGTCACTCCCGCCTCCCTCCTGGCGCCGGCGGGCAATCAGTTCGTGCACTTTTCTGGTGAGTGACAGCGCGGACGCCACAGCACTGCGAGCATGGAGCCCGCTGCGATCATCGGGGCAGTTATGGCCATTGTCAACTCCTCACACCTTATCGTCCACCTTTTTCACAGTCAGATGCTGAGAAATCGGGCGAGGAGGCTATGGCAGCGCGGTGAGGACATGAAGTCTGAGAGTGGCACAGACCTCTCACAAAGCACGGGACCCCGCGCTGTGGACATCATGGTGGCAATGGGTCATGTTCATGCTGTGGAACGGCGATTCTGGGCCCGAGAAACAAGCACGGACTGGTGGGACTGCATAGTGCTGCAGGTCTGGGATGAATCACAGTGGCTGCGAAACTTTAGGATGCGTAAGGGCACTTTCCTTGAACTGTGTGAGTTGCTGTCCCCTGCCCTGAAGCGCAAGGACACCCGGATGCGAGCAGCCCTGACTGTGCAGAAGCGAGTGGCCATAGCCCTCTGGAAATTTGCAACGCCAGACAGCTACCGGTCAGTAGCGAACCACTTTGGCGTGGGCAAATCTACCATGGGGGTTGCTGTGATGCAAGTAGCCAACGCAATCGTTGAGCTACTGCTCTCAAAGGTAGTGACCCTGGTAAACTTTCGGGTCATCATAGATGGCTTCGCCGCGATGGGATTCCCAAACTGCGGTGGGGCTATAGATGGAACTCACATCCCTATCCTGGGACCGGCCCACCAGGCCAGCCAGTATATTAACCGAAAGGGCTACTTTTCAATGGTGCTGCAAGCACTGGTGGACCATAGGGGACGTTTTACCAACATCAACGTCGGATGGCCGGGCAAGGTTCATGACGTGCGTGTGTTCAGGAACTCTGGTCTGTTTAGACACCTGCAGGAAGGTAGTTTCTTCCCGGACCACAAAATAACTGTTGGGGATGTGCAGATGCCTATAGTGATCCTCGGGGACCCAGCCTACCCGCTAATGCCCTGGCTTATGAAGCCCTATACAGGCGCCATGGACAGTGACAAAGAACTCTTCAACTACCGGCTGAGCAAGTGCAGAATGGTGGTGGAGTGTGCTTTCGGACGTCTCAAGGGGAGATGGAGGAGCTTACTGACTCGCTCGGATCTCAGCGAAACCAATATCCCCATTGTTATTGCAGCTTGCTGTGTGCTCCACAATCTCTGTGAGAGCAAGGGGGAGACCTTTATGGCGGGATGGGAGGTTGAGGCACATAGCCTGGCTGCTGATTACGCCCAGCCAGACAGCCGTGCGATTAGAAGAGCCCAGCGGGAAGCGCTGTGCATACGGGAGGCTTTGAAAGCTAGGTTCCTCAGTGAGCAGGGTAACCTATGATTATTAAGTTTGTTTACAGAGAAGCTGAACCTGCCCCCGTTTCTTTACCCAGTTAATGTTGACTATCCTCTGCAGTTACATACCCCGTTCCCCCCGTTCCCCCCTCCTTCCAATACACGTTTAAAAATAAAATACATGGAACTTTGTTAATTAGCACCGTTTTCTTTATTACTGATTTCGCGGTAAAGGGTTGAAACTGGGACGCAGACTGTGGTGGGTAGGGTGTGTAGTGATGTAAAGACCGCTTCTAAACTCGAGGAATGACAGGCTCCTGCTCCTAGAGCGGTCCGCAGTGGCGGACTGGTTGTTTCAATGGAGCCTGCCACCCCTCCTTTTCGGGACTCTGTGTGTGGGGGCTATGTGACTTTGTGGTGGGGGAGGACGGTTACAGATCCCCTGCTGCATGGCTCTGTGATCCAGGATAAGGACCGCTGCATAAGATCTCTAACCGCCCTCCCCCGCCACAAAGTCACATAGCCCCCCCCCACCCAGAACATGAAAACCACCTCCCAGACTGACCAGGGTGCCTAGTGACTGCACTGTGTGTGTGACCTGCTGCTGAACCTGCCCCCGTGTCTGTACCCTGGTAAAGGTGACTGTCCTGTCCAATTACCAACCCCCTTCCCCCCATTCAAACACAGTCTCCTCTAAAAGAACATGACGGAAACAGTAATTAACAGAAAAGTATTTTTTATTATCAACTAGACAGTTAGGGGATGAAACTGGGACGGGGGCTTGGGTGAGGCGGGAAGGAAAGGACTTATCAAAATTTTGGGAATGAGAGCCTTCTTGTAATTGAGCACTCTGCAGGGGTGGAGTGACAGTATTCACGGCCCCTGCCGCCCCTCCTTCTTGGTACTTTGGGTGAGGGGGGTATGGGACTTTGTGGCAGGGGAGGGCGGTTAGAGATAGACTGCAGTGGGGCTCTGTCCTCCTGCCTCCTGTCCTGCAGAACATCCACAAGGCGCTGGAGCGTGTCCGTTTGCTCCCTCATTAGTCCAAGCAGCATTTGAGTCGCCTGCTGGTCTTCCTGCCGCCACCTGTCCTCCCGTTCGCTGTGTGAGTGCTGGTACTGCGACATGTTCTCCCTCCACTGGATCTGCTGGGCCGCCTCGGCTCGGGAGCAGCCCATAAGTTCTGAGAACATCTCGTCTCGTGTCCTTTTCTTTCGCCGCCTAATCTGTGCCAGCCTCTGTGAGGGGGATGCTGGGGTAGATCGGGAGACAGTCGCAGCTGTGTGATGGGAAAAAGGGAGTGAATTCCTTACAAAGATACATTTTTGCGAACAATGAACATAGTCTAGTCTGTCTCTGTGAACAAGACCATGCACAGCACCTATCTCATGCGCACTCAGGACAAGTTCGAATTTTCGGCCTTTGCATTCAGTGCCTGGGGTCTTGCAGTGGAGATCAGACAAGCGGGGCAGGACAGCAGAATTTGTGTAGCAGCCAGGCATGGTAAGCCGTAGACTTTTGGCTGCTTAAAACTTAATTTATAGCAGTGCCCTCCTTTCACAGTCAAAGCGATGCTCCTACTGTTGGCCAGTTCCTGCTGCCGGCAATCCGGAAAGCATGAACTCTGCCCCTGTCCCACCTCCACCGCATGGCTCTAAACCGCCGGTTACAGTTATGTAAAGGAACAGGCAAGCAGTCCCAATACTAACATTCCCCTAATTCAAAGCAGGTCACCATGAGCGACATCACCCTGAGGAGGATCACTGCCACTGATAAAGCCTGCATGCTGCGTGAAAGCCAGCAAAAACCAGGGCCCTATGCCGCCATGCTCTGCGAGGCAATGATACCCGAGTACCTGAGGATAGCCTGGCACGGAAAAGTGTGCTACCACGGAGGATGCAATAAGGCCGCTCTCCCCAGAAACCTCCTGCGGAGGATTTTCGATTACCTCCAGGAGAGCTTCGTGGAGATCTCCCAAGAGGATTACTGTTCTATCCCCGTTCATATTGACCTTCTTTTCCATTGTTAATATTCCTGTTCTGTTAAAAATAAATGTTTTCATGTTTAAAGCACTTACCGACTGATCCTTCCCCTGATTCAGGGTCCGGGGTAACAGCTGGGGAGGGTTGTTAGGGGATCTCCATGAGGGTGATGAAGAGATCCTGGCTGTCGGGGAAATCAGCGTTGTAAGCGCTGTCGACTGCCTCGTCCTCCTCATCTCCTTCTTCATCTTCCCTGTCCGCGAACATCTCCGAGGAACCGTCCGTCGACACTATCCCATCCTCAGAGTCCACGGTCAGTGGTGGGGTAGTGGTGGCGGCCGCACCTAGAATGGCATGCAGTGCCTCGTAGAAGCGGCATGTCTGGGGCTGGGATCCGGAGTGTCCGTTTGCCGCTTTGGTCTTCTGGTAGCCTTGTCTCAGGTCCTTGATTTTTCACGTGGCACTGCGTTGCATCCCGGCTGTATCCTCTGTCTGTCATGGCTTTGGAGATCTTCTCGTAGATCTGTGCATTCCGTTTTTTGGAGCGCAGCTCCGAAAGCACAGACTCATCGCTCCACACAGCAATCAGATCCAAGACTTCCCAATCAGTCCATGCTGGGGCCCTCTTTCTATTCTGAGATTGCATGGACTCCTCTGCTGGAGAGCTCTGCATCGCTGCCAGTGCTGCTGAGCTCGCCACGATGTCCAAACAGGAAATGAGATTCAAACTGGCCAGACAGGAAAAGGAATTCAAATTTTCCCGGGGCTTTTCCTGTGTGGCTGGTCAGAGCATCCGAGCTCGGACTGCTGTCCAGAGTGTCAACAGAGTGGTGCACTGTGGGATAGCTCCCGGCACTATTAGCGTTGAATTCCATCCACACCTACCCTAATTCGAAATAGCCATGTCGAATTTAGCGCTACTCCCCTCGTCGGGGAGGAGTACAGAAATTGAACTAAAGAGACCTGTATGTCGAACTAAATAGCTTCGTTGTGTGGACGGGTGCAGGGTTAATTTGATTTAACGCTGCTAAATTCGACATAACCTCCTAGTGTAGACCAGGCCTAAGTGACACGGACAAAACACTCAAATCCCGCCTGGTGCGGGGAGCCAGGTTTGCTCTTCAAATTCTGTCGTTGGTACATTTCCAGGCCTGGGAATGTCCCCCAACAGCATTTAATGGGAAGCTGCCTGCAGAACAGTTACACTGCACAGAGCTCCTGTGGAGGAGGGGTGGGAATTAGTAACATTTTGAGGATGGTTTGGGAAATGAGCCTTTGCTGACAAGGTTTGTCTCTGTTCATATTTCACCTTCACCTTATGTTGAGGGATCTTTAGTATATTTTTAGGAGGTTAATAACTATCTCCTCAACTTTATTTACTCAACTTAAAAATTGATGTCACTTGATTTTTGCATCTTCCTGTGAAAATACAACTGACACGTGTGGCTTTCTACAGGGGGGTCATGATGTTAAAGTTGGGGAATTCAGTGTCTGTACTTCTGCGGGGGGGGTTGCTTTTTTACAGCTGCCTCATGGCCAGGCACACCGGGCTGTTAGCTGCACCCACTGTCCTTGCCGGGGCCCCTGCTGAACCCTGGGGCTGCACTGCAGTGCTGGGGTGACTCTGCAGGTGGAGAAGCTGCTGTGGAGCAATGTAGAGCAGGTGCAGGAAGGAGACGGGGTCACTATTCACATTCTGAACTGCACAGTTTTCACTCCCAGCCCTACCAGAGCCCCTCAGTCCCGAGCTGCAGCCCCCTTGTTTCCCCCCCAGCTCTACCTCACTCCCGACCCGCAGCCCCCTGGGCTCCCCGCTGAGCTCCCCCGTCACTGTGCGGCTAGTGCTCCTCACTCCCGACCTGCAGCCCCTGCTACCCCAGCCCTGAACTCCAGACTCACAGCTCTGCTGGTGCCCCTCACTCCTGACCCGCAGCCCCTGCTATCCCAGCCCTGACCTCCAGACTCACAGCTCTGCTGGTGCCCTCAGTCCCGACCTGCAGCCCCTGCTATCCCAGTCCTGACCTGCAGACTCACACCTGTGCTGGTGCCACTCACTCTCGACCCGCAGCCCCTGGGTTCCCCAGCCCTACCGGTCCCCCTCACTCCCGACCCGCAGCCCCCTGGGATCCCGCTGAGCTCCCCAGTCACTGCGCTGCCGGTGCCCCTCGCTCCCGACCCGCAGCCCCCTGGTTTCTCCCCAGCTCTACCGGTGCCCTCACTCCCGACCCGCAGCCCCTGGGCTCCCCAGTCACTGCGCTGCTGGTGCCCCTCACTCCCGACCCGCAGCCCCCTGGTTGCTCCCCAGCTCTACCGGTGCCCCTCACTCTCGACCCGCAGCCCCTGGTTTCTCCCCAGCTCTACCGGTGCCCTCACTCCCGACCCGCAGCCCCCTGGGATCCCCGCTGAGCTCCCCAGTCACTGCGCTGCCGGTGCCCTCACTCCCGACCCGCAGCCCCTGGTTTCTCCCCAGCTCTACCGGTGCCCTCACTCCCGACCCGCAGCCCCTGGGCTCCCAGTCACTGCGCTGCTGGTGCCCCTCACTCCCGACCCGCAGCCCCTGGGCTCCCAGTCACTGCGCTGCTGGTGCCCCTCACTCCCGACCCGCAGCCCCCTGGAGTCTCCCCAGCTCTACCGGTGCCCTCACTCTCGACCCGCAGCCCCCTGGTTTCTCCCCAGCTCTACCGGTGCCCCTCACTCCCGACCCGCAGCCCCCTGGGATCCCCGCTGAGCTCCCCAGTCACTGCGCTGCCGGTGCCCCTCACTCCCGACCTGCAGCCCCTGCTACCCCAGCCCTGAACTCCAGACTCACAGCTCTTCTGGTGCCCCTCACTCCCGACCCGCAGCCCCTGCTACCCCAGACCTGAACTCCAGACTCACAGCTCTGCTGGTGCCCCTCACTCCTGACCCGCAGCCCCTGCTATCCCAGTCCTGCCCTCCAGACTCACAGCTCTGCTGGTGCCCCTCACTACCGACCCGCAGCCCCCTGGGCTCCCTCCAGCTCTGATGGTGCCCCTCACTCCTGACCCGCAGCCCTTGCTATCCCAGTCCTGACCTCCAGTCTCATAGCTGATTGCTTTGAGATTGGTAGTGAGTTGGGTGTGGTGGCTAGAGAACAGACAAAGTGGTTACTGGTTTATGATTTTCTGTTTGCTTCTTTCGGGTAAGGAAAATAGGGAAAGAAAAATAAGCAAAATAATGAAGAGTGAAGAGCAGAAGAAGCTGGAACTGCACAGGTTGCAAGTTGCTGCCCAGAAAGCCTGAACACTGGGCGCTGGGAAAGTCTCTGTTAACTAAGAAGCCCCCTGAGCTGAGTGCATCCCAGTTTCAGTGAACTGCAGAGGGGGGTGTCTCAGCATAAGAAAGGAGGAAAATGACTACCAGTGAGGCAGCTACTTAACTAGAGCTGGCCAGACTGGAAGCAGAAGAGAAAGCAAAGGACGGGGAGTTTCAATTGAAGCTCAAAGACGCAGAGGCACCTGTGAACAGAAGGGCTATGGAAGCAGAGGCAGTCAGGGAGGGAGCTGCTCACACAAGAGCCCTGGAGTTAAGAGACAGAGAAATAGAGGCCCAAATTGAGGCCCAGAAGCATGGACTGGCTGTTATGGAGGGGAAGAGACAAAACCCTCCAGCAGCTGGCTCCACTTCCCCAAAAATCCACAAACGGTAGTGACTGTGTCCACAGTATGATGAATCCAGTGATATTGCTGAATATTTCCGCACCTTTTAGAGACTCTGCACCTCTGTGAAATCCCTAGTAATCAAAAAAATGGTCACATTGGTAGCCAAATTGGCTGGAAGAGCTATGGACATATTGAATGAGATGCCTATTGATGATGCTACAAACTATGGTAAATGTAAGGAACTAGTTTTAAAACAGTTTCAGATTACACCTGAAACCTACAGGGTTAAATTCAGGAGTCTTAAGAGGGGATCTGGATTCAGTAATGTGGCTTATGTAAATGAAATGAGAGATTTGTTAGATACGTGGGTGAGGGGAAAAGACATTACAAGCTTTGAAGGAATGTGTGATTTGGGCCAAGGGCAGGCATGGTTGCAGTGCACCCTTCCTTGCCAACACCTCAAACACATGCCTGAATTTAAAACCTTCTCCAAAGAGGCAGAACAATCTGCATCAGAGCACTTACGAGGGTACACAAAGGAATTCGGAAATGTAATAGACACTAAACAAGTTAAATTGTGTGAACAAAACCTGTCTGCCGTAGATTTGCTGTTAATCTGGGGTCTTTGCTACGTCATCAAGCCCAAGGAGTTAATACTAGTGGCAAACCTTTAAAGGTGTGGGACATACCTGATTTGTGGGGGGAAAAAACAACTTTTCTACATGCTAGTGATGGTGACAAGACAGTCCCACAATCATTGTTTCTTTTCATCTCATACCTGTAAACAGGCTGGAAGCTTGGCACAGCAGCAAAAGCATAACAGGCCTACGCTGCTGTGTGGGAGGGGAAACCGAGGCACATTGGTGGCTAAATGCCAAGACACCTACACGTTAACAGATATTGCTGTCTGCACTTTGTTAGCAATGCTACACCCTGACCTGTTTTCAGGCAGCCGGGGACCAGGAACCCCATACCTTGCTAGACCACCCATGTAGGACATCATACAGTTTAAAGGTACTGAAAGGGGGTGTGACCAGAGACAAGTAGGGATTTTAGGCATCCCACCTCCACCATGGACAGTGTCCAAGCCTCTGGCAGTAAATTCAGGAGGAGGGTGTGACGTTGCACCCCCGCCCCAGGCCCGCCCTTCGGCATTCCTGGGGAAAGACCAACGTGGCCAACATGACTTTGGGCCAGTAGGTCAACCAAGAGGGCTGTCTCCTAGGCCTGGCTGCAGCTCAGCTGCAAGACTCCGAGTAAACCCACCTCCTATCCCTCCCTGTAGGACTTCAGGCAAGGCCAGCCTGCTGGATCCAGCATCCCCTCTGGTGCGCAAGTCACAACAGCCAGCAGGCAAAAGACCGGCTCCCGCGTCATTTGAAAGAGCAAGACAAAGCCTTAAAACTCCAACTTTGAAGCAACAGGTCCCAGAGTCCCCCTGAGATCTGAGCTCAGCTCGCACTAGTCAGTGTTCTGACAGCTGAACTTTACGCCATGGGACCAGATGGTGTCACAGTCTCTAGACACCTGTGACTCTCAGCTGGCAGGTTTGCACTCTGCACTCACAGCTTCTCTGCAGCTGCTCCCGCTCTCTTCTCCCCTCCTGCCTAGCCCTGACTATGAAGCCTGGCCCTGGCCCTCCTTCCTTCAAGTGCCAGGTGGGCAAGAGGAAAAGCACAGAGGCAAGTGCCAAACTTGTGGGACACAGAACGTGTGAAGGCTAACTTAAACTCTTAATTTCCTTAGGGTTTCCCTTCAATATATTTCTATGCTGGTGCGATTTCTGACCATTGCACGTCTATTGTATTTATTACAATAGCACGAGTGACATAGTCTAGGGCAGGAGTCGGCAACCTTTCAGAAGTGGTGTGGCGAGTCTTCATTTATTCACTCTAATTTAAGGTTTCACGTGCCAGTCATACATTTTAACATTTTAGAAGGTCTCTTTCTATAAGTCTCTAATATATAACTAAACTATTGTTGTATGTAAAGTAAATAAGGTTTTTAAAATGTTTAAGAAGCTTCATTTAAAATTAAAGTAAA
The DNA here is from genome assembly GCF_016161935.1 of Mauremys reevesii. Lineage (NCBI taxonomy): Eukaryota > Metazoa > Chordata > Testudines > Geoemydidae > Mauremys > Mauremys reevesii. The sequence continues at coordinate 39,114,842 of NC_052634.1, read as the reverse complement.
ATGCAGAGTCCCCCAGACTGGTGGCCAGGACCTGGGCAGTGTGAGTGCCACTGAAAATCAGCTCATGTGCCACCTTCGGCACACGTGCCATAGATTGTCTACCCCTGGTCTAGGGGCTTGGCTACACTTGCAAGTTAGAGCTCATTAAAGCCGCCCCGGGTGCCCTAACTCCTGAGGTGTCCACACTGGCAAGGCGCATGGAGCACCTGGGCTCTGCAGGTGGAGCGCTCCTGGTAATCCACCTCCATGAGAAGCATAAAGCTCGCTGAGCCCTGCTGAAATGCCCGGATGTCAGGGTGGATGACGTGTTGCATTACTGCACTGTGATTGCCTTCAGGAAACATCCCATAATCCCATGAAGTCAAGTGCCCACTCTGGTCACTGTTTTGAAATCGGCTGCAGGCATGCGGATATCCCCTTTCAAAGCTCCGTTTCTGACAGCTGGCAGCTTATCTGCTCCGGGACAAAGCAACCATTAGTGTGGAATGCTGCTGCTGTGAGTGTGTATGGTGGGGGGGGGGTTGCTGCTGTCTGAACACACAAGACAGCATGCTGACACACTCTCAGCCCCCCAAACACACTGTCACTCCCCCCCACGTACACACAACACACTCCCTGTCACACTCCTCCCCCGTCCCCCATTTGAAAAGCACGTTGCAGCCACTTGCACACTGGGATAGCTAACACACTGCACTGCTCTCTGTGGCATTGCCAGAGCTGCTAATGTGGCCACTCCAGTGCGCTTGCAGCTGTCAGTGTGAACACACGGCAGCGGTTTCCTTGCTGTGGTTTAACTCCCAGCGCTCTACATCTGCAAGTGTAGCCAAGCCCTAAATTTGCCAGACCAACCGAACTCAGTAACTGCCCCCCCCCCACCATGTGCAGTGAGTAGGGGCACAGTGAAGCACACACCGCACTTGCTGGCTCACCATCTCCGCGGAGCTCCAGTCTGCCCTGCTGCCATCCCTGTCTGTGTTGTCTTCTCTAGCAGTTGACTGGAAGGTGAGCATTGGCCGCATGCCATGTAGCCGTGTTGTCTCGAAGGACGAAAGCAGGAGGAATGGTGCCTTCATAGCCCACCCAATATTCCATAACCTAGTTAAAGAAAATATTTCTCAATGAACTCTCAGTAAAAGATCAGAAGCAGCCAGTGTCCACATCAGTCTACGAGCATTGGTATTTTCTTGAAATTTGTCAGACCAACCTAACTAACACCTAACACACATTTGAAGTTCTTCTTTTCACACTGTTGCTCATTCTCAGGTTCTGCTTTGTCTCCAGACAGATCCAGTCTCTTTCAGGACGGCCTTGCTCTTTCTGTCTGTGTCACTCATGGATGTTTTGGAGTAAACACTGCCCTTGCCTCTATTCTCAGACAAACACTAGTATTAAGTGTTTGCTACTGATGGGTCTAGAAAGCATTTGTTAAGTGGAAGATGCCATTTCTGGGGGATTGCTCCCAAGATCCAGTACTTTGGGTTCAAATATCTCCCAGCTTCCTTGGTGAAAATAACACCAAGGCTTCTTTGCAATATGGAAGAAAGGAGTTTTTCACCCCAGATGGGACTTGAACCCACAATCTCTGGCTTAGGAAGCCAATGCCTTATCCATTAGGCCACTGGGGCCCTGAAGAGCAGCAAAAAAAGGGATGGAAATTCCCTCTCAGGATTGCACATTCCTCACATTCATTCAGAAGCCAAATACCCATTTAATGGCCTTACAGAAACGTCTGCATCCCCTGGCAGTGAGGCAACTGGGCAGGTGGCTGACAGAGCTGAGCACCACCTTTCTGCCAGCCATCGTTAGAGAAGAACCCCACCCTAGAGTCACCCCTCCTCCTTCAGCACCTCCACGGCTGTGGCTCTGAGTGGCAGTAGGATGATTAGGGGGCGAATCCGGGGCTGGAAGGGGGGTGAGGTCGGCCTGTAAGGAGGAACCAGGTGGGGCAGACCCAGGGGGAGGCTGTGGGCTGCTGGTCGGTTGTTGGGATCCGAGCTCTAGATCAAAGCTGCACAGTGACCTGACACCCAGGGTTATAAGGCCGACATAGTGACCCCTTACTGGCCTCGGTGACCTCAAACCCTTGTCACTAAGGGCATTGAGGAGTCTCTGTCCCTTAATAACTTCTGGGAGCTCCCAGCAGGCTGCGGGCGCCAGCCGCCTCCTGTCTCACAGGTTAGACTCTTGGCGCTGTGCCAGCCGCCCCCTCGCTTGCAGGCCCAGTGTAAGAAGCAGGAGGCCTGGTGCTGGCAGAAGAGGGTTTTGATTAATCGACCTCTGTGTGCTGGGCACAGGACGCTTCCACTCAGTAGCACAGCTGGGGGGAGCTTCCTCCGGTGGGGGAGTGGAGCAGCCGTTTGTTTTCCTGTTCACACTCCTCTGGGGTGTGAAAATCAGGGAGGGGAGGCAGAAGCCCCACTTCCCTCCCGAAATGACGCCCAGTGGGGGAAGCCAGGACAACAGGGCCGGGGGGGGGCAAGTGGTGGCCAGACTCTCACCGCCAGGGTCTAGTCTAGCTCAGGGTCCAGCTCAACTTCCTCCCCGCGCCACTGGCCCCCAGTCCCCTTCCACCACCAGGTCAACCCGGGCACTAGGGCAGGAACGGGGTGAGGCAGCAAGTCAAGCTGAGCAAGGCAGGCAAAAGTGAGTCTTGTCTTCATGGGCACCTCCCAATGACGTCCTTTTTGTGTGCAACTGCTGCAAAAACCTCCTGGACAGAGAAGCCTCATACACAGAAATCATGTTCAGTTGCATGACAATCTAAAGGTCCCTGGTTCAATCCCAGGCTTTGACAGGTACTTTTATCCCTCTTCGTGCAGGGGCAGCTTGTCCTCTGGAAGCACCTTTACCTGAGGCAAGTACCTGGCTTTGAGCTCCCCAGCAGGACAACAGCGTGGGGGCTTCTGGCCCACCTGCAGGGCTGGCTTCAGGCTTTCTGCCGCCCCAAGCAAAAAAAATTTTTGGCTGCCCCCCACCCCAGCCCTGGGCTCTCACCCCCCTCCCACCTGTGCCCTCCCACACCCTCTGCTGCCCCAGTGCTGGGCTCTCCCCCCCACCCCACCCCCTACTGCCCCGGCCCTGGGCACCCCCCCCACCAGTGCTGAATGCCCGCTCCCCCCTCACCTCCAGCTGGTTGGGCGCTGGCAGGGTCGGGGTAAGCAGTGGGGCTCCTGGGCCGGGCCTCAGCCCACAGTTCCTCCAGCCAGGGCTCCCGCCTCCAGGACCAGCTGGGACCTGGGAGGGCAGAGCCGGGGGACTGTCCCGGCAGGAGGCTGAGGAGCCGGGGCAGGGTAGCTCCAGAGGGAGCACAGCCCCAGAGAGTGGGACACGGGCCCCGCATGGCAGCACCCCGCCCCCTATGACCCCGTTGCTGCTGCTGCTTTTGGCCGCCCTGCTGTGGTGTTGGGGGGCAGCCGCCCTGCAGCACCTGGTGTCCCCTGCTTGGAGCCTGCCCGGACAAGCCACAAGTGTTGGACAGACAAAGCTACACAGGAGCTTTTCAGGGGCAAGACAAAGACGCCACATTTATTATGAGAACAATTTGATTTATGACCAATAACTAATATTTTAATCCTTACACACACACATTATACCTAATACCTATACATACACACACAAACACCCATCAGATGTTCTGCAGCTGCTGCATAGTTACCAGTCCTGAAGATAGCTTGAGTTTGTGACTTGAGTTTGCAGCTTGGGTTCGTAGCTTGTGGCAGTAACTGGCCAGGAAAGCGAGGCACAAGGACGAGCTGGGTCTCTGTTGGGCCTGCACCGATGCCCTTCCATGTTGGCAGCAGAATGTTACCCTCCAAAGTCTCCCATCTCACCTGTCCTTTTTGTTTGAATCCAGAGTCTGTAGGTCTTGCTGTGTCACTGCCTCTGGGTTTGGTGATTGATCACCCGTCAATTGCAGGCGTGACTTTCAGCCCGGGACCTGGCTTTGATCTTCCTTCTATTGCACCTTTTCTTTTTAGGGTGGCCTCTGCTTACTTTGTTAGGGCTCCTGTCTGCATCTTCAGCCGGTGGGGTTTGAACTTTATTTCATCAGGACAGGCTGGGGCTGGAGGTTGATTCCATCATCCATACATACCTCAGTCACACATCTAAACTAAACTAATAAGATTACAGCAGGGTTTGCAAAAATGAAGGTTGGAGGAAGCTATTACAAAATGGAGTGAGCATTTTAAAACGGGGTTTGAATTACAATATGGCAAACAGTGAACAGAAGTTACAATATAGACAAGTGTAGTGAATGGTGAACAGAAGTTACATTGATAAAGTGAACAATTAAAAACAATTTCATTCATCAGTTTTACAGGGGTTGCAGGTCAGGAGTGAGGGTCATCAGTAGAGCTCTCAATCTGGAGGTCAGGACTGGGATAGCAGGGGCTGCGGGTCGGGAGTGAGGGTCACCACCAGCGCAGTGACTGGGAAGCTCAGCGAGGAGCCCAGGGGGCTGCGGGTCAGGAGTGAGGGGCACCAGCAAAGCTGCGAGTCTGGAGGTCAGGACTGGGATAGCAGGGGCTGCGGGTCGGGAGTGAGGGGCACCAGCAGAGCTGTGAGTCTGGAGGTCAGGACTGGGATAGCAGGGCTGCGGGTCGGGAGTGAGGGGCACCAGCAGAGCTGTGAGTCTGGAGGTCAGGACTGGGATAGCAGGGGCTGCGGGTTGGTAGTGAGGGGCACCGCTAGAGCTGGGGGGAACCCAGGGGGCTGCGGGTCGGGAGTGAGGGGCACCAGCAGAGCTGTGAGTCTGGAGGTCAGAACTGGGATAGGACGATGGGCAGAGGGTGATTGGTGGATGGGCCCATCTCTCTGGTCCTCCGGGCCAGGGAAGAATGATGGGGTTGGAGTCTTGTTCTTCACATTCATGGTGCGAGTACAGAAGGTGCTGGAGCTCTGACCAGGGAGGGCATTTGGAACCCATTACCCTGCAGGGAAACATTCAACTGCTGATCTATACTCTCAACAGAGAGTGTCATGTATAGCCCAGAGCAGGAACAGTTTTTAATCTGGGGGTTAGTAAACTTTATCTCTGTACAAACACCACAGCTTAGAAACTCCCCACCCCCACTCTGTGTCACCAGAGCACAACAACAACTCTCCTTGGAGCACACACAGCTCCCCAGCTCCCTGCCCGTCAGTCTCTCCAGCATTGCTCCAATCCCTTAAAGCAGAGTCTCAACCTCAATTTACCTTAGGGCCAGTGCCAGACCTCCAGTCCTCCCAGTGGGCCAATAATGTCACTCATACCGCCCAGAACCCGCCCCCCAAAACTCCACCCTCCACCTGCCTAAGGCTCTGGGAGGGAGTTTGGGTGGGGGGAGGAGGTCTAGGGTGCAGGCCCTGGGCTGGGGATTGGGGTGCAGGCTCTGGGGGGAGTTTGGGTGCAGAAGGGGTGAGAGGTTGGGCTCTGGGAGGGAGTTTCAGTGGGGGAGGGGTTCTGGGGTGCAGGCTCTGGGATGGAGTTTGGGTGCTGGGTGCAGGCTCTGGGCTGGGGCAGGGGGTAGCGGGAACAGGAGGAGGGGTGGGGTGCAGGCTCTGGGTGGGAGACTGGGGCAGGCAGGACGGGGCATGTGGGATGGGGGAGGGGTGCAGGCTGTGGGAGAGAGTTGGGGGCAGGGGTGTGGGGAGGGGGGATCAGGCTCTGGACAGGAGTTTGGGAGTGGGAAGGGGTATGTGAGGAGGGGGTGGGGGTGCAGGCTCTGGGAGGGAGTCCGGGGTGCGGCGCGTACCTGGGGCTCCAAGGCGGGGTGGGCTGGGGGCCTCAGTGTGCTGCTGCCCCCAGACACTGCCCCTGCATCATCTCATTGGCTGCAGGGGCTCGGGCGGGGCAGCACGTGGAGGCACAGACCCACCCTGCCCTGCCATGGAGGGGCCGGCAGCCACTGGAGCGAGCAGACCGATGCTGCTCAGCTCCGCTGCACTGCCGGGGCCCCTGGGGGGTGGGCGGCGCCTGGGGGCAGCCAGTGTGGCCAAGGGAGTGACCTGGTCCCAAAACTGCTGGAGCCCCACGGGCGAGACCTGGGAACCAAGCCTGCCAGCCAGACAAACCCCTTTAAGAGGAGGCGTCCCTCTGCCTGTCAAAAACTGATCTTCCTCCTTCAGTTCAGTGACAGCCTGAATTGTTCCTTATCCCGGCAGAGCCAGAGGACTGAAAGCAGCAACATCAAACCCCTGTGTAGCTCGCAGGAATGGACATAAACACTCCCTGGTATCTGAGGAGATGTTCAGCTTTGCCCTTGGTCAACTACAAGGCTAAAGGGAAAGGAGGTGGTGCCAGGTATAAAGAGTGAAACACGACACATCATAGTTATGCCCATGGCGGCTGCAAAACCTTTTGATGTACTTCTTCTTATCAGCAGTGTATTGTTTTCTCTGGAGTCTAGGCCTTCGCCAAGAAATTTATACCTTGATAAAATAATCGACTGCCCCGGTGAAGGCAATGGACTTGACACCCACTGAGGTGTCCCTACACAGGTACAAGTACTAACAACAGTGGCTGCCTTTTAGCCATAGATTTTAATCAGGCAATAAATTGATACAAACCCCTGTTAAATCATTTCTCAGCCCGAGTCCTTCACCCACATTCCATAGAGCATTGGGCCACCGTGTGGACGTTTCATTTCTGACCTCAGTTTCACACAGAGACAAAATTTCCTTTGCACAGATCCATAAACAGCAAAACCTCCCTGTGTCTCTGGTCTGAGCCAGGGCATTCGATGCCAGTGAACCTTTTTCTCCTGCAATGACGACGGTCAGACAGAGGGGTCATGGCACCTGCATCCCTGCTAGGGAGATATTGGCTCCGCTCTTTCTTTCTGCTGCTGTTGTTAGTCCATCAAACATCAAGGGTGGAATGCAAGGCTGAGTTCACGCACCAGCCCTCTGAAAAATTTCAGTGCCCCAGAGAAATCCTGCCCCCTGCTATTGGAACGATGTGCTGGAGATTTGACTAGGAAAGGGACTGTCTGAATTGTCAGAGACGGGAATGAACAACAATCTACAGCAATGTCGTTCACACAAACACACTCTCATGCTGCTCCAGCCAGAAGGGAAATGGGCAGGAATTCTCGCTGTTCAGCCCAGGACGCACTTACAGTGATGCGCAGCCGTGAGTGTGCTGGGGAAGCTGGTCTGAGCAAACAATTTGAAGTGACAATTCAGTGAGAACAAAATCATCATGCAGTGAAATAGCTGCATGTCAAGTAGTTGTGGCTGAGTGGTTAAGGCGATGGACTAGAAATCCATTGGGGTCTCCCTGCGCAGGTTCGAATCCTGCCAACTACGCAAGCGCTGTTGGTGTTATTATTGTAGTCTTAGTGCCTGAGCATCCATAGTGCGAACTGGAGATAAATCTAGTTTCACTCTGTCTACGCTTAAAATGCTGCTGTGGTGCTGCTATAGCACTTTGGAGTAGACAGTGACTGGAGGAATTTTCCCATCCCTGTAACAGCTGCATGGACAGAACAATTCTTCCTTTTCTTTAGCACTATCTAACCCGGGCTTAGGTCACCTTAACTCTATGGGTTTGTGGGGGGGTCACACCCTGGGAGACGTCGCTTTGCCAGTTCAGTGCCCAGCGTACACCAGCCCTTAGATCCCTCTTGGTATTTCAAAGCAGGCACTGACCTGTGAGAGGAAAACATCAGCTCGCAAACACAGAGACTGAATTCCCCACATTTAATCTCGCTGCACTTTCCAGAAAGTCACAAAATTCAATTCATTCTTGCTAGGACAGAGAAAAAACAAGTGACATTAAGTTTTTGGCTTGGTTAAATAAAATTAAGTGTTTAATCAATATAGTAAAAATCTGTACTGATTCCTCTAACTAACACCACAGTGTGAAATAGGAACAGAGACAAAGCTTGTCAGTGACGACTAATTTCGCAAATGATCTTCCCATTATTAATTTCCACGCTGCCCCCATTGGAGGTCTGGGCACCTCCAGTGTCATTGCTCTGCATTCACCTTCCCTTAGACCTGTTCTCGGACATTTGCCTTCCTCTGCAGCACGGAGGATTCCCTGCACCTTGAGGTCTTTAAGCCACGATTTGAGGACTTCAGTAACTCAGACATAGGGCAGGGGTTTGTTACAGGAGTGGGTGGGTGAGATTCTGTGGCCTGCATTGTGCAGGAGGTCAGACTAGATGATCATAATGGTCCCTTCTGACCTTAAGTCTATGAATCTATGAATCTTTTCCCAAATTTGGAAAATTGTGCAGGTCAGAATGTGAATAGTGACCTCGTCTCCTTCCTGCACCTGCTCTACATTGCTCCATAGCAGCTTCTCCCCCTGCAGAGTCACCCCAGCCCTGCAGTGCAGCCGCCCAGGGGTCAGCAGGGGCCCCTGGCAAGGACAGTGGGTGCAGCTAACAGCCCGGTGTGCCTGGCCGTGAGGCAGCTGTAATCAAGCACCCCACCCAGAAGTACAGAGACTGAATTCCCAACTTTAACATCATGACCCCCTGTAGAAAGCCGCATGTGTCAGTTGTAGTTTCACAGGGAGATGCAAAAATCAAGTGACACCAATTTTCAAGTTGAGTAAATAAAGTTGAGGAGATAGTTATTAACCTCACAAAAATACACTAAAGATCCCTCAACATAACACCTGAAGGTGAAATATGAACAGAGACAAACCTTGTCAGCAAAGGCTCATTTCCCAAATGATCCTCAAAATGTTACTAATTCCCACCCCTCCTCCACAGGAGCTCTGTGCAGTGTCACTGTTCTGCAGGCAGCTTCCCATTCAATGCTGTTGTGGGACATTCCCAGGCCTGGAAATGTACCAAGGACAGAATTTGAAGAGCAAACCTGTCTCCCCGCACCAGGTGGGATTTGAGTGTTTTGTCCCTGTCACTTAGTGTTTGTCAATAGTACAGACGCCATGGGCAGGACTCCAGGCTCTGCTTGAGGGATCCTGGCACAGGGGCTGGTGGGGGAGAAAGGATTGTAGATTCTCACCTGTGCTCTGGAGAGGAGGTAATAAGTGAAGGGGCATTTTTAACTCCTCCCCTCCTCAGGGCTGGAATTCTACATTCCACAGGGCCAAACAAGGGGGTGATGCCATTTGGCTAATGAAAACCAGTGCTTTAGGTGAGGCTTGAACTCACAATCTCAGTATAGTTCCTCTCAGCACTGCCCTATAAGTACTGTGTGCTAACCAATTGTGCCGTGGAGAGGTGGCGGCGTCGATATGGAGAGCCCCGGACATCGATCCCGCGCCGTGAGGATGGGTAAGTTATTGATATAAGATACTTCGACTTCAGCTACGTTATTCACGTAGCTGAAGTTGCGTATCTTATATCGATTTTTCCCCTTAGTGTAGACCAGCCCTTAGGCTGGCAATGCAGTTCTATAAACCTAATCCCGGTGTAGATAGTGGCTCAGCTGTCAGAACTTTCTGGAGCTATGAAAGGGGAGGGGCCCAGCCTCTGCAGCAGGAACGTAGGACAGGCGAGTTCACAGAGGGCATTATGGGATACTGGTGGAGGCCAGTTATGGTGATATAATGACCAGCAGCATTTACACTGAAAATTTGTCACTTTAAGTTTGCTGCACAAAGCTCTAGGCCTCTCATCAAGGTGGTTTTATTTTGTCACCAAAACAGGGCAATTTTGTCGCCAGACGTGGTATTGCAGTGTGTGCACCAGCCAAAAACTGCTGACCGAGGGAGCGTTGTGTGTTTTTCACACACCTGAGCAATACAATGATGCTGAAATAACTTTGTAGTGCAGACCTGGCCAAAGATTCACACACACACACACACACACACACACACACACACACACACACACACACACACACACACCTTGCAAGGAAAACCTCACCTGCTCCTCTGCTTTGGATTGCAAAGCTTTTCAGGCCTCACTGGGGATGGCAGGGAATCAGGTGTGGGCAGAGACTGTATTTTAGCCACAGGCAGGCACCATGGCTTAGCTGGCTAAAGCACCTGTCTTGTAAACAGGAGATCCTGGGTTCAACTCCCAGTGGTGCCTTGTTAAGTAACTCTTAGGGCACCTGGTATTGGCTACTGTCAGAGGACAAAACACAGAGCTAGGTAGACCTGTGGTCTAGCCCAGTGTGGCTTTTCTTAGGGTTTAAATTACACTCACCGGCACTGATAATAGAGTTACTGAAAGTTTGGGAGTTAAGAGCTGATAGGTCAGTGGTCCAGTCCCCACACAGATGACCTCCTCCCTCTGGGACAGGGGCAGGTCTGGGCTCTCACACCAAAGGGCTCATTGTGGCTGCCAGAACCTGTGGGCAGCTCATTTAGTTTGCACCGAGGGTTGAGTCCTGCTTTGTGCACCATGTGTGAGAATGAAAATCCTAAACCTCCCTTTGAAATAACGAATGCAGCAGGATGTGTTATTGTCCCTGCCCCAAAGCAGACAGACCAATGGAGAAATGCCATTGAGTCCAGGGTAATAGTCCACTGCCATTTTACCTTGTTTGCTTGCTAAACTCCCTCCCAACCTTGAGGGCTCCCAGAGCCCGATATTGAGCTTGAGCTGAGATGTCTACGGTGCAAATTTACCACCCCACGGCCCTAGCCTAGGAGCCTGCACTGGCACGGGACAGCCATGGGTGTTTCATTGCAGTGTGGACATAGCCTAGCTTTATGTCTACACTGCCATTAACACACCCACGTCACTATTCTCAAACCCTGGTTTAGTTGATTCAGGCTTGTGGGGCTTGTGCTGCAGGGTTATAAAATTACAGTGTAGACACTTGGGCTTCAGCCCAGCCTCCGAGACCCCACGAGGGGTGAGGGTCTCCGAGCCTGGGCTCCAGTCTGAGCCCCAGGAGCCCAATTCAGATCATCCAGGCCAGCCGGGCCAGTGGGATTTTGTCACAGTATAGATGCCCTCTCAGGGTATGTCTACACTGCAATGTAAGCCCAGGGTTAGCAGAAGTTATGTCAGCAGACCCAACACATAAACATAAACCACGAGGGAAAGTCCCACCCCCAAATAAGCTGGGCAGTGTCCTTCTCCCTACAGCTCGTAAGTCCGGCAACGAAAAGTCCTTTAACATGAGCCATCCCCTCTGCACCCCACTCACAGCTGTTGTTCTTAGTCAGTGCAAGCCCAGAGGTGCCTCTGTCCAGTTCACCTGCTACCCTGGGTGGAAAAGGGGAGAAATAAGAAGGCACCATACTCACTATGCTGTTTAGGGATTCACACATCCCCCCACAGCCACCCTGTCCTAACATTGGTCTGACACCTAAATTTTAGCATTGACAGCCAGACCCTGGCCCACTTGGCTTTGGAACCGGTGTCCCCTGCCTAGCAAGTGCTATTGAATTGAGGGTGAGTCCTTCAGTCGGGGTCTGCCAAGCACAGTAGTGCTGCCCTCGATTCACACAACAAGGATAACAACCCTTTATTTCTCCTGCCCCTATAACATGGAGACTGGGAATCCAACACCAGCCACAAGTGATCATTTCAGCAAGCAACCCAACCTACTTCCAACATACTGTAAAATCCACATGCAGACTCATACACGAAACCTTGCAAGAAAATCTTCCTGAGGGGGTCTGAAGCACCTGCTGCTGGAGGGAAGGAGGGAGCTGTGGGTTGGGATTGAGGAGCAGCGTGAGGAGAAGGGGGCTGTGGGTTGGGATTGAGGGGCACTGGGAATAGGAGGGGGCTGTGGGTTGGGACAGAGGAGAAGGGTGAAGAGGAGCAGGCTCTGGTTGGGAGTGAGGAGCAGTGAGCATAGGAGGGACTGAGGGTTGGGTCTGAGGGGCACTGGGAAAAGAGGGGACATGGGTTTAGGCTGAAGAGCATCTTCATTTCCGGATCCAGCAGGAAAGGGGAAGGCAGCAGGTGATTCTAACTCCTTAGGGATATTCTGTGTGTGTGTGTGTGTGTGTGTGTGTGCAGGGGAGGAACATGCTCTATGCCCAGAGGCCTTTATTCCTCCAGGCTGCAAGGACAGAGGGGCTGTCAGGAAGTTGCCCCTTCAAACCCACACAGAGAAAGGCCCTTCTGAGGAAAGGGAAAATCCTGCAGAGAAAAAGTAACATCAAAGAGGACATGAGAAAGACAGTTTAAGATCTTCATGAGTAGTTTATCACCTGACCATGGATTTGAACTGTGGATCCTCAGATTAAAAGTCTGATACTTTACCAACTAAGCTAGTCAGGCTCATGAAGCACAGGAGCAAGTTGGTGCAGAGGAGAAACTAGTCAAGAAAACAAGAGCAAGAAACAATATGGGAAACCTGCTGCTCTCTCTGGCCCAGTCAACACTACGAGTTTATATCAAAACGTCTGTTAGTCTATAAGGTGCCACAAGACTCTTTGCTGCTTCTACCAACTGAGCTAGCCAGGCTCACATAGGAAAAGTGCAAGTTGGTGCAGAGGTGAAGCTAGTCAAGAAAATTCTTGGGTGAGTTCCCAAAGCCTGAAGGGTCAAAAATATTGTCACGGGTGGTTCAGGTATATGTTCCCCAAAAGCAAACGGAAAAAAATTGTTTCTCGCCTTTCTTCAATGTCACCGTATGTCTACTGGATGCTGCTGGCAGACACGGTGCAGCAGCGCTACACAGCAGCATCCCCTTTCTTTCCCTTCCTGAGGGCAGATGGTATGGGAGGACTGATATCTGTCATTGTCATCCCGTGAGTGCTCCTGGTTGGCCTTAGTGAGGTCGGCCAGGGGTGCTTGGGCAAAAATGGGAATGACTCCCAGGTCATTCTCTTCTTTAAGCTTTGTCTAATGGAGATTCAGTCCTGCCTGGAATATCATAGCAGCTGGAGGCTGCCCTCCCCTTCCTGCCTTTGAATTCTACTTGCAGAGGCAATAAAGTCAGTGTTGTTTCAAATTCCTGCATTCTTTATTACTTCATCACACAAATGGGGGGATAACTGCCACGGTAGCCCAGGAGGGGTGGGGGAGGAGGGAAGCAATGGGTGGGGTTGTTGCAGGGGCACCCCCTAGAATGACATGCAGCTCATCATTTCTGCCCGATGTCTGGGGCTCTGACCTGGAGCAGCCATTTGCTTCTCTAGTTCTTTAGTAGGCTTGCCTGATAGTTTAGCCAGGACTGCCTTTCCATTAGAACAAAACTTAAAGAAGAGAATGATCTAGGAAGGCATTCCTATTTTTGTCCATACACCCCCAGTCAACCTCACTGAAGCTAGCCGAGAGCACGCATGACAGCAGCAAACGGTACAGTATAACTTGCAACTATCATTGTCAATTAGCAAAGCAGCAGACAGTACAGTATAGCTAATAACCATCTTTGCTAACTTGCAAAAGGCAAGGGGATGCTGCTGTGTAGCATTGCAGTACCGCGTCTGTCAGCACCATCCAGTAGGCATACAGTGACGGTGAAAAAAAGGCTGAACGGGCTCCATGGTTGCCATGCTATGGCGTCTGCCCGGGTAATCCAGGGAAAAGGGCGCGAAATGATTATCTGCCGTTGATTTCATGGAGGGAGGATTGACTGACGACATTTACTCAGAATCACCCACGACACTGTTTTTGCCCCATCATGCACTGGTATCTCAACCCAGAATTCCAATGGGTGGGGGAGACTGCGGGAACTATGGGATAGCTATGGGATAGCTACCCACAGTGCAACACTCTGGAAATTGATACTAGCCTCAGTACATGGGCGCACACCGCCAAATTAATGTGCTTAGTGTGGCCGCGTTCACTTGACTGTTTCCAAAAACCGGTTTCTGTAAAATCGGAATAATCCCATAGTGTAGACATACCCTGACACAGCTTTAGAACCCTCTACCCACTATACAGCCAAGAGACAGCAACTCTCAGATCCTGTGTGGATTGTCTGATGGGCTTGGGGCCAAGAGCAAACTGTGTACCCCCTGCCAGAGCAGAAGAAGTAAAAATAGGGGCTTCCCAAAAAAAGGGAAGGGAAGAAGAGAGAAGCAAGTGCAAAAGGAAGAGAACTTCCAGACACAGAACCCTACCTAAATTCTGAAATAGATTACAAGAAAAAAAGAGAGAGAGAGCAGCATAAAGAAAATTTTAAAAACTTTCAGTAAGAACTGAATTAGAAACCTTTAAAACACCAGTTTTCACACTACCTTTACTTTTCTTCCAAATTCTACTAAAAGAAATTAAGACTTGCCACTAAACAACAGCTTTAAACAAGCTCAGATAACAGAAAAGAAAACCAAAACATTTATTTTTAAATTTGTTTTATAAGGACTAACCACTCAGTCTGTGTTCTCTTCTTCTCAACTTCCTAAAAGGAAAGCAAGAACAGTCATCAATAGCAGACAGCAGGTGCATTAAAGCAACACTGTCCACTCACTTCATGCTCAGAAAAGAACACTTTAACTCCTCATCGTGGTTAGCAAGGTCAGACACTTTCAACCACAATTCTCTAGTTACAAACTACAGAAATGATCCTGAAAGTATAGTCTTAATAAAGCTGTGCTCAGCTACACACCCAGGCTAATGTGCGCAAGCTTTATTCCCATGGTGAATGTTTTCATACAAGGGTTTCACCCCCAGCGAATTAAAGAACAAAAATCTAAAACCAGGTTCCCATTTCATTAAAGCACAATTGAGACAGCTTTAGAACACTGGCCATTAGAAGATGTTTATGTCGCTATTTACAGAAACACACCTCCTGATTAGCATGTGGAGCTCCTAGCAACTAATCAAACCCTCTTGCTTTGCCATACCTCTCACAGGCTCCTCTGTGCCACATGACAGCCAGTCAGGCACAGACAATGCGGACAGGTCAGCCCTTTCTAGCATGCTCCGCAGCTGTTTCTCTCCGGCTTTCTCTCAAATTCATCTGCACTAGAAGTTTTTGCAGGGTTCTATGTTACTGGTGGTACCTGCACTAAATCAGTGGGTCTCAACCTTTAGAGACACCTGTACCCCTTTCAGGAGTCTGATTTCTCTTGCATACCCCCAAGTTTTACCTCACTTAAAAACTACTTGCTTACAAAATCAGATGCAATATTTATAAAAATAAATCCCTTGAATATAAGTATTGTACTTACATTTCAGTGTATAGTATAGAGAACAGTATAAACAAATCAATGTATGAATTTTAATTTGTTACGAATTTGCTAGTGCTTTCTATGTAGACTGTTGTAAAACTAGGCAAATATCTAGATGAGTTGATGTACCCCCTGGAAGACCATTGGATACCCCTGTTTGAGAACCACAGCACTAAATCACCCTTACTTTTAGAACTGGTGCCACTTGAACCAAGGCATTCGGAACCATTTCAGGGCTAGCAGACAGTAGCAACACAGCTGCACTAGGTCTGTTGTTCCTCCCTACACAATTCCCACTTGGAAAGAAGATATCTTCTGCTCTGACCCTATTTACTATTGTGAGCTGCATAGGCAACTTTCTCTGTGTTATGTGAGCAGAATCCACACACTATATACTACCTGTATGGCCCTGAGGATGCCACATCGGCCGCAGCTGCTGATTGGGCCACAGGTTGAGAATCATTAGTCTATAATTTTGCAAAGTCCATTGCCACAGGCTTTTTCCCCCGTGTCTGCTGTGAGACGAGCACATGAAATTCATAGCAATATAAATATGAGTGAAACCATCCAAATATATTTACATAAAAACTAGACAGTCTCATTTTAAAACAAAGAAAAACACAGTCCACACAGGGAGTGGGGCAAGAGTCTCGAATGATTTATACCCTCTCCTACCCGCCATTCAGCATAAGAATTAACCTAAATGGATCATGACTATTTACATAGAGCATCTTTCTCCTACAAAGCAGAATAAGACAAAAGGTTGAGGTTGTTCCCCTTCACATTTGGGAGGGAGGGGGGAGGAGTAGAAGGATTTAGAGGCTCAATCCACTTCAGATTATGAAAGAAACCAAGCAGACTAATGATTTACTCAAAACCCACCCCAGCAAAAAGAAAACCAGACTATCTGCACCTAAGCGTTATACAAGTTTCTAAATAAAGCTATTAGATCTAACCTTCCTCATAACTAGATTTCTGGTACACTAAAAAAACTCCTTCTTTTATTCAATATACAAAGCCTAAGCACTAAGTCTGTGCTCTCCCCTCTCGCTTTTCCAACTAGCAGTCTATACAGTAACTCCTCACTTAACGTTGTTATGTTCCTGAAAAATGCGACTTTAAGCGAAATGATGTTAAGCGAATCCAATTTCCCCATAAGAATTACTGTAAATGAGGGGGTTAGGTTCCAGGGAAATTTTTTTCACCAGACAAAAGACTGTGTGTGTGTGTGTATATATATACACACACAGTATAAGTTTTAAATATACAATTTAATACTGATACACAGTGATGATGATTGTGAAGCTTGGTTGAGGTAGAGGAGTCAGAGGGTGGGATATTTCCCTTACTGCTAAATGCTGAACTAGCAATTGGCTGAGCCCTCAAGGGTTAACTCTCTCACTCTGCAAGGCAGCAGGAATGGAGGGAGATATGCACATTTCCCTTAAGTACACTGCCTTGTTAATTAGATCAGCTTGCTGAGACCCCAGCTGCTGCAAGCTCTCTCCTTCCTGAGCCCTGCTCTATGGAAGATAGGGTAAGCGGGATGCAGGAGCAGGAGGTAGGGGGACACCCTGACATTAGCCCCCCCTTCCTTCCCTCCCCCCAGCACAGCAAGCAGGAGTCTGGGGGAGCAGCTCCAAGGCAGAGGGCAGGAGCAGCACATGGCAGTGGGGGGAGGGACACAGCTGAACTGGAGACAGCTGCAGCACAGGGAACTTAGGGGAGTGGAGAGCTGATAGGGGGCTGCTGGTCCATCCTGGTCCCAAGCCCCCCTCAGCTAGCTGCAACGGGCTGCTCTTCCTGCAAGCAGTAGACAAAGCAGGCGGCTGCCAAACAACATTAGAAGGGAGCATTCAGGGGCGGCTCTAGGCACCAGCAAAACAAGCTGGTGCCTAGGGCGGCAAAATCTAGGGGGCGTCCCCTGCGGCCGGGGGGGGCGGCAGGCTGGGCCGGCGGACCTGCCGCAGTCATGCCTGCGGGAGGTCCATCGGAGCCCCGGGACGACTGGACGTGCCGCAGGCATGACTGCGGACGGTTCGCTCGTCCCGCGGCTCGGCGGGACCTCCCGCCGGCATGGCTGCGGCAGCTCAAGCGGAGCCGCCGGACCCGCGAACCGTCCGCAGCCGCGGGAGGTCCAGCCGAGCCACGCGGGACCAGCAGTCCCTCTGCAGTCATGCCCGCGGGAGGTCCCCTGCTCCCGCGGCTCCGGGGCGCCTCCCGCGCATGACTGCTTGGGGCGGCCAAAAACGTAGAGCCGCCCCTGGGAGCATTACACAACTTTAAATAAGCATTTTCCCTATTTGATCAGCAACATAACAAAACGTTAACCAGGACGACTTTAAGTGAGGAGTTACTGTAGGAGGGTTTAGGTCAGCTCAGCTACGTCTCTCAGGGGTGTGGATTTTTCATTTACCTCAGACAGAAAAAAAGAGAGTAACAGAAAAGAGAAGAAATAAGATGGGAAGGAAAACACCCAGTGGGGCATGGGAGATGTTGACAGATGCAAAAAAACCCTCATGTAAACCCCTCCCCCCATGCCCTCCATTGTCTCCTCCACCCATTGCAGGGTTCCCCAGTCTTTCTCCATGGCAGGGGTTCTGTGTGTTTGATTCCACCCATAGCAAGGTCCTCCATTCTCCCCAATGGCAGGGGCTCTGTGTGAGCCGCTTTTCTCCCCATTCCACCCTCTACTCACTATACGGCCAGCAGACAGCAACTCTCAGATCCTGTGTGGATTGTCTGATGGGCTTGGGGGCAAGAGAAAACTGCATATCCCCTGCCAGAGCAGTAGGAGTAAAAATAGGGGCTTCCAGAAAAATGGGAAGGGAAGAAAAGAAAAGCAGAGAAGAAAGTGGAAAAGGAAGAGAACATGCAGACACAGGAACCCACCTAAATTCTGAAATAGATTACAAGAGAAAAAGAGATGGAACAGCGCAAAGGAATTTAAAAAAAAATTCAGTAAGTACCAAACTAGAAACCTTTAAAACACCATGTTCACACTAAATTTACTTCTTTTCCAAATCCTACCAAAACAAATTAAGTTTTGTCATTTAACAGACTTATCAGCAAAAACTATAAATAGATTAATGTAACAAAAATACAAAAACATATTTTTAAACTTGCTTTGTAAGATCTACTCACTAAGACCCTACTCATTCCCTCACGGCTCCCCAAAAAGGAAGCAGGAATGCTCATCAATAGTAAACAGCAGCTACATTAAAGCAACACACGCTGCTTGCTTTGCCCTCAGAAGAAACACGGTAACTTCTCTTCGTGCTTAGCGAAATCAGACCCTTTCAACCATCACTCCCTAATTACAAATTAGAGAAATGATGCCTAAATTACACTTTCAAACCCCACCCCCGGCTACAAACCCAGGCTAATGCACACACACTTTTACCCCACGGTGAGTCTTTTCATACAGCGGGTTTCACCCCCCCAGCGAACTAAAGGACACAAATCTAAAGCCAGGTCCCCATGCCATGAGCACACTCGAGGCAGCTTTAGCGCACTGGCCATTAGAAGATGTTTATGACGCTATTTACAGAAACACGCCTCCTCATTAGCATGCGGAGCTCCTACCGACCAATCAAACCCTCTTGCTGTTACTGCCCGAACCGGCCCCGCCTCTCACAGGCTCTGCTCTGCCACGTGCCGGTGCCGCGCCCGTTTCCCCGCAGGCGGAGCCCGGCCCGGCGCAGCTCTGCCCGCCCGGGGCTGCAGCTGGTTCTCTCCGGTTCCCGGCACTAGAGACTTCGCGTGTCACGTGACCGGGGGCAGGCACCGCCTCTGGCTGCTTCGAGACTGGAGCATCCCGGGGGGGGGGGGGGGGGAACCAGATGGGTCATTAGTGCCCAGCAGCAGCAGCCCCCGCCCCCTTCACCTCCTCTCGCTCCCCCAGCGCCTCCTGCCCGCTGACAGGGGGGAGAGGAGCTGAATGCGGGACTGGGGCATTGGGGAAAGGGGGGGTGGGGTGAGGTGGGGGCAGGGCCTGGGAGGAGCCCGAGGGGGGGGGCAGCCCCCCAGCATAGTGGAAACTCGGCGCCCCTACATCGTACTAGTGCAACCGCAACCGTTTAAATGCTGCAAAGCGGAGGCCGAGCAGCGGGATTTGGTTCAATTGCTGCTCTCAGCACAATTCCCCAGCGCCGGGCACGGTGTATCCAGGAGACAGCAAGTCTCGAGTTTTGCAAGTATATCGCCACGATTCCCCCCTTGAAACAGCAGCACCCATAATTCATAGCGATCTAAATATCAATAACTGTCAGTGAGCCCAGCCAGACAGTCTGGAATGGAAGCTAGAGAGAGCTGGCATCGGAGTCAGGTGCTGGACACGTTCGTCTCCCTGGAGAGTGTTCGGTAACCATCTGTAGAGATGTAATAGACATTTAACTAGTCTCTTCTCCTGAAAAGCGGGAAAAGGCAAAGGCTTAAAGCTGCCTGTAGGAGAATTTTCAAAGCCATACAAGTGATCTGGACACTCAATTCCCACTGATTTCTAAACTGGTTTTCAAAATCCCCCACCACAAACAAATAAAAAAAAAGGCTGATGAACAAACCCCTCACAACAACGCCTAGGAAAACGAAGTATTCTATAGATTGAGAAACAAAACCAGCTGTTATAAACTTCCCAAAGCATAATTTAAAAAGTCATATTTCAAAGCTTTTTCATTCATTCATTTAATACAAACCCCGCCCCAGTCTATGCTGTCTCCCTCCCGCTTCTCCAGCGGGAAGAAGCAGCGGGCATCAGCGCCAGACAGCAGCTGCATTCGAGCAATCCCGCCTATTCGGTGCCGGATTGGAAGAAAACATGGTAAAAATCGTCCTCCAACAATCCCTTTGGAAAGCACGTCTCTAGCTAAGCGCCGGCCATTTCTCCTGCAAAGACACCCTCCCTACTGCCAATCCCCGGCTACCCTGATTAACGTCGTAATGACTCATTTTTAAAAACAAGGGGTCACGAAAGAAAATGGATCGGACCTTTTGCAAACAGCCTTTTTGTCAACAGATGGCCACGTTCTTCACAGCAGTGGGGGGAGCACACTTTGTAGTTTGTACAGGTCGAGTTTATTGCCCACCCCCGAGGCTCCCAGCACCCCTCAATTCCCTCCCGCAAGCTCCCTATGTGCCCTCTCCCATCCCACTCTTTTTAGGGACTCCCTGAAATTCCCCCAATCTCAGACCTTACCAGAGAATCTCCTCACCCTTATTCTCCCCATACCAAGTTCCCCACACTTCTTCCCACACCAATGGCTCTGTTCTCACCCCCATTCCCACTTCCCCATGGCAGGGACTCTGTGTTCCCTCTATTCCCCCATGCCGGGGTCTTTGTGTACCCTCCCTTCCCCCCATGCCAGGTTCTTCCAATCTCCATAGGACGAGGGGTTCTGTGTACCTCCACTTATCCCCTCGCTTCATTTCAGGGCCCCCATTCTCTCCACCACTGTAGAGACTGTGTGCACCCCTATTTGCCTCTTCTTCCCCATTCCTCCCTCCTTCCCAAGTCAAGCTCTCCCAGTCCCCTTACCTGCCAGGGGTTCTGTGGGTCCCATTTTCTCCTCCCCCACTTCCACCCTACAGCCTGTACTAAGGGCTCAGAGAGGCTCCCAGAAAGTTGCATACCAACGAACTGGCAGAGCATTAGGGGTTGAAATAGGGGCTACTCAAAATGGGGGAGAGGGTGGAGAAAAGAAAAAAAAATGGAAAGTGAAGAGAACTTGCAGAATTAATACCCATGAGCCTATTACTTTAAACTAGAACGAGGGAGGACAAAAGAATTAATACCCATGAGCCTATTACTTTAAACTAGAACGAGGGAGGACAAAAGAGAGGGACACTGCATAAAAAGGTGGACTTAGAAGTTCAAGCAATTAGAAGTTCAATTAAGCAACTGTTTAAATAAAAACTGTTGTATTTTACACTGCATTTTCTTCTTCATGCTATTAGAAAACTCGCTGAAAAACACCCACATCCTCCCACAATACAGAAGTAATAATATTAGTTACAATCACTACATCCCTTCTCTCTATATACACATCAGAAACAAAATTTAAACACCAACTTCAAAAAATGTTTTTTAATGTAGTTTATACAGACTAACCACTCAGTCTGTGTTCTTTCCCTTCTACAACCCCCAGAGGGAAGAAAGAAAAATCATCAATAACAGACAACAACTGCATCAAAGCACTACTGCTTACTTGCTTTACACTCAGGAAAGAGCACTTTAACTCATCTTCCTACTTAGGGAGACCAATCACTTTGTGTTAAAACAACCTCCCATGGCTATAGTCTAACATCTAAAGCGCCCATATTTAGTGGTTACAATGTGTAATTTAATACATCAAATCTCCCTATGATCAGAGAGACAGCGAGACTGACAAACAACACACTGTATGCATGTCTCATTGTGGCAACTAACATATGAAGGGAAGGCTTAAAAGCCACAGAGCAACTGAGGGCAAGACCATGCCTATGTGTGGCCTTCAGACAGGCACAAAAACACCCAGCCAGGCTGCTCCCTGCCATGCCAAACACCCACTGAAGGTCACCAGCATGCAGGGCGGCTGCTGATGCTCTGTGGCCAACATCACAAGATGGTAGGAAAGCAGGGCCAGCCCCCCTGGTGGGGCCTCTGACTGGCCCCACTCAAGGTGCTCACTTTCGCAGTGGGGCAGGAGATTTTACCCCAAGAGGCTTTTCCCCAGGTGGCGAGAAGCAGAGAAACACCCAGGCTCCATGTAGCAACCCCCCTCACGCACAGGGACAGAGGGAAACTGCTCCACACGCCCATTTTCTTTGGCAAGTCAGGAATGGCAAAGGCGAGACTGGAAGCGCCTGGGGCTCATGCCCCAGCCTTTGTGACGCCCACCCCCGAACTCCTTCCCTGGGCTCTAGCTGAAGCCAGAGCATTGGCCTGAGCAGCCAAGAAGAGGTTCAAGGCCCTGCAGGGAGCAGGACTTTCAGCTCAAAGGTAAAGCTGCACAAGTACAACCACGAAGGTACTCGAACCCTCAATCGCCTGATCCGAAGTCAGACGCCTTATCCGTTAGGCCACGTGGTCACACAGAAAAAGGCCCTCCAGGCACTTCTTTGGGAAAGGCCGACACTGACGCATCCGACGAAGTGGGGATTCACCCACGAAAGCTCATGCTCCAATACGTCTGTTAGTCTATAAGGTGCCACACGACTCTTTGCTGCTTTTGCAGACACTGTGTTTCTCAGGTCAGCTACTGAGGGGGGCCGAGACTCTCTGGGCACAAGAAGTCGAGTTCCCAGTGAGATGTGAGACTTAATTCTCTGGAGCCAGGTGCAGGGTTTTGGCAGGGAGGCTCAGGCATGGGGGATTGGGGTGCAGCGGACAGACCGGCTGTCTAGGTGGGGAGATTTAGTCTCACTGAGGAGGAGGAGGAGGAGGAGGAATCCTGCTAATAGGCAGCGGCCAGGGCCGGTGCAACCACTAGGCGAACTAGTCGGCCGCCCAGGGTGCCAAGTGGTTGGGGGCACCAAAAATCGCACTCAGGGGAGGCGATGGAGTGGAGATGAGCTGGGGAAGGGGGCTGGGGGAGGTGCAGGGGGAGGGGTTGCCCGCAGCAAATAACGGGGGGCGGGGGTGTGTGTGCAGGGGAACCGCTCCCTGTCCCAGCTCACCTCTGCTCCGTCTTCTCCCCTGAGCACGCCGCCCCTGCTCTAATTCTCCTCCCCTCCCAGGCTTGCCGCACTCAACAGCTGATTGGCACTGTTGGTGCCATTAGGCATAGCCCTAGATAACTCAGGAGGGTGGAAAACCACAGTATTAATGAAGCTTTTCTGTACCAGGCCTGAATGAATCAGGGTTGATGTTAAGCTTGTCCAAACCATTTCCATGTTGGACTCTGATTAACCTTGCAAGTCAGAATTTAGAATGGAATGTGTAACAGCTTCTTATCAGTGTAATACTGACACCAGAAGATAGTAAAAAGAGGCCCTACTTGTGTTTAGTTTAGAAAGAGGGGAGGGGAGGCAAAGTAATAAATTCAGAAGTAAACCAAGGTAACAGCCTTGAAAAGTTACGAGATAAATTGTTTGCTGTCAAGGATGATTTAATTGTTAACTATACAATGTGTCTACTATATGGGAGGGGATTAGAGGAAGGGGGGTAATAGGGATGCCTAGTTGAAGTCATGTATAAGAAGAGACACACAGCTTGCATCTGTGTGCAGGATTTGAGATTGTAATGTCTCCCTGGCACCTTTATTTGGGCTCAAATAAACTTTTTCTGCATTCTCCACCTTGGTGTGTTATTTGGAACGAAGCACACCGGGCAACGAACCACTGTTTGCTGCCTCAGGCGTTTTGGGCCGGCAACAGTCTTGGCGTCCCTGGGTGGGCTCGAGGCAAAATTGTGCCTTGCCCGGACTCCTCCAATGGCCGGTGGACGACAGTCACAGCTGACGCCCAGCGCGCACCGGTGCTTTTACCGGGGGCCTCGGCAGGGACGTGTCAGACCGACCTTGGAAGGCACAACGGTGCAACGCATTCAGATAGTGGAGAAGCAGCTGCGGGCGACGGTGAGGAACCGGTCCTGTGGATAAGGTAGGAACAGTCCAGTGCTGTTAACCTTTTGTTTGCCTGTTAAGACCTGGGGACGCCCAGTGTCTTCCCATAGGTATGGGGCAGGGATAGAGTACAGGCAGGGCACGGTGTATGCCCCCAGAATGCATTCTAGCAAATTGGAAAGTGTTTGGTTTGGATCCAATGACTAAGAGTAAACTAAAAAGGTTCTGTACAGTAGACTGGCCTCAATATCAACTAGAGAGCCAGGAAAGGTGGCCACCAGAAGGATCACTTAATTACAACATGATCCTTCAATTACTTTTGTTTTGTTAGCGAATGGGTAGCTTTTGAAACTGTTTGTATAGAGAGCTCTTGTAAAAAATCCCCCATCATGTGCCCCAGAGCTGCACTGGGAGGAGGATTGTCCGTGGGAATAATGGTCTTGGTGTGTGTATGTGTGTGTATACCAGTGTGAGTGTCTGTTACTGGAAGACGCCCAGATTACCCTGTGAAGCAAATGCTAATGATCAGGAGTATTCTAACGCAAGCCCGGTAACTAGTGGATCTTTAGGAGATCTGACCCACGGTGGCCTGACTCAGCCTGGCATCGTCCGGCGAGGAAGCTGCCTGGGTCTAGGAATGTGTGAACCTATCTTCCCTCCCCCTCTTCCTTTCCGTGTGGGCTACTGACAGTCTGATCATCTCACTGGATGCAATCAGAGTAAGCGGCTCCTCTCCCAGAGACTAGCCGACGCTCTTTGCTGAAGGGAGGTGTAGGAGAGTCAGTCATCCTCGTTAGTCTCTCCTGTGTGAGTGTCCTGTAGGGAGAGATTCTTAGTTTATGAGCCGCTAGCGCGGACAGGGTACCCTCTCTGTGTGTGTAAGTGGAAAATGGGGGGAAGGGACAGTCTAAACATTCTACCTCACCCCCTAAGGGTACCCCAACATAGTACATGTAGGTACATTATGGTCCTGAAACCTGCAGGTATTTAGAGAATTGGAATCTTTACACGCGTGAAAATCCATCTAAACAATGTCCATCAGAAGGTACCTTCAATCTAGATAAGATCATATATCTCAGAGGAGCTTTTAATTACCAAAGGAAAAACCTCTGACACAGTGTAAGCAATTTGTCTAGGAATGGGTTAATTTGAAACTCGGCTAAGCCCAGAGATAAAGAGAGCTGTTCTGCGTATAAGGTCAAGAATCAATGCAGACTATGCTAAGTACAAAGAAAAACTGCTTTTGGCCCCAGCTGGCCGTGGGAAATATAGACAGAGGTAAATTAAAGGTAATATAAGTTACAGAACTGAGATTGCATTTGCAAAGCTTAACTGTTCAGTGAGATTTAACAGCCTTTGCAATCCCAGAGCTGGTATGGCTTGGTGACCTGAACTGGAATCTCTGAAAGAAACACTGCAGGAGATTCCAGGGTGTAAAAGAACAGCTCTCCCAAGAGTGGAAGCATGTTGGAAATTCTGGACAAGCTGTATACAGAATAATCTCCCGTCCACCTATTCCCCTTCTCTGAATGTTATATGCAGACGTGGTCAGTCTGGATATGTGTGAGTATTAAAGTGGCTTAAGGCTTGGGGCATTTATATTTTTTGAGAGATGTGGAGCGTTCCCAATGCTCTCCATTATTGTTTTGTTATTTTTGATGAAGCTTTGGGGTTTGGTTATATGGTGTGTTTTATCCTTCCCCTAACGTCCTGCAGTAGATAAATTGGTAACAGATTTGTCACAGTTTGGTGAGTAATTAAGAATGGGGGAGCCCTATAGAATTTACACCATCTATCTGTTTTACCTTTGTTATTTTGTGTTTCTTTTGTTTGGTACTGTTGGTGTTATATGCTGAGGATTGCATGATTAAAGGTGAGCCTACTCTCAGCTGCAGTAAGTCTGAGAACTAGAAAGGGGTTCTACCCCCAGTTGCAGCAGGACTGGGCAATAGAGTAGTTGGAGAAAAGGAACAAATATGTACTTGATAATTAGAATTGAGCAATTAAGAGCATAGATTATGACCCAGGCAGCAACAACTCAAACCTGCGCCCAGAGCAAGTTGCAGGCTTTGAGACAAGATTTCCAGTTAGAAAAGGAAGCCCTGGCTAAGCAAGTACCAGTCCTTCAGGGACTTGCCAAAATTTAACTATTTGTGCTCAGTCATAACAGCAGTGTGTTTGCTACAAGAGAAAATTAAATAATTAAACACCAGTGGGCCATGTGTTTTGCCCAGGTGGCAAGCCTCACAAGGGAGGACTCGGGTAGTCTTGTGAGTTCAAATGTTTTAGGGAAAAAATCAGAAGGGTGGGGGCTAGTTGAGAAGCCAACCCCCCTTAGTTAAAACTGGTAGTGGAGCAAATTGGTGTCTATGGAAGGAACGGTTCAGCTAGAAAAGAAGGATCGGGCCCAGGCGGGCAGGCAACAGACGGAGAGATTGGAAAACGGGTTGGAAACTTTTGAGGGTCTAGTGGAAGAAAGACGTAAATAGGTATAAACATGGGGATTTCAAATACCCAGGAGGATACTTGGAATAGTGATTTAAGTTGAGAAAAGTGGTTGTTAGAAAACAAGTGAGTGATTTAAGGCAGAGTGAAAAGTTAACTCCATAGTTGCTGGAGGGAACAGCAGTTGAACTTTGTAAAAATGCCGAAGAGAAAAATTCTTGGTGTCTTTGAAATGTTTGTAAATAAATTCAGGCAAAGAAATTATTAGATTGCAATCATTTGGTTATGACCCATTTAGTTGAATTATCTAAAGGTTTATATAGTGCTATGTAATTGAAATCTTATTAGGTTCTAAAAGGCACTATAAGTGGTGATGTTTTCTTTCAGTGTTTAAAAGCAGGAGTTAAAAGTACAAAGCAAGTCAGGAAGCATCTGTATTGATGCAAGTTATAAAGTAGAAGTCACTGAGACCTAAGCTGCCTATAAAACATATATATGAAAATATGGGGTAATTCCCCTGTTTTGCCTGAAATCAACGAAGGTATTTGTATATTTTCAGTGATGATTGACTGCCCAGAAAGGGTAGATCCCTGTTTTTGTCTTTCAGATAATCAGAGAAAACTGATGCTAGCTGAACAGCATTCAACATACCATGCCTTTGATGGCACAGTAAAAATTATGTTTTGGGTTTTATGTTCTGTCTTGTGGTGTTTGTCTCGTGGCCAGAATTGTTTTGTTTATGGGATGGTCTGGTTTAGAATCAGGCGAAAGGGTTGGATTGAAATGCAGATACTGGTTCTGTTCAATTTAGAATACAAAGTGTCTGGATAAATCAGGAAAATATGATATACTAAAGTCTAATACATCTCCTTAAGTAAGAGAAAGAGAAACTTTATTGGCCAAATCTTTTAATTGAAAATTGTTAGTAAAACTTGCATACCAATAGTTTTTGGAAGCAAGGGCATGGAAAGTTAACCCACTCCCCATATTGTATTTGAATCCTTCTGGCTATCTCAGATTTCTAGCCAGAGGGCTGGGGATGGTGGGAAACTATTGGACTAGAGGTTGTATGAAATAAACTCATCTAAGTGGGTGTGCTTATCCTAGCCTGTTGTCCCAAAGCTCTGGAAAAAGTTATTTTAGTAAAAGGATAGATGTGACAAACTTTAAATAATAAGACTAATGTACTGTATAAAGGCAATGTATATGTGTTCATTGTTAGAAAAAGATGCATAAGTGAAGGCTAAGTTTCCTTTGTAGGTTAAAAGAAGCCAAACAGGAAAAAGGAAGAAGAACGAGTTAACTGAGGAAAAATAGCTAACATGCTGAGTTTAAAGATAGGGCATTAGCCCCATTCAAAGACACTGCTCTCAGCTAAGACTTAGCTAATAACCAAGACAAGGGGGGCTTAAATGTGCCCACACAGCTGTAAAGTCTGCAAATCGCTGACAGGCACTAATGAAATGTGTTAGGTTTCTTTTTTCACAGGTAAAGACGCACTACACAAAGACCCTAGGAGGCCTGCCACTTCTTGGAACCAGGAAACTGGATCGATGTAAAGCTCCACCAGCGAGAGACTGCTTTGGCTCTATGCTGGAAAGACCCTTATTAAGTCCTGCTGACCACCAACAGCGTTGTGCAGTGTCAGAATCCCGGATTTCCTGACCAAAAAGGACATTATGAACTGACCCTGGTGAAGAAACCAAGAATTATACATTGGCAGGAAGGAAATTTGTGGGACCCCTGTTTGGGAATGTGGTATTGATTGTATTTTGGGGTTTATTCTACAGGCTGCGCCCTGTGGTTTGGATAAATCCTTCAGCATGTATTGCTCACAAGGGGCTGCCATTAGATTATCACAACAGAGAGCCTAGGTTGTTTCCTCTGCAAGAAGAGGGAATTGACCAGATCCCTGTGGACTCAGGCCAATAATGCAGCGGCCATTTAAAATATTTTTAAAAGCTGGGAACATGATAAGAAATTGGGCCAACTAAAAAAGGCCACTAGCCTTATTTTTAAAGCTCAGCTATCCCAAGTACAGGCTGGAGTTGGTGAGTTACATGTCATTTCCACCCTTAGTTCTATGACCCAGAAGTTGCTGACAGAGATGGTATTGGAAATCACTGAGACTGGGAAGGTATTGCAGTGGGATCTGGTATATTTAGATGGATCTTGAGCACCAGACTTGGCCCACTGCCCTTACAGACGCATCAGGAACCATCTGATCTGTGGTCATGATGACATACTTGCACACTTTCTGGATGGAAGTATGGACATTCACAGTGCTCCTTCCAAGCATGTGGACCGGTTAGAGTGGGTGTGGGCTTCCACATACCGAATCCTACCGGGTCCATAGGGAGGGTGAATGTGGAACTGAATACCCCAGCTCCCTAGAGTTTAATTGTTTTTTGTCTTCAAAGTATGAGAAAACTCAGCCAAAAGTTTGTTGAGTATTCTCAAAGGGGGGAATTGTTGGTGCCATTAGGCATAGCCCTAGATAACTCAGGAGGGTGGAAAACCACAGTATTAATGAAGCTTTTCTGTACCAGGCCTGAATGAATCAGGGTTGATGTTAAGCTTGTCCAAACCATTTCCATGTTGGACTCTGATTAACCTTGCAAGTCAGAATTAAGAATGGAATGTGTAACAGCTTCTTATCAGTGTAATACTGACACCAGAAGATAGTAAAAAGAGGCCCTACTTGTGTTTAGTTTAGAAAGAGGGGAGGGGAGGCAAAGTAATAAATTCAGAAGTAAACCAAGGTAACAGCCTTGAAAAGTTACGAGATAAATTGTTTGCTGTCAAGGATGATTTAATTGTTAACTATACAATGTGTCTACTATATGGGAGGGGATTAGAGGAAGGGGGATAATAGGGATGCCTAGTTGAAGTCATGTATAAGAAGAGACACACAGCTTGCATCTGTGTGCAGGATTTGAGATTGTAATGTCTCCCTGGCACCTTTATTTGGGCTCAAATAAACTTTTTCTGCATTCTCCACCTTGGTGTGTTATTTGGAACGAAGCACACCGGGCAACGAACCACTGTTTGCTGCCTCAGGCCTTTTGGGCCGGCAACAGCACCACAAGCCTGGGAGGCGGGAGAAGTGGAGCGGCGCCGGCGTGCTCAGGGGAGAAGGCGGAGCGGAGGTGAGCTGGGGTGGGGAGCTGCTGCAGGGGGGGCTGCCCGGCTCTCCCCCATGGCCCCCGCCCCTCTTCCACCCCAGCCCCGCCCCCCCTACCCCTGCACTCACTGCATGGTAAGTGGATTGACCCAGCTCCAGCCTGGTCCACTCCCCTGGCTCCAAGCCATGCCGCCGGCAAGTGCTGTGGGGCGGTTCCCCCCTCCCCCAAGCTTGGGAGCCAGGGGAGCAGAGCAGGCTGGGGCCCCAGGCCTGCGTGGGGGGAAGCAGAAGGTGGCTGGTCCCAGGCCTCCATGGGAGCGTTGGTGTTGGCTGGATTTGTGTTTGTGTTTGCAATTGTGTGTATGTGCATGCTCTGCTGCCTTCTGCCGGTGCAACAACCATTTCTCTGTATGTCACAGCCCCCATACCGTCGACCCCGGTGGTGATTTCCCCATGTTACAAGGGCTGGCTGGCCTGACCCTTCTCCCCGCTGTGCAGTGTGGCAGGGGCTGCAGCTCACCCCCTGTGGGGCAGGAGGGCCCAGGTGCGGGGCACTGGGCTCCGATGCACCTGGAGAGCAGCTCAGGTGAGGTGGGGCAGGGCCTGTGGTGTCCGTTCTGTGTTGCCTGGTGCTGGGCCATTGCACAATCCCCAGCCACGCCGCACAGCGCACCCCGAGAGGGGGCAGGGGGCCAAGCAGATGATCCAGCACGAGGCGGGAGAGGATGTGTGGTTGGGGGGAGGAAAGGTCTTGGGCTGCATTGCGGGAGTGCAGAGCAGGGGTGACACCCCAGAAACCTGCAGCAAAGGGATGGATAGGTGGGGTGGGTGGATAGAAGTGGCAGCGAGCCTAAAATCTAAAAGGGGAGTGTGGGGTCTGGTGGTCAGAGCGGGGGCATTGCTGGTCAGTATTCCTGGGGTCTATCTCCAGCCCTGGGAGGGGAGTGGGGTCCAGTGGTTAGCGTGTGTGTCGGGGGGGAAGCCAGGACTCCTGGGTTCTCTCCCTGGCTCTGACTCTCTCTTGTGCAATCCCTCGGCAGTTACCCAACTCACCAGCATGTGGGAACGAGGGGCTGGGGCCAGGTTGTCACACAGCCCAGAGTCCCATACTGCCCCTTTGTTACCCAACCGGGGCAGGGTGGGGGATGGCCTGGGAGACCCGCTAAGAAAGGCGCTTCTGGTGGGTTTGTGTGTGGGTCACGCTGCCCCCTCTAGGGCAGAACCAGTCTCAGCCCGGGTCAGACCCTGGGAGCCCAGCCCCCTCTGTCGCCATGGCCATGCCTATTGGTCTCCTGGAAAGGTCCATTCTCATTGGTAGCTGTCCAGTGTCAGTGAGTTCCACAGGCCTCGGCACACGCTGTGTGGGGCAGGAGGTCCTTGTGTTGGGAGCAGTGGGAGTGAACTGTGTGCGGTTGTGTCTCTGAGCACAATTGCGAATATTCTGGTGTGTGTGTGGCTGGGGGTGTGATTGTTTCTCTCTTTGGGGGTTGGGCTAGCATGCCCCTCTGGGTGTGTTGTGTGTGAGTGTTCTTGGGACTGAGAGTCCCTTTGTGCGTCAATGTGTGTGTGTGTGTCACTTGCTGCAGGATACAAAATCCTGCAAAGCCACCACACACACACACACACACTCACACACAGAGTGGGGCTCAGCCCCACCAGCAGGATGCAGCAGGGACACACACATCTCTCCTGGGCCAGCTTGGACAATTTCCCATCACGACCCGGCACAGTGCTGGTGCCCCCACATGGGGGTGGGCAGCGACCGGGCGGGGGGGGGGGGGCAGATGTGCTGGATCCAGAAGGAAGCACTTTGGGAAAATCAGTCACGGCCCTTAGCAGAGCTGGGACACAGACCCAGTGACCCCTGCACCACCCTGGGAGGGGAGTGGGGTCGAGTGGTCAGAGCAGGAGGGGGCTGGGCACCAGGACCCCTGGGTTCTACCCCTGGCCCTGGGAGTGGAGGGGGTCTAGAGCAGGGGGACTGGGAGCCAGGACTCCTGGCTTCCATAGATGAGACTGTTTTTACCTGTGCTCCCCTCCCTAGAGATCCCAGCCCAGCCCCCTAGTGGAGAGTGAGTGGGAGCAGGGGAAGTTGCTCTCCCACTTCAGAAACAGATTCAACCTCCCCTCCACCATGGGCTGGGACATCATGGACCTCCCCCTCCCCCAGGCAAACAGTAGAAGCCCCACCCCACCAGAGAAGGGGGGGTCTTGTTGCACCCACAACAAGCCTACTCATGGTTGTAAAAAACCCCCACATCCCCCTGCTAGGACAGGATCTGCTGCTTTGCTTATCACCATGAGCTGCTCCCGGCCAGGCACCACACCCCATTCACACGCCTTTGGTCACTACGTAGCTCAGTGGCAATCACTGCCCCGAAGCGACTCCGGCGCAGGCACCCACAGCACGAACTCCCCACACCGGATTCTGTCCACACGCAGAGAATTCTCTCCGCCGGGCTCCTTCGGTTCCTCTCTCTGCTCTGCGTCCTGCCGCCAGACACTGCTCATCTGCATAGCCCCGCCCATGGACACGTGACACCTTCTGTCGTTTTGGTCTCAAGTGAAGGAGTTGCCCGCGGGGAGTGAACACGTCAGCGCACGTCACAGCCGCCGGGCGGGGATTGTCTGTGAGCCCCGCGCTGGAGGCGGGGCTTCAGGGAGAGACCCAGCCCCATAGACAGCCTGGGGCAGGGAGACGTTGGGGGAAGGGATGAGGGGATGGGGGGAGACCCACCCCATAGACCCATAGGGCAGGGAGATATTGGGGTCAGGAGGAGAGGAGAGGGGGTTGGCAGAGACCCAGCCTGGGGTGCAGGAGAAACGGGGTGGGGTGGAGGGAGACATGTGGGGTGGGGGTGGGGTGTGTGAAATGTTGGTCCAGGGAAACTGAGTCATTCCCAGGACATCGTGTGCAGGGGGGAGCACAGGGGCAGGGAGAGAGCCCCAGCCCCAGCCCCACAGAGCCCCAGAGGGATATTGGGGGCAGGGGAGGGGATGGAGGGAGGAGAGACCAAGCCCCACAGACCCCTAGAGGCAGCAGGATATGGGGGGGTAGGAGAGGGGATGGCAGAGGAGACACCCATCTCCATAGACCCCCCCCAGAGGCAGGAAATGAGGGGAGAAGGGGGGAGGGAGGGATCCAGCCCTATAGGCCTGTAGGGGCAGGGAGATATTGGGGGCAGGAGGGGAGAAGGGGGGTTGGCAGAGACCCAGTCCAGGGTGCAGGGAAATGGGCTGGTTTGGAAGGAGCTGGGGAGGAGAAGAGACACATGGCAGGACACATGTTGGGACAGGGAAACTGACTCACTCCGAATACATGCGGAGCAGGGCAGGGCGGAGGCAGATCATGCTGGTCCCAGGGTAATTTCGGGGGGTTCTGATTCCCCACTCAGCCGGGGGGCTCCCCTCTGGGCTGAGGAGCCCTGGGGTGGGCTGGGTGCAGGGGCTGTGTGTGTGTGTCAGGCTGGGGGAGCTGCCTGGGCAGAGGGGCTGGAACTGGGGGGGCTGCAGCAGCCCCTGGCTTGACGTGGTTTCCATCACACCCAGGGGTTACAGTTGGTTGGGTGGCTCAGCCCCCCCCCCCCATACAGATTGTTCTGGCACCACTGGCCTAGGGTCACAGTCTAGTGTTCAGGGCCTGCCTGGCTCTCACAGAGGGGTTAAGTGTCAGGCCAGCCAGCCCTTGTAAGATGGGGAAATCACCACCGGGGTCGACGGTATGGGGGCTGTGACATATAGAGAAACGGTTGTTGCACCGGCAGAGGGCAGCTGAGCATTCACACACACATACACACACACACACAATTGCAAACATACATGAACACATGCATGAATCCAGCCACACACACACACAATTGCTAATATACACAAACACCCACATAAATCCAGCCAACATCAACACAACTACTAACAGATGCAAACACATGCACAAATCCAGCCACATGAACACACACACATTTGCACAGCCACAAACACAACCCCCAGAGCTGTAATAACACTCCCCCCCCCCACACAAAACCCTTGCAGAAAACCACACAAACACATGCAGAAATCAATTCATCCATCCATCCACCCACCCACACATACACCATCCCCATTCTGTGCACACACCTTGGGTCACTGTGACACTGAAGACTTCAGTTGGATGGGGGGCCCAGCACCATGTGCCTTTCCAAGCAAGGTTGAGCAATTCCCCGTGTGTGGCCTCATGCAGGTGATGGCTGATTCCCCCAACTTACAGCCAGTGGTGAGCTCCAGCCAGTTCACACCCATTCACAAGAACCGGTTGTTAAATTTAGAAGCCTTTTTAGAACCGGGGGTTCCAGGACAACCGGTTCTAAGAAACTTTTAAATTTAACAAAGGCTCAGGCAGCTGTCTGCCTGGTCCCAGCTCACCTCCCTCTCTCCCCTGAGTGCTCTGCCCTCCTCCTCTGCTTCCCGCGAATCAAATGTTCACGGGAAGCCAGAAAAAAGCAGCAGGCAGGTGTGAAAGTAGAATGAATTATATTACAAAAATAGATAGGATTAAAGAAATGCTGTCTGTACCTTTAAGGAAAATCGCTGGAATGCTGAAGTCCAGGTGTCAGGAAAACAGACATTAACATAAAACAATTGCACCGTTTAAGGGCAATTGGTGAAGCATTAGCCTTAGATCGATAGGAGTTAGTAAGGAAGTAGGATATGCATGCTATGCCCCAGGTGAATTTTGCTGTTTTACTTTTTTGTCCCTTTGTTTGATTTCCGCTCTTTTATCTGTATAAATAAGACTGTTTGGGCCTTGCATGGCCACTCACATTATCTGAGTGTTATTGGCGGAGCGCTTTGCTAATAAAAACAGAGTGGTCTGACAAATTGTGAGTCTTGATTCTAACTTTGACAATTTGGAGGTTCCACCGAGATGGCAACCGTCTTCACTGGGGCTGTGTGATCCCTGACCGTTTTGTGGGACGACCGTGGCAGCCGGCACCTGGGCATTTGGCCCAAGTGGTCCTCCTTCTGAACGGAAGGGTGCACAACCACAGTGAAGTCTACGCCATCGAACCTGTTGGTTCCCACTCTGTTCTGGTAGGGATCCCAGGATCTGGCATCAGGAATCTGGTCAGGTAATTATATCTGTGTTTTGTCTGGACTGAGGACTGTCCTGTCTCTGTGTCTATCCGTCCTCTCTGTGGAGTGTTTGAGTCTGGGTGCCGTCTCCGTCCGGGGATTGGCCGACCAAGGGGTTCCTGTCCCCACGGTCTGAGTGAGTGAAATCTGCACAATCGCAGCCGCACCGCACCTTGCAAAGCCCCTGGTGTGAAAGCAAGGGCGATTGAGGCAGTAGCCTGTGGGCTCCTTTTGTGTGTGGCACTGGGCATCGCTCTGACGAACCCGACTTTCCTTCTTGTGTGATTGGTGTGTAAAGTCCTCCTGTATGGGTAACCAGACGTCTAAGTCGGGCAGTTCCTCAAAGGAACCCGGCTCATTTTATGCATTTTAGGAAGGGTCCGGACTCCTGTAAATTTCTGGAAAATGGTCTAGGCTAACTCAGGAGATCCCAAAACTCAGTGGCCACTGTTAGGATCTTGGGACAAGGACCGAGTAGACGTCTTAAAAGACAAACTCGGCCAATCTAAAACTAAATTGGCAAAAGGAGAGGTTGACTGTTTCATGCAATGGTGGGAAGAGGCAAATCGTAGATGGACAGAATCAAACTCGCCTCTCAAAGATTCAAATGATAAGTTAAAAGCTTTATTGGAAACCTCCTCTCCCACCACTAGACCGAGCGCTCCTTTATCCTGTTCTCTGAGCAGACCCCTTCATACTCCTGTCTCCGGGTGGGAAAAGACGAAGAAAACCCCTTGCTAGATTCCGGGGACGATGATGAGGAAGACGCACTAATTGGCCTGGCAGCCTTGCGTCGGATCAATAGACAGCCACCCACGGCCCCAGCTCAGGAACAACCGTCACCAGATTTCTCAGCTCCTGAACAATTCCCAGAGATCTCCAGTTCAGACCTGTCTGGATCATCCAGTACGGCTGAGGCCCATTCCTCTGAACCCACTCTGCCCGTAAAGCTCGCGCTTGGGCCTTAAAATGTCCAGGCTCCTCCGAATCCTGCATACTGGGGGCCGAGAAGGGGTCCCACTTGGAGCTATAAACCCTGGACTCGCACAGAGCTCCTTTCAATTGTAAAGGGCTTTCCAAAGCCCAGGGAAAATCCTACCAAATTTGCAGAGGAATTTTTGTTAGTATGTGACACCTATGAACCCTCTGAGGCAGACCTCCTGCAGCTGTGCAAGCTACTTGTAGCAGCCCCAAGTGAGCATGAAAATGGCTCACAGCAGCAAATTGGCTCACTGCTGACCGCCACTCTACTTTACCAGACACTGGTCCTGATACTGATTACCGGAAAAAGTGTAAAGAGCGAGCTAAAAATCTATTTGAAGCCATCCTCAGGTATGGACTCCTAAAACCAACTGGATGGTCATAAATGGCTGTAAGCAACGACAGGAGAAAACCCGGCGACTATCGCACTCGGCTAACTGACATTTTTCTGCAACATTCTGGTATACAACAGCCAGACAGAAATGGACAGGGCGCCTGGCTAGTGCGCTTGTTAATGGCCTCCTACCTGCTATTGGCAATATGCTAAAACGAATAAGTGTTGGGTGGGAGACTGAAACCATGGACAAATTGCAAACAGTGGCAGAGCATTGCCAACGTACTTTAAAGAGAAAGGAGGAACAATCAGCTCAACAGTTAATGGCCCTGCAAATACAGCATTATTCAGGGCAGGGCAAACAGTTCCGGGGAAGGGGAAAATACCAGGGACGGGACGTGGTCGAGGAGGGGCAAAGGAACTGGTTTTTCGGGTTATGGGGATGTTTGTAATTACTGTAAACAGCCCGGACATTGGAAGAACGAATGTCCCAGCCGGCCTGGTAATTCTGTAAATAACCAGCTAGACCCCCTGCCAGCACAGCCAGTCAGTCCCCAGCCTTACTTTGTCTCACCGCAATGATGGGATGCCGGGAACCTCAGGAAATTTTAACTCCTTTACTACCACTCACTCCTACGGGTGAGTGTGTGTTAACTATCAATGATCTTTCTCTCCTTTCCTTGTTGATACGGAGCTTCACTCTCTGCAGTTCGTACTACTGATCTGCCTGCGGTTCCCCGCCCGAAAAACTGTGTCCGCTGTGGGCATGGGAGTCCCAACCTCTTATCCCCTTTCAAAACCTCTACCAGTCCAGGTTGGTCCCCTTTCTGGATCATGCCTTCCTTCTCTGATTCCACTCCGGTAAACCTTTTGGGTCGGGATCTGTTATGTAAGCTTGGCTGCACCATATACTGTTCCTCGGATGGGGTCTATTTACAAATTCCCCAGTCCTCTCTGAGTGATTCTGTAGCCTCCCTGCTGTCTGAAACTTCCCTTTCCACTCCAGTCCCTTGTTGCCCACTGGTCCCATCCCTTGAACACCTAATTTCGCAGGTCCCATCCTCTCTGTGGCCAACCCATCCCTCTGAGGTGGGCCGCTTAAACACTGACCCCATCTGCATTACTGTGGACTCCTCCAAACCCCTGCCTCGCCTTTCTCAATACTCTTTAAACCCTGAGGCAGAGGCTGGCATTGCTCCAGTCATAACTGCCCTGCGGGAGCAAGGCATTATTGTTCCCTGCTCCAGTCCCTGTAACACCCCTATCCTCCCAGTTCGAAAAGCTGATGGCAAATCATGGCGATTTGTTCAGGACCTCCGAGCCATTAATCGTATTGTCATACCCGCCTTTCCTGTTGTCCCAAACCCAGCAACGATTCTGGCTTCTATCCCACCAGCTGCAACTCATTTTACTGTTGTTGATTTGTGCTCTGCTTTCTTTTCTGTTCCGGTTCACCCTGACTCCCAGTACCTCTTTGCCTTTTCTTACAAGGGACAGCAATATACATGGACCACGCTTCCCCAGGGGTATACAGAAAGCCCATCTTACTTTTCCCAGGCATTAGCCTGAGACCTAGTTGACCTTGTTTTCCCATCCGAGTCCACTCTAGTCCAATATGTGGATGATCTACTCCTCTGTTCCCCCTCGTTATCTGCCTCAAAAACTGATTCTTTAGTGCTCCTTACTGCCTTAGCAAACAAAGGTCACAAGGCTTCTCGCTCTAAACTACAGCTCTGTCAAGCCTCTGTCACATACCTTGGTTTTCTTCTCTCCCAGGGTTCCCGTATGCTCTCTCCCACCCGTGTCCAGGCTATCCTTAGCTTTCCCCGACCCTGCTCCCCACGCCAGGTCCGAAAATTTTTGGGCATGGCTGGATTTTGCAGGCAATGGATTCCCCAATATGCCTCCCTTGCAAAACCTCTCCAGGAACTCACTCGACTCTCTGTGCCTAATCCCATGCCATGGCCCCCTGAAGCAGACTCTGCCTTTGTTTCCCTCAAACAAGGTTTAGCTTCTGCCCCCGCTTTAGGGCTGCCAGACTATTCTAAGCCTTTTACCCTTTTCTGCCATGAACAATCTGGATGTGCACTTGGAGTTCTTACTCAGGTGCACGGAGAAAAGAACCGCCCAGTAGCTTATTTCTCTGCCACTTTGGACCCTGTGGCCCAAGGCCTACCCCCCTGCCTGCGTGCTGTGGCTGCCGCAGCGCCTAGTCGAAATGTCTGAATCCCTTGTCCTTCGCCTCCCCTTACTCTCATGGTCCTCACTCTGTGGAAACTCTGCTGTTACAGCGTAACACAAGCCACCTCTCCTCCGCCGCCTTACCAGGTACGAACTTCTACTGCTGTCGGCTTCAGATATCACCATAAAGCGTTGTTCTAATTTAAATCCTGCCAATATCCTTACCTTGTCTAATTATGGTGATCCCCATTAATGTCTAGCAACTGTGTCTGCTGTCACTGTCCCGCGCCCTGACCTTCCGATGTCCCTCTCCCTAACTCTGACCTTGTTTTGTTTACTGATGGTTCCTGTTTTCGAGACAGCCAAGGTCGTCTCCTTGCAGGATACGCTGTTGTGTCACTCTCTGAAACCCTTGAAGCTGCACCTTTACCTTCTGTGACCTCAGCACAAGTTGCTGAATTAGTCGCCTCACCCGTGCCTGCTTTTTGGCGGAGGGACGCTCTGCCACCATTTACACTGACTCCGCTATGCTTTTGGGGTTGTACATGACTTTGGCACCCTGTGGCAAGCTCGGGGTTTCCTCACCTCCGCTGGTACCCCCATTAAAAACGGCCCCTACATTGCTGCTCTCCTGTATGCAGTTTTACTTCCCTCTGCCCTAGCTATTGTTAAGTGCCCTGGCCACTCGACGGCAGATACTGATGTTGCTAAGGGTAACGATTTGCTGATGCCTCTGCTAAACATGCTGCTGCCATAGAACCTTCCCCAGATGCATTTCTAGGTTCCCTTTCTGTTTCTATAGCACCGCCGTCCCTCACTGACCTCACCCTACTCCAGGATTCTGCCCCAGAAGCCGAAAAGACTCCTGGGTTGCCCAGGGTTGCTCTTGCATCCTGATTCCCTTTGGCGTCGCCTACTGGTGCCTTTGTGGCTCCCTTTTCACTCTACCGTCTCTGGTCGCCCTGCTTCACGGTGTTTCGCATGTCGGAAAGGAGGGGATGGTCTCTGCTGTAACTAAGGTGGGATGGTGGGCCCCATTTCAGCTCTTTGCAGCCCGCCACTGTGCCGCCTGTACCACTTGTCAAAGCCACAATATTGGTAAACCTGTAAAAGTGGCTCAGGGATTCCGGGCCTGCCCAAGCACCTTCTTGCATTGGCAACTTGATTTTGTACAAATGCCCAAGTGCCAACGATATGAATTCATTTTGGTTATGGTATGTTTATTTTCTGGTTGGATTGAAGCCTTTCCTTGTCGCAAAGGCTGATTCACTGTCTGTTGCTAAATGTTTGTTAAATCATATTATGCCTGCCAAGGGAATTCCTGCCACTCTGTCCAGTGACCGTACACATTTTACTGGACAAATTGTTCAACACTTGATCGTATATTACATATCACACATCTGCTGCACTGTCCCTACCACCCACAAAGTGCAGGTGCTGTGGAAAGGCGAAATGGTGTACTTAAGAATAAGCTTGCTAAGATTTGTGCCTCCACAGGGTTAAGCTGGCCAGCAGCTTTACCACTAGCCCTTATGGAAATGCGATCCACTCCATCCCAAAGACATAAACTGAGTCCCTTTGAAATTGTTATGGACGCCCTATGCGAGCTGGGGCTACCATTACTCCAGTCCCAGACTTGAACTTGACTCACAGTACGCTCCTTCAATACTGCAAGGGATTAATGCAAGCTGTAAGTCACTTCCATTCACAGGTTCGAGCCGCCTGGCCGACGGAACCCACCTCCGACGCTTGCCACAACCTCGAGCCAGGAGACTGGGTCACGACGCACCATCATCGAAAAACACGCCTTGGAACCCCGGTGGAAGGGTCCTCATCAGGTACTGCTTACTACCCAGACGGCTGTTAAACTATCTGGCATCGCAGCGTGATACATGCTTCGCAGTGTAAGAAGACACCCTCCCGCGAACCAATCATCACCTCAGGACTGCGCAGAGTCAATTTTGACTCCAGAAGAAGACGCAGAGGAACAGCCTGCAATACCTTACAATCTACGCTCTCGTAAGGGTTGCCAGAAGCAGACGACAACCTAAAGCAAGGCCCACCAAAAGAAGCAGTAGTGAGCCTAGCGCCTGCTGCCTGGTGGATGTAAAACCGTGACTGCGGTTCCCTCAGTTGAGGTTGTCAGAACCAGAAGGGCCTTGCCTCCAACATGCACCTCTGGTGGCGCCTGTTCCTCGGCTGCTGGTGTCTTAAGGTCTGGGGAGCCCACAATGACAATTCTTTTATCCAGCAGCAAGTGTGGATAGCTCAGACCCTTAATATTTCTAAATGCTGGGTCTGCAGCCACATCCCAGCCCATTCTCAAGCTGGTATTCCTGTCCTGGCTATCCCACTCAATTCCCCAGATCTCACTGGAGGACCTCGTCCGTTTAACAAAACATGGAACAGCAATGACACTTGGGAAGCAGTGGAATAAATGTAACTAACTGGATAAGTGTGGTGGAGGGAAAGGGTCACTGGTGTTGGGTGTGTAATGGGACAGGGCTGGATCTGGGAAAAAGCCGTTGCCTTCAGCATATCGTGGCCAATGGTGTATGGGATTATTCAAACAAAACTAAAGAGTGGCGGGCTGGGTATGGAGATATGAATTTTTTCTCAACCTGGGATCAAACAGAAAAATCAATCTCATGTTCCCCTTACAGTAATCTTAGTAAAAATAATACAATTTTTCAATGCCATACAAACACTACCACTCCTCGTAAGGAGAATTACCCTGTCCCTTTGGAGGATATTACTCTCATTTGTAGACACCTATGTAATAAATGGGTGCAATCGACCCTTCCCGGCCTTAATAGGCCATCATTGGGTTTGTGGAACCAAAGCTTATACTGCATTACCAGCTAACTGGTCAGGTATCTGTTATCCCGCCCAACTCTTCCCACAATTCCGAGTGCTAGGTTCCTTCCCACGAGAACGCTCCGTAATTTCAGGCGAAAAAGAAGGGACTTACCAGATGCCCAATGGTATATAAATAACATAAGCCCCTTAACCTGGGAAGATGCCATTGGCGGTTCCCTTATCCCACTTGGGGGAGTAATACACCATGCAAAAAGGCTCCTGAGGTTACAAGCAGTAGTTGAAATAATGGCAAATGAAACCGGAGAGAGTTTAAAAACTCTGGCCAAAGAAACAGAGGCGATCCGACAGGTGGCCCTTCAAAACCGTCAGGCATTGGACATAGTGCTGGCGGCCAAAGGAGGGACCTGTGCACTCATTGGAAAAGAATGTTGTGTGTATATACCTGACAATACCAATGAGGTAATAGATCGCGCTAGCCACTTAGAACAAATCGCATATCTTCCCCATGAAGAGCCGAGTTCTTTATGGAAGTGGCTAAGCAACCTGTTCAATTTCTCTGGCATAGGAAACTGGTTGTTTCAGGGAGCCCTAACTATCCTGTTTGGAATCCTAGTGATTTTTGTATGTTTTCAGTTAATCTCCTGTTGTATCCAAAATTGTATAAAATATGCCACCCAGGTGACTGCCCCAAAACAGAGTACTAATATGATGATTTTAAATATTGCTGATGAACAAAAAAATAAAGAACGGTTAATATGTGGAACCCAGTCCATCGTTGGTCATGGCGAAGCGTGACCAAAAGGAGGGATTGTGAAAGTAGAATGAATTATATTACAAAAATAGATAGGATTAAAGAAATGCTGTCTGTACCTTTAAGGAAAATCGCTGGAATGCTGAAGTCCAGGTGTCAGGAAAACAGACATTAACATAAAACAATTGCACCGTTTAAGGGCAATTGTTGAAGCATTAGCCTTAGATCGATAGGAGTTAGTAAGGAAGTAGGATATGCATGCTATGCCCCAGGTGAATTTTGCTGTTTTACTCTTTTGTCCCTTTGTTTGATTTCCGCTCTTTTATCTGTATAAATAAGACTGTGTGGGCCTTGCATGGCCACTCACATTATCTGAGTGTTATTGGCGGAGCGCTGCGCTAATAAAAACAGAGTGGTCTGACAAATTGTGAGTCTTGATTCTAACTTTGACACCCCTGTCTGCACCCCTCTCCCCAGCAAGCAATGGCCCCACTCCCAGCCCCGGTTCTTGACTGCGGCTTCCGAGGGGCCACAGCCATGGCTAAGAGGGCACAGAGTGAAATGTTTGGGGACCCCTGGTTTAGGGTGATGTTCTCAATCACTTCTATGAAGTCCAATAAAAGCTATTCCTCACCCACCCACCCCTCCATCAGGACAGACTAGGTATGTTCTGCTGCCCTTCACTCATGCAGGAAGGATAATAACATTTAATTCCACTCAATCCTAAAGTGATTTGTAACCCACCACCAGCCAAAACTGGTCATTTTGGGAAAGCGGCCCCATCATGCTGCATACCTAGGCAGAGTAGGTGTGTCTACGCAAACACAGTCTGTTCCTGAAGTCTTTCCCCCAGCTACTCACTAGATGTGAGGGGGGAGCTCATTCAGCCCCTGCTTCTGCTTAGTATTTAAAAACTCCTTAGTGTCCCTAGCTCTGCTGGCCTTAGATTTTTCCTCCTGTCTTTTTCTTAACAAGTCCGATGAGGTGGCCGAGTGATTAAGGCGATGGACTGCTACTCCATTGTGCTCTGCACACATGGGTTCAAATCCCATCCTCATTGGATGCGTTTAGTCATTACTCCTCCTTTGTAGACAACCATGTTCCCCTTTAGTACAATGTTGCTTCTTGCAAACAAAAACCTTCTCAGAAACTCAGAACTCTCTTGCTTTAAATAAAATGTCTAAATCCCAGATTTCTTAAAAAAAGAAAAATTCTCTAGCCCTGTATTTCTTAATTTTTATCTCAAAAGGGAACATCCTCATCATCTCCTCCAAACACCCTGGGACCTGCCCAAATTATTAAAATACCCTCAACCCGAGCAAGGCCAGAGCAGTGAACCAGAGCTAGTGTCTAGGCCAAGCTGTTCTGAAGGAGGCAACTCAAACATTTTCTCCTGCTTCCTTGGCAAGCTCTGACTGAGAAAACAAAATTTCCCAAACTGAAAAACCAATACTAATCTGTTTGGGGATTTTGGTTTGAAAGTATTATTGTTATTATTCTCTTCTGATTTCTGAATCAGTTCAGTTCAGTCTTTGTCCTCCCAGTGTGTTTCCAGCTAAAACCACCTTGAGGGTACTGGACCACTGACCTATCACCCAAACTTTCAGTAACCCTTTATCAGTGCCTGCGAGTGTAATTTAAACCATAGGTCCATCTAGCTCTGAATCTTGTCTTCTGACAGTAGCCAATACCAGGTGCCCCAAAAGCCACTCCCCAAGGTACCACTGGGAGTTGAACCCAGGATCTTGTTTACAAAGCAGGTGATGTAACCAGCCAAGCCATGGAACCTGCTGTTACTTAAAGCAGCGTGTTTGCCCACACCTGACTCTCTGCTAATCCCCACTGGGCCCTGACAAGTGTTGCTCGTGTTTGGCTTCTGTAAAGCAGAGGAGCCGGTGAAGTTTTGCTCCCCAGGTGTGTGTGTGATTCTTTGGACAGGTCTACACTATGAAATTAGGTTGGTGTAATTACATTACTTAGGCTGGCAATGCAGTTCTATCAACCTAATCCCGGTGTAGATAGCAGCTCAGCTGTCAGAACTTTCTGGAGCTATGAAAGGGGAGGGGCCCAGCCTCTGTAGCAGAAATGCAGGGCAGGTGAGTTCACAGCAGGCATTGTGGGATACTGGTGGAGGCCAGTTATGGTGATATAATGACCAGCAGCATTTACACTGACAATTTGTCACTTTAAGTTTTCTGCAAAAAGCTCTAGGCCTCCCATTGAGGTGGTTTTATTTTGTCACCAAAACAGGGCAGTTTTGTCACCAGACATGGCATTGCAGTGTGTGCACCAGCCACAAGCTGCTGACTGAGGGAATTGTGTGTGTTTTTCACATACCTGAGCAATATAATGATGCTGAAATAACTTTGTAGTGCAGACCTGGCCAAAGATTCTCACACACACACACACACACAGAGCTTGCAAGGAAAACCTCACCTGCTCCTCTGCTTTGCAGAATCCAAACACAAGCAAAGCTTGTCAGGCCCTGGTGGGGATGGCAGGGAGTCAGGTGTGGCCAGACACTGAGTTTTAGCCACAAGCAGGCACCATGGCTTAGCTGGCTAAAGCACCTGCCTTGTAAACAGGAGATCCTGGGTCCAACTCCCAGTGGTGCCTTGTTGAGTACCTCTTGGGGCACCT
This sequence comes from Mauremys reevesii, assembly GCF_016161935.1. NCBI lineage: Eukaryota > Metazoa > Chordata > Testudines > Geoemydidae > Mauremys > Mauremys reevesii. Next base: position 39,070,922 of record NC_052634.1, on the reverse strand, counting down.
GGTATTGGCTACTGTCAGAGAACTAAATGGGCTTTTGGTCCAGCCCAGTAGGGCTGTTTAAATTATACTGATAACAGAATTACTGAAAGTCTGAGAGTTAAGAGCTGATAGGTCAGTGGTCCAGCCCAACACAGATAAACCCCCCTCCCTCTGGGACAGGGGCAGGTCTGGGCTCTCACACCAAAGGGCTCATTGTGGCTGCCAGAATCTGTGAGCGGCTCATTTAGTTTGCACCGAGGGTTGAGTCCTGCTTCGTGCACCGTGTGTGAGAATGAAAATCCTAAACCGCCCTTTGAAATAACAAATGCAGCAGGACGTGTTATTGTCCCTGCCCCAAAGCAGACAGACCAATGGAGAAATGCCGTTGAGTCCAGGCTAATACTCCACTGCCATTTTACCTTGTTTGCTTGCTAAACTCCCTCCCTAACTTGAGGGCTGAGCTTGAGCTGAGATGTCTACACTGCAAATTTACCACCCCACGGCCCTAGCCTGGGAGCCTGCACTGGTACGGGGCTGCCGTGGGTGTTTCATCACAGTGTGGACATAGCCTGGCATTATGTCTACACTGCCATTAACACACCCAAGTCACTATTCTCAAACCCTGGGTCAGTTGATTCAGGCTTGTGGGGCTTGTGCTGCAGGGTTATAAAATTACAGTGTGGCCTCCGCGACCCCACGAGGGGTGAGGGTCTCGAAGCCTGCGCTCCAGTCTGAGCCCCAGGAGCCCAAATCAGATCATCCAGGCCAGCCGGGCCACAGGGATTTTATCACAGTATAGATGCCCTCTCAGGGTATGTCTACACTGCAATGTAAGCCCAGGGGTAAGGCGGTGGTTCTCAACCAGGGGTCCTGGGCCCGCTCAGGGGACACTAGCAGGTTTCAGGGGGGCTGCCAAGCAAGGCCGGCATTGGACTCGCTGAGGCCCAGGGCAGAAAGCTGAAGACCCAGCGCATGGGGCTGAAGTCCAGGGCCCTGAGCCCCACCACCAGGGCTGAAGCCAAGGCCTGAGCAATGTAGATTTGTGGGGCCCCTGTGGCATGGTGCCCCGAGAGGGGGAGAAAGTGCCCTGAGGCCTCAGCCAGAGGGTTGAGCCCTGACACACGACTGGCTCAGAGGGTCTCTGCCAGTCAGGAAGGGGGAGCAGCGAGGGAAGCCTGGCAACTGATGGCAGGAGGGGTGAAGAGGTTTGGAGTATGGTGGGGGAAGAAGCGCCTGGGACTGGATAACCTGGGGCTGGGCAGTCTCCACAGGGGACACCGGCTCCTCCTCTGCCCTTTCCACGCCCTCTTGCCAGTAGAGAATGACCACCCTGTCCCCACTCCCAGCGGCAGCCGTGTCTCAGGACTCTCCCAAGCTGCACCCACTAACTCTCTTCCCATTTGGGGTCTAGCTCCGGGTAACAATTTCCCACCAAGATGAACCCAGCTGGCTGCTGCCTGTTCTGGTGCGACAGGGTGGGTGAAAGACAGAACAGCAGCACTTCTCAGGCAGAATTTATTTTCTTCATGCAAAAAAAAAAAAAAGAAATTCTGCACTGGACGTGAATTCTGTGCGTACGCAGTGGCCCAGAATTCCCATGAGTAACTCACACCCGGCACAAACATAACCTGCTCACTCCCATCTCTGCTCCCTATGCGTCGAGTCCCAGAGCTGCTGCTGTCATTAACGCACACAGGCTTTCACTCCCGTCAGTGCTGGCATGACCCAATCCAGTTACAGGACTGAACCCTTATTCTCCCATCACATGGGACAGTCTCAGCTCAGGGGGAGATGAGAGGGGAAGTGGGTACAAATGGAAAAGACTCGTTGTAGCCATGTTGGTCCCAAGATATCAAAGAGAGATATTTTAATTGGATCTAAAAGAAATGACCTCACCCACCTTGTCTCTCCAAGAGATCTGAAAGTGGCAGAAGGAGACGAACAGGAAGACAGAGCTCAGGACTCTAAATCAAACATTTTCAAGCCCCTGGAAGAAACTACATTTCCCTTCTGCTCCAGGTATGTTTGTGTCCTATATGAGGGACCACCCCATTCCTCTCACAGCAGCAAGGGGAGACTGCAGCCAGCCCCAGATGGTCTTTCCCAAGCCTGGGATGTGTGTTGTGAGGACGTTTGTGTGTGGTGGGTGCATGGGCTGGGCACAGCTAGACCCATCTGCAGACTGGAAAGGGCAACTCTAGCACAGCTTGGGGGCCGTGGGCAGGGGTAGCAGTTTTGGAGCTGGGCCTCTGTCCCCATAGGTCCCATGGCAGATGGCTCTGGCAGCATCAAGTGGGTCCGTCACTGCAGGGGAAGGTGGGGTACTGTCTGTGATTGGAGTGAGGATTGGGAGGGGGGGTCCATGCTCCCCACCCCTCTGCAGAGCCCAGCAACTAGGGATTTATCCAGGGAAGTTAATTTTACTCTGGGGGACAATGAGCCGGCCACAAAAAGATCCTTGTGCCTTCGGTTCCACACTGGCCCCAGGAGTTTACTAGTTCTCCCTCCCCAGACTGCCGGGGGCAGCTAGGGATAATTAGTGGGTTATGGGAATTAGAAGTTGAAAATCCACTAAGAACAATGATATTTGTGTGTTTATTATTAAATCCCCAGACACCCACCAATCCCCGTCCTCCTTCCCATGAGCTATAAATATCTAAGGGACTCAGCTACTGATCCTGCAGTGAGTTCCTGCCCCTCCCCACTTTCTAAAGCAGCACTTTTAAGAACAGGCCAGGGAAACATGTAAATACTTTGAACCAAATTCCAGAAGCTGCTGAGCATGGACAAGATAAAATGGAACCAAGGTTCTGTCTCTCCAAGGACCTGGCCCCTAGTGCAAAATTACAGACACTCCCCAGAAATATGAAATGGCCACTTCATAACTGATAGAATGCTATTTATCTATTGACTTCTGGGAATCACCAATGAAAAAAAAAACCTAGTGAAGGTGATATTCTGAGGGAAAGATTTCACGTGTCTTTACAAATCAGTATAATCTAATCTGGAACTCTATACCCTGAAATGCCTAATTCGTAGCCCTACGGCAATTGCCTGGTGTCACTACAGGGCAGAATTAAGGTTGGTGCCTTAGCTGTGAATTTCCATCCCCTAGCATATTGCAATTGCTGTTAAGTGGGTTTGACAAAATACATTTTGTCTATTTCTTTCTGTTAATTTCAATTGATAGTGATATTTATTTTTAAGCCCTTTTTTCAATGTTTACAATTTCAATGTTCAGAGCTGTGGGAAGTTATGGGGGTCGTCAGACAACAATTATTTAATAACAGTAACTGTTGCGATTCCAAAAACCAAATCATAGAACTATTCAAAGAGAAATTGTCAATGTCACATGCAAAATATACAGTGTAAATATCCTTAAATCAAACTGGACTTTCTCCAGAAGCATTTCTGTATATTACCTACAGAAATAGTTTTTCATCTGTGCGTACAGTGAAATCAACATTGACTGCAAGTTATTCATAACAATCCAATCCTTTCAAGCATCATTTTAAGTAATGAAGTACTTGAATTCCATCACTTCCTGGACTGTAATGCTCCATTTCAGGATAATTACACCCTCCCTGTGATGTATTTCACTCTTAGTACCGTAACCCCCTCATGATGTAGCTCCTGTCTGGGAGCTCTGCTGAGGGCAGTAGCATGATCAGAAGGTGACACTCTGACACGCTCCCTGAAATCTAAATAGCCCCAGTGTGAGACAGTGATTAACGCAGGTACCTTAGGGGCTGCAGCGCCAACCCCCTGCCTTGACGAGGGGGGTGAAGAATTGCAGTAGAAATCGGTTAGGCTGGGAGAGGGCACAACTGATGTGGGACTGGGAGCCGATTTGTCCAACAGGACTGGGTAGAGGCACTTCAATGTATTTTCCCCCATTAAACACCCTGCCATGTATTTAATTTAGAAACTTTTCCTTCACATTTAAACACCTTGGAGCTAAGCTGGGTTGATGCATTTCCACTTACAGTGGTACAGTTTTAATTAGGTGCTTAATCAGATGCTCATGCAACACAAAGCAGTCAATAATGGGTGAGCTTTCATGAATTAACTTGTCTGTGTGCTGTGCATCGCTTTAAAAAAAAGATGGTGAGAGTGAGTGTCAAAATTTTAGGCATTAAGAAATGGAAATTAGGTGTCAGTTCAGTTCTCATGCGTTTAGCCCTTTGGCCCTCAAAAGTGCTTTTGGCTCTGTGACATTGCTTTATCCGCCCCACCAGAAAATGCTGTAGGTAACCAGGTCATTACAGCCGACCTTCACGAGGTATCATTCTACCAGCTAGGTGCCAAAATTCAAATGGTTCTGTTTGTTTATCTTTCATTCCGCTTTGCAATTCTTAGATCCCATTTACAAACTGGAACTGAAATAACCAAGACAAGTTAAGAAGGGAGCGGCATCGGGCATAGGTGGGGGTAAAACAATAAAGGGAAAGAACTGACTATGCAAAAAGGAACATCCCAAACTATCAGACCCCAGACTCCCGCCCAACTGAACCCACCCCAGCCAGGCATATCAAGCTGGGCCTGTGAAAAATCGCCCAGCCTGTGTGGCAGCGAATGCTGCGTGTTCCAGATGGAGCTATGGTGTGTGCGTCTGCTCTGCTGACGTGCTGCTTTGGTACGGAAGGCACCACGGCCACAGGGAGCAGAGACATGGACTCCTACAAAACAAAATCCCAGATACACCTCCAACATCCCATCCCCTTCCCCACCTCCCCACTGTCTGCCATCCTCTCCCCAACCTCCGCATGGCCATTCTCAGCCATTGCTAACAGTTCCTTCCAGCCTTCAGCACTATAAATAAATAAAACATGGTGTTACAAACGGTAGATGGTGCCAGAGAAACCTGGCATTTGATACAGGCATCTGATACAGTTCCACATGGGAAACTAGTTGTTAAATTGGAGAAGATGGGGATTAATATGAGAGCTTAAAGGTTAATAAAGAATTGGTTAAAGGGGAGTCTACAAGGGGGTCATACTGAACGATGAGTTGTCAGGCTGGAGGGAGGTTACTAGTGGAGTTCCTCAGAGATCAGTCTTGGGACCAATCTTATTCAACATTTTTATTAGTGGCACAAAAAGTGGGAGTCGGGCACAAAGCTGGGAGGGATTGCCAATGTGGAGGACAAGACAATCATACCAGAAGAACTGCATGACCTTGAAAGCTGGAGTAATAGAAATGGGATGAAAATTAATATTGCAAAATTATGCACTTAGGGACTATTGACAAGAATTTTGCAATGAGCGGGGGACTTATCAGTTGGAAGTGATGGCGGAGAAAGACCTAAGTGCATTGGTTGATCACAGGATAATTATGAGCTGCCAGTGTGGTGTGGCCGTGAAATAGGCTAATGCAGTCCTAGGATGCATCAGGCGAGGTATTGCCAGTAGACACAGGGAAGGGTTAGTACTTCTGGCCTTAAAGTCTATGAGTCTATAAGCTGTGCCTTGCGTTGCACAGACACTGCTGGAGCTCAGGACCCATCGTGCTGCGCACGGCAGAGACCCTGACTGAGATCAGCACCCGCGTTGCGCTGGGCGCTGCACAGACAGAGAGGGACAGTCCTTGCTCAGCTCTGGAATGGTCTTACAAGAGGGGCTGTGGAGTCTCTGTCCCTGGAAGTTTTTAAGAGCAGTGTGACGAAGTGGGGCTCTTCTTAATGTTTCCTCTGAATACTGTGTGGGTGCCTCAGTTTCCCCTAGGCATTTCTTAAGTCTCCAGTGTGCATAAATGGCCGACACTTTGTATCCTAGCAACAAATGGCTGGGGCCCTTCCCCCCCGCAAGGGGATGGCTAAAGGTGAACAGAGAGATCAGGTGACCTCCTGGCCCGGCAAAGAGACAAAGCCCAGAGGGGGAGGGGCTGGAGGGGGTTTCAGTTTGGGAGCTGGCTGGGGACGAGGAGTGAGGGCAGATGTGGGGCTCTGCCTCGCTGGGCCCCAGAATGGACCCGGCCGAGGGGTCCAGTTCTCTGTATCTACAAGCTCAGTTTTAGACCGTGTTCCTGTCATCGAATAAACCTCTGTGTTACTGGCTGGCTGAGAGTCATGTCTGACTGCGAAGTGGTGGGGCAGGACCCTGTGGCTTCCCCAGGACCCCACCTGGGCGGGCTCGCTGTGGGAAGCACACAGAGGGGCATATGTTGAATGCTCCAAGGAGAGACCCAGGAGGTGAAGCCGTGTGAGCTTCTTACTCTGGAGACAGTCTGCTCCAAGGGAGAGGAGGCTCCCCAAAGTCCTGACTGGCTTCGTGAGGAGCAGTTCCAGAGCATCGCCCGGGGACTCCGTGACAAGCAGGTAGGACAAAGCTCTGTCAGAGAGAATCTACACAGACTTGGTCCTGCCTTGGCAGAGAGAGCTGGACTTGATGACATCTTGAGGTCCTGTCCAGCCCGACATGTCTCTGATGCTATGAAATAGATACGTATAAAACACAACATACAGAGGAAGTGAGCTGTAGCTCACGAAAGCTCATGCTGAAATAAATTTGTTAGTCTTTAAGGTGCCACACGTACTCCTGTTCTTTTTGCGGATACAGACTAACACGGCTGCTACTCTGAAACATACAGAGTAAAACCCACAACATGTCAGGCAATTCAGGGGAAAAAAAGCAACAAAAACCACAGCATAAAATGACAATACAAAGGAAAAGAAAACAACACAATGCTCACTAATACACCCTAGGACGAAATTACACAATGAAAAAGAGCTCAGCTCAAACCAGCACAACACAGGCACCAAATACACTGAGGCAAAACAATGCACCATAAAACTATGCAACACAAGATGGTGCAGTCACAAATGGCACCATGCAAAACAGCTCAGCATAGAACAGGGCACAGCACAAAACAGAAATATTTCAGTGTAGGCCTGGAAGGGATCTTGAGAGGGCGTCTACTCCAGCCTCCTGTGTTGAGGCAGGACCAAGTATCCCTAGACATTCCCTGATTCGTGTACCTCTAACCTGGTCTTAGAAACCTCCAGTGAAGGAAATGCCACAACCTCCCTTGGAAGCCAATGCAAGGCAGACACAGCCCAAAACAAGCTGTACACACACATGCTGGGCTTAGGGTTAAGGGGAGAGGCAAGAATTTAAACAATCTGGGTTCAGTTCCCAGTTTTGTCCCAAATTCTCCATGCAAACTTGAGCAAATTACTTCAGCTCCCGGAGCTTCAGTTTCCCCATCTGTAAAATTGGGGGTTGCCTCCCACCATTGGCCTATTTAGCCTCTGAGCTTTTGTGGCAAGGCCCCTGTGGGCACGTCTCACGCTGCAGTCAGACACCGGCGGCTGGCCCGTGCCCGCTGACTTGAGCTCACACGGCTCAGGCTGTGGGGCTGTTTAATGGTGGTGTCCATGTTCGGCTGGGGCTGCAGCCCAAGGTCTGGCACCCTCCCACCTCGCAGGGTCCTACAGCCTGGCTCCAGCCCAAGCCCAGACATCTACCCGGCAATTAACCAGCCCCTTCGCCTGAGCCCTGTGAGCCTGAGGCAGCTGCCATGGGCCAGCTGGGGGGGTTTAACAGCAGGGTAGAGATACCCTGGGTGTCTGTTCAGCACCTGTCACAATGGGGACCCTGACCTTGGTCAGTGTCTGTGCAGAGCCCTGACCAACAGGGGGCCTGACCTCAGTCGGGGGCTCTGCAACTCCCGGCATTACAGGATCCCGGATTTTGTGTGGGGTCCCTGCAGCACCTGGCAAAATGTGGGGCCAGGAGCTCTGTCAGGGTCTGTGCAGTGCCCAGTACAGTGGTGGGGCGTGATCTGGGTTGGGATCAGTGCAGTGCGAGGCCCAATTGGGACACAGATCTCAGTCGAGGTCTCTGAAGTGCCCAGCACAATGGATGCAGCACTTTGAGTCGCAGTCGTTCGCTGCCTGGCACAAGGGGGGCCGTGATCTCGGTCCAGGTCTCAGTTTTACCTGGCACAACAGTGGGGTCTGATCTCACCTGGGGTCTCTGCAGCACCTGGCAGATCAGGTCCCAGATCTCAGCTGGGGTCTCTGCAGCACCTGGCAGAACAGGGCCACGCTCAGTACGATAAGAGCCCTGATCTCAGTCACACACCTGGAGAGAAAAGCAGGAAGATTTTTGAGAATTCGGTATCAGTATTTCAGAATAGAGGAGAAAATGGGGCACAAATTAAATATTTGCCAATGTAAGGGACAAACATTAACATCTGGGGCGATTTTATGTCACCATTCAACCACTCAAGAGAAAAGAGGGGAAATTTGAGGCGATTATACAGCGATATTGAATCAACAACAGACTGGAATGGATTCTTCTTGCCTCACATTCCCATGGCCGGCAGGGAGCCCTGGGTGATGTGGCTTTGACAGGGGAAAGGAGGGGGCTGGAGTCAGGTGGTCCCTGGCTGTGACTGAGAAAGTCACTGGCTGGGGGTCTGGGAATGTAACTGGGGCGGGGGCTGCTGGGTTGGGCGGGGAGGGGGAGTAGCTGGACTGGGAAACCTGGGGCTGGGCCGTCTCCATGGGGGACGCTTGCTCCTCCCTCCCCTTCCTGGCCCTTCCCAGGCCCCGGTGCCAGCAGAGAGAGGCCCCCCGCCCAGAGGTGTCCCTGTCTCAGGCCCCCCCAGCCTCTGCCCAGCTCAGGAATCCCTCGGGGGAACCATTTCCCACCCGCACCAGGACAAATCCCTGCAGGGAAAGGGGGGAAACCCCCAAACCCGCGCTCTGAACTGGACACTGGCGACGGGGAGAGAAAATGGGGCACAATCGGGGGGGGGACCGGGAACTTCTCCGGGGTTTGGGGGAGGGGGGGTCACCCTGGGGGCTGCTCGTGGCTCTCTAGGGAGAAAGGGGGCGGGGCGGGGGGCGGGGGGTCCCCACGGGGGGGGCAGCGGTAAATCCGAGGGGGTCTCAGCCCCCTTTCTCCCCGCTCCTCGGGGTCACTGGCTCCCCGGCCATGTCCGGGCTGCACCGACACTTCCCCCCGCCCCGGTCCCAGCCCCCCCGGGACCCCCTCGCCCGGTCTCACCGCCGGCAGCCCACGCCGGGACCCTGGCGGCTGCAGCTCCGCCTCCCTCGCCAACGTCACTTCCGGTCCTGGGAGCGCGATGAACTACATCTCCCAGCCTGCCCCGGGGGCGCTTCCGCCCTCCCCAGCCCAGGGAAGGGAGGTCCCCGGGGCCAGCCTGACCCTCCCCCCCCCGCGCCTCCTTCCCCCGGCCCCGCCCCCTCCCCCAGCCGGTGCCTCTCAGACCCCCCCCCCCCCGCCTGTTCCCGGGGAGCGGCAGAGCCGGGGGGGCTCGTGACCCCCCCGTAATAACCGGCCCCGACCAGCCCCCGGCCCCGACCCCGCCCGGCAGGAGCGTGTCCGCCCCACGCGTGTCCCCGGCCCCCGCGCTGCCCCCGGCCCCGGCCCCGCTGCCGCACACAGGGGCGGGGGCCGGGGAAGGTGTGGCCACGCAGGGGGGTTGGGACACAGGGGCGGGGGCCGGGGACGGTGTGGCCACGCAGGGGGGTTGGGACACGCGGGGAAGCGGGGACCCGCCTCAGCCCGGAGGGGGCAGGAGAGGGGCCGGGTCTCCCCAAGGGAAAAGCGGGGGCGGGGGCTGGTGGGGGGAGCGGGAGGAAGGAGGCCGGAGCCGGGAGCGCACAGAACCGGGAGCATCAGCCCCCGGCAGCTCCGGAGAGACCAGACGCTGCCGCCTCCATCCGGAGCTGGGAGCTGAGCAGCTGCTGCTTCCCCAGCGGGGTCTGTGCGGGGGGGAGCCCGACATTAACCCCTCCGGGCCCGGGCGGGGGCTTCTCTGGCTGCAGTGGGGCCAGCTCAGGTCGGGTTATTGGGGGGTGGCTGGTGGGTTCCTGCTGGAGGGGGAGGGGCAGTAAACACTGACGAGGTGGCAACTTCTGGGGAGTTAGGTCTGGGGGGGGCAGGGAATCCGCTGGGTGAGGAGAGGGAGGGGACAGAGTGTGACAAACCTGCTGGGACTTGTTTAACGGGGGCCTAGATCCTCAGAACAAACGCTTGGGTGTTGGGGGAGAAAATTCCCTAATTTGTGAAACAGGAAACAGACAAAGCAACCCCCTGGGTGGGGCTGGGAAACCTGACCAGACTTCCAGTGCCGAACCCCTCAGCCTGCGAGCCAGGGGCTGGTGTGACATGGGAAGGGGGCACCCACCCGGGAGGTGTAGGGAAGATGTCCTGGCCCCTCACATCCAGCTGCTGGCAGTGGGGAGGGTGTTGGGTTCCTACCATGGAGCTGGATCAGCCTCTGGCTCGTAGCCGTGTGATGGATCTGCTGGCAGAGACAAGGGGTCTCTCTTTGTTCTCTCACCCTGGTGCCCCCCGGCTCCTCTCAGCAGTGTGGGGATAGGACTGTGCTGACTGTCTCTGTCTCAGAGCTTCCATTTGATTGGGTCCTTTCCTCCATGACTAGTGGGGCAGCAGGTGTTGGACTCTTGCTCTTTCAGGGGCCGGTGACCTTCCAGGAGGTGGCTGTGTATTTCACCAGGGAAGAGTGGGCTCTGCTGGACCCCACTCAGAGAGCCCTCTGCAGAGACGTCATGCAGGAGAACTATGAGAATGTGACCTTGCTGGGTAAGGATTCCCGTCCCCTCCCTTCTTAGAAGAGGAAATGAAGAGTTAAGGTTCATGGCACCCCCACAATGCCACCTCTGCTCTGCCCTGTTTCAGCATCACCCCAACATGCCAGAGAGACACACACTAGCCCTCTCCCCTCCCCGGTTACAGAGCGCTCTGGGAACAGAGCAGTGCAGCAGAAAGTCTCACGACTTCTCTTTGCTAAGATAATATTCGGGTTCGTCTCCGTCATAGCAAATAGAAGCTTCCTCTCCCTGGCCTGCTCTCCAGTGCTGAACCTCCTGCACACAGACCAGCTGAGACTGTCAGTGTTACCACCTCTTTGCCCTCAACCTGAGTTTTCCTTTTGAGTCACTGCTTCACTTACCCCTCACTGAGCCCCACAGATCACTCGAACATACGCCCCCAGGGTGCTGACAACCCCCATGGCAAGAACACGCCCTTGGGCACCTTTGCTGACACAGCCTACAACACTCAGCACAGAAATGAGGCAGAATTGGCCCCCCAAGTTTCACATGCACCTCTCTGCATAGCACAGGCACAGCTGCTGCAACCCATCCCTCCGTCAGCCAGTCACAGCTCCAGCTGGCCCCGTGCACACAGCTGGAGGCATGCGGATAGATGCTGGGATTCCCACCTGTGAACACAGCACAGACAGTGGCACGTTCTCTTAGTCTTTCCTCAGATCGATTATAGGTTCGTAGCTTTGAAGGCCAGATGTGACTATTAGGTCATCTACTCTGATGTCCTTTATACCACAGACCATAGAATTCATCCCGTTACTGCTGCATTGAGCTGAATACCTGAGTCCCTGTGGCAGTTTGTTAACCTTTGCACAGGCCACACAGAACCATCCTCAGTGGTTCTTGCCAGCTGCAGGGTTAAGGGTTGGGGGCAAAGTTAAGGTTGCATTGGAGGGGGGGCGTTAATATTAACTTCTCATTTCCTGGTTCGCAGAGGTTTAAGTTTAGTCACCATCTATACCAGAGGTAGGCAAAGTACCCTCCTGCCTCCCTTGTTTTCTTTCCCTTGAGCAGGGTTTCCAGTTTCCAAACCCTACGTGATCTCCCAGCTGGAAGGAGGGGAAGAGCCGTGGGTCCTGGATCTTCAGGGTTCAGAGGAAAGTGAGATCCTGAGAAGTCCCTGGACAGGTGAGGAAACATGAAATCAACCCAGAAACTGTCAGTGCCTGAGAGAACCAGCTGGGATTCCCCACACAGACTCTGTGAGCTCAGGACAGTCCCCAGCAGATCTCACTCCTGGCTTCCTACAGATGATGACTGACAGCTTGGCTGGAGCTCCCTCCCTTCCTGCTGAGTGTTTGGATGGGATGTGGGCAGGGCCGGCCTTGGGGAAATGGCACCCTGGGCAAACTTGCATTTTGGTGCCCCTGGCTCCCATGGGTGTGGCACCCCCCCTTCCCTCTGTCCCCCATGGGCTCCCCAGGCCCCTCCCCCTCCCTCCCCCCAGCCCCGCCACTGCGCCCCCCACGCACCAAATACCTGCTCCCCCTTCGCTCCGAACTACTGCCCTCTCCAGCCCCTCCCAACCCCTGCCCCCTCCTGTGCCCCTAAGCCCTGCACTGTGCCCTTTCACCCCAACCCCTTCCCCTCCCTCATGTGCCCCTAAGCCCAGGACTGTGCCCCCTTCACTCATACCCCCTGCACCTCCCTCCTGCACCCTGAACCCCTGCATGGTGCATACCCCTGCACCCCAAACCCTGCCTCCTGCACCTCAACCCCTGCCCCTTCCTGAGCCCTCAGCCCCTGCACTGTGCCCCCTTTGCCCCAAATGCCTTCTCCCCCGCCTGCACCCCTAATCCCGACACCCCCTTCAATTCTAACGTCTGCCCCCGCACCCCAACCCCTGCCCCTCCTGAGCCCCCAGCCCCTGCACTGTGCCCCATTTGCCCCTAACCCCTGCATCCTCCTGCACCCAAGTGGGGAACCTGACCTAGACTCACAAAGCAGCTGGCATTGCTGCTCGCTCCCCCACTGGACTGCTGCTCCCCCGCCCCACGCAGCCCTGGGGGGCTGGGAGAGGGGAGCAAGGAGCGACGTCAGGGCTTCCTGCACCCAGGTCACTTTCCCTGCAGGCTGTGTAAGGGGAGGGCAGGAGAGCAGCTGCTCCTGATGTCTTAGCTCAGCCCAGGTGGGGAAGTGACCTGGATGCAGGGAGCCCTGGTGTGTGTTGAGGGGAGGATATGAAGGAGTGTGTGTGTGTTGAAGGGAGTGAGTGAAGGACTGTGTGTGTGTGTATGTTGAAGGGAGTGAGTGAAGGACTGTGGGATCCTCTCCTAACACTGTCCAACTCCCCTGCTGGCAGGATCCCTTTCTATTCCTTTCTTCCCTCTGAGCAAAAGATGTGCACTTTTTCCTCACTGGAAATTGAACCCAGGCTGTTTGGGTGAAAACCAGGACTCATAACCACTAGACTATATGGAACTTGCATAATTAAGAACATATTTACACATTCACATTCATTAACATTTAAAAGTGGCCATTCAAAAAACTTCAAAAACAGACTTCAACGAGAAATTGCAGAGTTACAATTTATTTACAAACATAACACTATTAATTTGAGCTTGAATAGGGACTGGGAGTGACTTGCTCACTATAAAAGCAATTTTCCCTCTCTTGGTATTGACACCTCCCCATCAATTATTGGCAGTGAACCACATCCACCCTGACTGAATTGGCCTTCAACACTGGTTCTCCCCTTGTAAGGTAACTTCCTTCATGTCATGTTCCACAAATATTTATGCCTGTATTTGCAATTTTCACCCAAGGCATCTGAAGAAGTGGGCTTTTTACCCACGAACGCTTTTGCCCAAATAAATCCGTTAGTCCTTAAGGTGCCACCGGACTCCTCGCTGTTTTTGTGAAATAAAAGCAAAACGCATTCTAAGCTGATCTTAACCCTTTCAGTGCCCTTACAAACTTAGATGCTTCTCACCACAGGCTGCCTGGTTGCTTGTTTTACACTGACTTGTGAAATTGTCCAAAGTGCTTGGGAAAGCTGCTCAGATTTCAGCCGGGCTCTCCCCTTTGATCAGCGCGTCAGTTGCTTGGTGTGGTGATGTCTGTAGGTGGAGCTGGAGAGAGAGGAAAAGCCTGGTGAATGTCTCTCCTTTTATCATGTCCTTTCTTCCCTCTTGGCTTTGCCCCCCACCCCTTCAGAGTCAGGTGAGCATCACTGCGTCTCTCCAAGCAAGGCTGAGCAATTCCCCTCGTGTGGCCTCGTGCAGGTGAGTCATTGCGTTGTAGCTCCCTTGCTGGGCAATGGCTATTGATGGGTTGTTTGACACCCTGTCCGGGCATTGGTTACTTTCCTTGCTGTTGCCACTGGGGAGCTAATATCTGGCTGATTCCCCCAACTTACAGCCTAGTGACAACCACACTACACAATTCTCATAATGTCATATGCATGAATGGTCTACATAGATGGGTAGAGAAATGACTTGCAGCAGATCATATCCTTTCCCCTGATAACTTACAAGTCATGCTTTATATGTAAGATCACGATTATATGAAAATGAGGAATATGTTGGTTACAGCACGCCCCCCAAAGGTCTAGAATGTCACACTAAGATTCGATTTTCATTTCTTATGTAACCAACTTTGACCTCTCTGCCTAACACTTATAATCACTTACAATCTATCTTTCTGTAGTTAATAAACTTATTTTAATGTTTTACACTGACTTGTGAAATTGTCCAAAGTGCTTGGGAAAGCTGCTCAGATTTAAAAGGCTGGTGCATGTTCACTTTCTTTTTGAGAAAGTGGCGAATTAATTAATAAGCTTGCACTTTTTAAGAGGTTTTGAGCAGTGTAAGATGGTACATGTCTGAGGTGCAAGGCTGAGGGCTGGGGAGATATGCTGGTGTCTCTCTATGTATAATTGAGGAGTGGCTTATAGAGCATTCATTCTACTTAGTTGGGTGCATTGCTGCATGTTGTTGGCTGAGTGATCACAGCACATGGAGGGGGTTTTGCTGCTTGTCACTAGTGCAGCATTGTAAGATACAGCCCAGGCTGGAGAGATAAGAGGACAGAGCAGTTCCACAGTTTGGGATTGTACCCCGCGGATCCCACCACACAGAGACTCTCCTATGACCAGCCGTGGTAATATTGTGCTTAGTGCCTTGTAGCTCCAAGAGCTGCAGATGCAAGATGAGTTACAGCGACCTTGATCTTGTTTCCATGTTTATCCGATGCCTCTTTTCTACACTTGTCAGCAAAAAGACCCGTTTCTTTTGCAAGCATTTGTATGGCTAGCCAGAGTCGGGCTTCTCCATTAACAAAAAAGATCGACCAAAAGGTGACAAGAGGAGGCACGTTCAGCAAGACAGCACTGGATGCTGGATCTGCTTTTTATCCAGCAGGTCTCTTGGCAAGCTCTGAAATAACAGTAGCTCCAGGTCCCATCAGGGCTGCCCAGATGGTGGAGTGGGGCAATTTGCCCTGGTCCCCGCAGGGGCCCCAACAAGAGTTTTTGGGGCTCTTGGGTGGGGTCCTTCACTAACTCCGGGAGCTCTGGAAAACTCGTGGGGTCCGGGCCTCCGGAAATTCTTCCACTCTGGGTCTTGGCGGCAATTCGGCGGGGGTCCTTCATGAATGAAAAGTGACTTCATTGAAGTGTTGAAGGGCCTTAATGGAGAAAAGATTGGGTATGAAAGGGCTCTTGAATCTCGCAGAGAAAGGCATAACAAGACCCAATGGCTGGACGGTGAAAAGAGACAAATTCATATTACAACTAAGGCACAAATATTCAACAGCGAGGATGATTCACCACAGGAACAAGCTACCAAGGAAAGTGGTGGATTCTCCATCTCCTGATGTCATTCAATAAAGACTAGATGCCTTTCTGGAATGTGTTTGCTCAAAAGTATCTATTGTGTCAAACAGGAGGCCTGTGATATGCAGGGGGTCAAATTAGCTGCTCTAATGGTCTCTTCTGACCATAAAGTCGACTAATTTCTGAAAAACGGAGTGTAGCATTGGGATCAGCGTCTGATATTTACCTGTCTAGCCGGCTTGCTTCCTAGAACGAACGCTCCTTGAGTGGGGTGATCCACAGGGAGTAGCTCAAACCTCCAAAGTGCCTGGCCAGTGGCAGGACATTAGCACAGCAAGGGAGGGGTGTGGCAGTGACATCACAAAGGCTTTTTGCAGGACCTCAGACTATTGGCCAAAGGTGGTGGGGAGGTGGTGACCTCACAGAGAGAGGCTGACATCAGCCAGGCAGAAGAGGGGTGAGGGGCCAGGGAAACCTCAGAGACCCCTGTGGCTTTGCTTCAGCAAGTCTCCTTCTCCAGGTCTCTCTTTGAGGACTGGAGAGTATTCGGGTTCGCGGATGTGAGCGCCAGGAGGAACCTCTTTCGAGTTTTCTCCTCACCTATTCCTGATTTTACTAGAAAACAGCCGTCCCTGTTTAGAAGGTTTAATCCTCCTCGAGGTTTGAAACCTGTTCAGTCTGATCCATCTGGTGACAGTTGAATTTTAGGCATGGAAAACACGAACTTAAGGAGGCAGAATTTTATTGCGCACCTGGGATTTTGTCCCTTAGAATCACTGGGGTCATTAGGGTTTGTCCTTTTTGTTTCACCTTTTCCTCCATCCATCCCTTCCTCTTTTCTCTTTGTCTCTTGCTTCTTTTGTCCTTTCACCTGTTCCCCTCCCAACACCAAGAGCGGTGTGTGTGTGTGTGTTGTGGGGGAGTGCTCTGCAGCTCCCACTCTGGGAGATCCACCCAAAAATGTGGGGCTGAAATAGTGCTCGGGCAGTGATCCCACCGGTAACCTGGGCCATCCTTTGGGCGAGAACCCTCAGCCTCCCGTCCTCAGTTTCTATCCTGATTGGCTGAGCAGGAGGTTATTGACAGGGAGGAGACTCAGGTCCTTGTTGTTATCTTTTAAGACCAAGTAAATAAGTCAGAACCACTTCTATGTTTGACAAATTTTGCTGCTTCTCTGCATTAATGGTCTCTGAGCAGTTCATGATTCTCTCTAACCTTGCAGTTATCCTCAAATACTTGCTGAATAATTCCTGTGCACTGTTGTTGGTCTGGAGCTCATGTGAGAGCACCTTATTCAGGTCATTCAATGTCTGAAATTAAAGATCCGATGGTTAGTTTCAAAATCAGGGCTCTTGGATCCTACTCCCAACGCTGCCACTGACTGGCTGTGTGACCTAAGACAAGTCAATTCTCCTTTCTCAGCCTTAGCTTCTCCCTCTTTCAAGTAGGAATAATAATGATCCGCTCCTACCTACCTCACGGTGAGTGGAGGATGGGGATCCATTGGAGAGTGTCACTAGGAGTATCAGAGGGGCCATGTTAGTCTGGATCTGTAAAAGCAGCAAAGACTCCTGTGGCACCTTATAGACTAACAGACGTATTGGCGCATGAGCTACTGCACAGGGCTAAGCAAAGAGAACGAACCCCCAAATCCCCCCCTGTGCTTTGGGAGCCAGGTTTGCGGTGGGAATTCTGTAGTTCAGATGACTTCAAGCCTGGCCATTGTGATTATTTACCAGTTTCTCTGGCATTGGGGCAATTTTATGTTCACAGTTGTGATGGCCGAGTGGTTAAGGCGCTGGAGTTGAAATCCAATAGGGTTCCCCAGCGCACATTTGAATCTCGCTCACAGTGAGGCCTGTGTTTTAGCCAGTCTCTAACCTGGGCAACACCTCTGTACAACCCCCTGAGACACTCTCAATTCTCTCCCCACCCCAAGGAAATCCTGTTCTGCTCCTTTCATAGAGATCCCTGGGACACCCCCTCACACTGTGTCCCTGAGGGGTCAGGCAAAACTCTCAGTGCCTGAAGCCTCTGCCACTCACCTCATAGATCAGCCATAGCCCTGGTTCTGCTCCTCTCTCTAGAGTGTGAAAGGAACCAAGTCAGCACAACCAACAGAGAAAAAATAGGTGCTCAGCACCCACTGGCAGCCAGCTCCCCCCTCCCCCCCACTACAGGCCTTGCTGACAAGCTCCTCCTCTTCCCCTTCAGTGACTTCCACTTGCCAGTGATCAGCTGTTCAGTGGGGTGCAGGAGGTGCTGGGTGGGGAGGGGGAGGAGTAGAGACAGGAAGAGGTGGGGGAGGGAGAGGAATGGGGCAGGAAGGTGCAGGGCGGGAAGAGATGGGACAGGGGTGGGGGCTTGGGGAAGGGGTGGAGTGGGGGCAGGGCCTGGGGAGGAAAGGGGGGGATTTGTCCCATACCCCAGATCCCTCTAGGGCCGGCCCTGAAGGGAAGCACCGACTATCACAGTGACAATACAACTGACCAGCCTTGTGGGGGGGGCTGAGGGAGATCCGCACTCACCAGGTCTCTTCTCTCCCCCAAGGTGAGCCAGACACTGCTCTCTCCTGGCTCTCACTCTAGCAGCTGGACGCCAAGGAGCCATTTCCCCACAGGAAGTGCATTGAGTGCCCCTGTGGTGCTGGGGGGATGGCACTGCTGCTGCCTGTGGGGCTGGCAGGGGGGCTGATGTCTGCACAGACTCTCAGCTGCCAGGCCGGAGGGGGCACTTGGGACCTTACCAGACTGGCTCAGTGAAGACGGGGGATTGACAGAGCAATACAGACGCTCTCCAGAGCACGGAGCAGCAGCCGCCCATGCAGCCAGGCAATGAGCATTTCCCACAGCCTGGAGCCGAGGGGAGGTGGCAGCTGCTGTTCCAGCTCCCGGGGACAGGCCCTGTCAGCCAACAGCCACTTCTTACTCCCACAGCTAAGGAGTCGGGTTCCTCCGGTGGGGTGTGAGCAGCCGTTCGTTTTCCTGTCCTTTTTCTGTGCGTCTGACAAAAACATCCCAGACAGAGAAGCAACAGGCCCAAATACTACCATGCGTATGCCAAAGTAGCTCAGTTGGGAGAGCGTTAGACTGAAGTTCTAAAGGTCCCTGGTTCAATTCCAGGTGTTGGTAGTCCCTTTTATCCCTCTTTGTGCAGGGGTGGCTTGTTTTCTGGGAGCACAGTGGTGCCTGCACCCAAGGTGAGTCCCTGATCTTGGGCTCTGCAGTAGGAAAACACAGAATGGGCTTCTGCCCCTAGTTGGCCCACCTGACGGTAAAACTGCAGAAACACAACCACGAAGGGACTCGAACCCTCAATCGCCTGATCCGAAGTCAGATGCCTTATCCATTAGGCCACGTGGTCACAGAAACAAAACCTTTCCAAGCACTTATTTGGAAAAGGCAGACACTGTGTTTCTCAGGTCCTCTACTGATGGGGGCCGAGACTCTCTGGACACAAGAAGTCGAGTTCCCAGCGAGATGTGAGACAATTCTCTGCAGCCAGGTACAGGACTTTGGCAGGGAGGCTCTGGCATGAGGGATTGGGGTGCAGTGGATGGACCAGCTGTCTAGGTGCTTAGATTTGGTCTCACTGAGGAGGAGGAGGGGAACCCTGCTGACAGGCAGTGGCTGTGGAGAAAAAGTGGGATGTCCAGGCTGCTCAGGTCTCCTTCTTCCAGCTCCTCATCTGGCTGAGCTGCTCCACCGGCCTGGACAAGTCCTCTGCATGCACAGCAAATAGCCCAGAGCCATTTCTGCCCAAACCTGTGCTGGGGTGAGCGTCTGTCTTCCCTGTCCCATCTGCGCTAGAGCAGACCACTAGATTGAGAGAGACAGTCAACAACTATTAAGGCTAAGATTATATAAAGGGGGTCCCAGAATCTGTGACTTTCAGAGATCTCAATGACATTTTCCACCTCAGCCCTGGGGCAGCAAGACTGGAGCTGTCGGCCGGTGGGGGCCTCACAGCTATCAGCCACAAGTGTCGGAAGGGGCTCCCACGGGCCCATGCCACCACGGATGGACCCCACAGCTCTCAGCTACTGTGGGTGGATCCCAGAGCTCCCAGCCACGGGGGGCTGTGCCGATCGGGTGTCCGCACTAAGTTCAGCATCAATATGGTGATCCTGGGGAAGCTTTGGGTCCCCATGGTGCCTAAGGAGGTGAACCGCCCAGGTCGGAACGGAGCAGGTCAGAACTCCCGTGCCGATCAGTAGTGGGATCACACCTGTGAGTAGCCCTGCAGCGTAGCCTGGGCAAGACAGTGAGACACGGTCTCTTTTATACACCCTCCCCCGCAGAGACTGTATGGCGGGATGGGAGCATCCATTGTGGGGATCCTGAACTGGTGGGAGGGAGGCACCATGTACCAGGGATCCCAAAACGCAGAACAGGGACACCCACACACCACGTGTCTTGCAGCAAGAGCTGCAGTCTTGATTTACAAACTGCAAGTGATGGGGAATTTACCACCTCCCTTGTGGAGCTTGTTCCACTAGATAATTAGCCTCACGGTTAAAAAATGGTCATTTTCAGTTGGGATTTTCGGACATCGACTGAAAGCCAATGGGGTCTTGTTCAATCTTTGTCTGGTGAATTAAAGAACCCTTCAAATCACACATTCCCCCCTCTGGGAATTTGTAAAACGTATTTAAACCAGTGATTAAATCGCCTCTTAGCCTCCAGTCAATGAAACCAGTTGAGCGTCTTCAGTCTCTCACTGCAGACATTTCCCTTGTTTTTAAAGGCAAAAATCCTGATCTTTCCAACGGGAGCTGCTGCTTCAATGTTCAGTTTGGGGAGGGATTTGGCTGCACTCAGAGATCTGCCCGCGGGTTACAATCTGCGATCCGAAGGGCCGAACGCAAACAGCGTTTAGATGGGACCGTTAGTGCCGCCCCCGTGTGGCCAAAGATCAGAACTGACGAGCAGAGTTTACAGCTGGGGCCTGGGACGCTCCTGAACAAACTGGGCACAAAGCCTCTCGCCTGGGATCCTCGCTGTGCAGCAGGAGGCGGAGGGAAGCTGATTGTCAGGGCTCAGGGCAGCTCCCTGCCAGGCTGAGCCGGTGTCTGTGCTAAGCTCGGCATCAATCAGGTGATTCTGGGAAGTTCGGGGTCCCCGGGCTCCCACAGGAGGGTGAAGCAGGTCACCCCTGGAGCAGGGTAAAGCTGCAGGTTGACAGTGGGGTTGCTGCCCCTGTGAACAGCTGCTGTAGCAGCGCCTGGGCAGGACAGGGAGAGCCAGTTATACCCCCTCCAGCCTGTATCGGGGGATGGGAGCACTCACACCCTGGGGACCCACCCACCCAGGATGTTGTAGGGGGGGGAGAGTGGCACCCACACACCCAGGATGTTGTAGGGGGGGACAAGGGCATCCACACTCCGGGATCCTCTGCAGAGGGACGGACACCCACACATCCAGGATTCTGTATGGGGGGCAGAGGTACCCGGACACCTGGGCGGGGGAAGGGGGCACCGAAACATCCGGGATCTTACCTGGCAGGACAGCGACGCCTGCAGCTCGACATGAGATGGGGGCGGGGGGAGCAGGAGCATTTCCCAGTTCCAGGCTGTCCCCGTCTGGCCCAGGCACAGAGCTCACAAGCAGAGTTTAAAGCTGCAGCTGCCAGGCTGTGAAACAAGCCGGGCTCTGTGGCTGGTGCCTGTGATCCCAGCTCCTGGGGAGGCTGAGGCCAGTGGATTGCTTGAGCTCAGGAGTTTTGGGCTGCAGGGGGCTGTGCCAATCAGGTGTCCTCACTAAGTTCAGCATCAATATGGTGATCCCAGGGAAGCTTGGGGTCCCCTGGTTGCCTAAAGAGGGGTGAACCGGCCCAGGTTGGAAATGGAGCAGGTCAAAACTTCTGTGCTGATCAGTAGTGGGATTGCACCTGTGAATAGACCCTGCAGCATAGCCTGGACAAGACAGTGAGACACAGTCTCTTTTTATACAGACACCCCTACCCCGCAGAGCCTGGCTGGGGGGATGGGAGCACCCACACGCTGGGGATTCTGACTTGTGGGGGAGGGACGCCCCCCTGCCACACGGATCTTGAAAAGAGGAACAGCGACACCCACACACCACAGAGCCTGGATGGGGGCAGGGGAACCACACACGGGAGCTAGTTCATGGGGTGGGGGACACACCCATATGCTCCGTTGCACCATTCTTAATGAGAAGAACAGGGGCATCCGCACAACACGGATCCTTAACGGGCCGGGGGACACCCACACACTCCATTAACCAGGAGGGACAGGGGCACCAGACACCCCCATAGCGTGGAGAACACCCACAGCCACCGGATCCCTCATGGGGGGTAAGACAGAGGCTTCCAACTTATGAGAAATATGCATTTAGGAGGTAGCATTTTCATTCTTTCACAGAGCCCCAGTGGCCTAATGGACAAGGCAATGGCTTTCTAAGTCAGAGATTGTGGGTTCAAGTCCCATCTGGGGTGAAAAACTGCCTTTTCCTGTATATTGCAAGGAAATCTTGGCCTTATTTTCACCAAGGAAGCTGGGAGATGTCTGAATACAAAATACTGGATCTTGGGAAAAATCCCCCAGAAATGACATTTTGACAAATGCTTTCTAAACCCCTCAGTAGCAAACAGTTAATACTAGTGTTTGTCTGAGACTAGAGGAAGAAGTGTTTACTCCCACACCTCAGTGAGTGAAACAGAGGGAAAGAGCAAGGCCGCCCTGAAAGAGAATGGATCTGTCTGGAGACAAAGCAGCCCCTGAGAATGAGCAACGGTGTGAAAAGAAGAGGTTCAAATGGGTGTTAGATGTTAGTTAGTGTTAGAGGGTTTATCCTTCACCCTCCCATTACCGGGTCCTTCTTGCGTACACAGAGCAGCAATACCCAAAGTCCCAAGGTGCAAACAATGAGATTTTTATTGGATTAAACTTGTAGCAAGCAACGATTCCAGTTTCCTTCCTCGGTGTCCCCATCCCAGCCCTGACGCCACAGACCCTTGCCTGTGTCCCTGTTCCCATTCTCCCCCTTAGCAAAACATAGGACACGTGGTGACACATTTCCTGATCGGGCCAGGCATCAAGGTGGAAGGTGTTGATATTCCATTGTCCCACTGCCCCGTGCGTAGTACAGTGCCCTGCACCTTCTCTCGTGGGACGTGCCACACCTGTTCCAATTAGTGTTCCAGACTTCCCACTATAGTGGGCCCGGGAAGGTTGGATCCAGGTTGTCTAGTACAGGGGGGAGGGGCTTACTCCATTACTTCTAGGTTATTTCCGTAGGCAACGTATCACAAGTATACTTAGCAATACACCAGCCGCTGTAACAATCCACAGCAACACCGAGAGACCTGAGCACTGCCGCATGGTCCAACATCCTGGCCACCACCGAAACACCTCCTCTCCTCCTTCGACGGGGTCAAGCCCTTAACATGTCCAGTTGCTGGCAGTTGCAATACGCTGCCGCTGCAGGTTTTCGTGCTTTTGTCCATAGCATAAGTCCATTGAATGTCCTCAGAGAAATGGGTTATTGTCCAAACGAACTTAACCACATGGTGTGGAATCAGGCTGTATGCGCTGGTTCGATTATTCACAGCAGTAAGATTCACAGATCTATCTGTGCGCCAAAGCCCAGAGAGCAGTGTGTAGTGTGGAATTTGGTTAGGGGCTGGTGTAATTGTGCCCCCAGTAATATGTACATTTCCAGCAAAACACCTCATACACAGTACACCCAATTGTCCACCCCTTGCCATGGGGCATTGGGTGTGCTCCTCCACGGCCATCAGGGAGGGGCACATTCAAACATCTTCTCTGGATTTACACCATTTTACACACCCCTCCATTGATTCCCAGTGAGCAAATCCCCTTCTCATTATTCCCATAGGGCTTGTGGGGCCCACCTCAGCTGCCGATTCACTTCCAGATACCACGGTAGCTATTACACAGGTGCTGGCCTCCTAGTCGAGCATTTTGAATGTCCACACACATCTTCCCCAGGTCAGCCTTTGAAGCCATCCCCATCCATGTCATGAGGTTTTCTGTTCATTGAAACACAACAATGCTAACAACAAGACAAACACCACAGACAAACAACACAAAACATAGATTCATGGTATTCTGGGTTAGTCTTTTGCTGGCACCAGATTGCTTGTAGAGTGTCTGAAAAACAAAAGAAACAATTTCAACACACACCACTGGTGGGGACAGATTAGTGCTTAATAATAATAATACCACTTCCTTTTACAAATTTCCTTGCTAATTGCAGGAAAAACAGAAGAATTACCTCCAGGCTGTCCTTATTTTGTTCTATAGTTAGATAGTGAATTACCCCACTCACTGGTCATTTATGAAATTCATGAGGTGGTGTGCCTCAGTTTCCCCTCTTGTACAACAGACCCAGTTTGCAATAGTTTCTCTGCTGCACCAAGCTTTAAGTTTATCCTCAGGTAATAGCTGAGAGACAGCTTTAGATTTAGCTTTAGCACTGTACATACACCCACACACTCCTTAGGGTTAACCTGTCCCCCTTATTTTCAGGCTTGACTTGTTTTTTCACCTCCCTTTCCTGGAGGGCCACAATCTGAGTCTTCCAGTAGCTTGTTTGCTGACCAGATGTATTTATTATTTGCAGCTCCTTTGTGCAGCCACTGATGGGCAGTTCTCTCCTTCCACATCAGCTAGGTCATTTGCATTCACCGCGGCTTTCGGGCTTGGCTTTTGGATCCAAAGCCATCAGCAGCTCAGAGACTGTCTTAAAAGGGACACAAACAACTTCCACTGGAGTTCTGATTACTTTCCACTTTCATCTTCTGCTTCAAAACATACAGATCTGAAAAAGAAACCACAACCTATTGTGGCTCCCTTTGGAGCCCTAATAGGGTTTGAATTAAGTACCATGTTTTGTTTGCATTTCTTTTACCCCTTCTCCAATATACACTGCACACGTCCTGGGAAAATGCACATTCCTTCCATAGTTTAACCTTCATAACATTATGTTACAAAACATAAGTCTCACTTTAGGTTTTTAAAACCTGACACAATTACACACAACATTTTGTTTTGTCTAACATCCCTTGCACTGCGATTACTCTGTTTTACACAACTGTACCCCGATTACACGTCCATCTTGTACAACCAGAGCCAGCCAGGGGCAGGCACGTTAAGTGCCAATAGAAACCCCGGACATTTCTTTAGTGATTTTGCTAACATTACCCAGGAGTCAAATCATTTTGATGAGATTATCTCTCCGCCTGCTGCCTGCAGCCGTCCCCTATAGACCATTTCTGTGGACAAAGGGCCCATTTCCCCTCAGAATGGCTGTGAAGGCTTCTCAGGACAAAACTTTACCTGACCCTCTTGTATAATTTAATTACTAAGCTTCCATCCAACAGGAGTGCACAGAGCTGCACATACAGTTACATTTATATAACTGGGTTTTATTATTAAACCAAAAACTGCCTTCTTGTAACACCACAACTGTTGGCTTTTGCTATTTCCACAACTCCCAAATGTTTATTTTCCTCCAAACTCTGTATTATTAATTTTTGCAAAGCCCTCGGCGGCTGCACTGCAGTGCTGGGGTGACTCTGCAGGGGGAGAAGCTGCTGTGGAGCAATGTAGAGCAGGTGCAGGAAGGAGCCAGGGTCACTATTCACATTCTGAACTGCACAATTTTCCAAATTTGGGAATGTCCGAGAACAATTCTAAGGGGAAGGTGAATGCAGAGCAGTGACACTGGAGATGCCCAGACCTCCAATGGGGGCGGTGTGGAAATTAATAATGGGAAGAGCATTTGCGAAATTAGTCGTCACTGACAAGATTTGTCTCTGTTCTCATTTCACATTGTGGTGTTGTTTAGCAGAATCAAGACATAGTTTTACTGTATTAATTAAACACGTAATTTTATTTAACCAAGCCAAAAACTTAGTGTCACTTATTTTTTCTCTGTCCTAGCAAGAACTAAATGAATTTTGTGACTTTCTGGAAAGTGCAGCGAGATTAAATGTGGGGAATTCAGTCCCTGTGTTTGTGAGCTGATGTTTTCCTCTCACAGGTCAGTGCCTGCATTGAAATACCAAGAGGGATCTAAGGGCTGGTGTACGCTGGGCACAGGGGTGTTTGCAGAAGGGGCGGGGCCTCAGGTGGAAGGGGCGGGGCAGGGCGTTAGTCTCCCCCAGCTGGCGGTTCACGCCCTGCCCATGGTGTTGCAATGACAGAGGCTGCCCAGGCTGCACTTGTAGTGAGGTTCCCCCACTACATGGCCGCACAGAGGCTGCAGGAGACAGGCAGGTGGCAGCAGGGGAAGTGGCGACACAGGAGCTCTCAGCAGCAGGGTGAAGGACAATGCCGTGGAGTGGCAGCGACGCAGAGTGAACAGGGCAAACCGAGAGCCAGTTGAAGGAGTGTCGGCAGCAGAAGCGGAGGTGTCTTTTGATGCCTTCCCCTCCCTCCCCCACCCCTGGGGCTTTGCTGCCCAAGAGGAGTGGGGGTTGGGGGAAGGAGAGCGGAGGGGTCTCTTAAAGGAACATTGGATTGGACTGTCACACCACAAGGTGAGAAACTGAGGCACAGCACTGCCCAGCGTACTCTGGGGTGGGGGGTTGCTGATGAGCATAGATTTGAATGTGGTTGTGGGGTTTTCCCAAACTCAGGCTTGATTCTCTTTCTCTTTTAATAGAAGTTCTCATTGGCTCTCCGCCCACGCAGAGCTGGGGAGTGGGGGCCTGTTGCCTTTTCCCCAGGCAGAAGGGTGACACCTGCCTGGCGAGTGAGGGTCGGTTTGGGTGACCCCCACTCAGGGCAGGCTCAGGGCAGGTCTCTGCCCTTTACTCAGCCCAGGAGGAGTTTTTTGCACTAACATCCCAAGTGTGCAAGTCCGTCCCCGCAGAGCTGCCCCATGGGGTGACCTTAAAGCGATTGTGGAAAACGGGACGGGGGTGGGGGGTAATAGGCTCCTATATGAGAAAAAGTCCAGCCAAACCGGACTGTCCCTTTAAAAACGGGACAGCTGGTCACCCTGGAGCAGCCCCGCACTCCTGCTCCCCGGTTGGTGCGTTTGTGACCCGGGGGCTGAAGCCGACGCGAGAAAGGGAAGTGAGCGAGCTCGGAGCTCTCCGGCGCCACCTGCTGGGAGCAGAGGGCAATGACTGAGCGACGTCCTGGCTAATTTAAATATCACCTGGTTCTCTGCCGGGTGGCTCCACTGGAGAGCTGGGGCGTGGCCTGAGTGTGGCAGCACCTTATTTGCATATATTAAAAGCGGCAGTTTGGGGCCATTGGGGTAAAATAGGAGTAAGTTTTGGGGTTGGGCCCCACATGTTTAGTGCAGGCTGTGGGGAGCCGGGCTGAGCAGAGCCTGCCCCGACGGGGAGTGTGGTCACCCTGAGCTGGGAGCGTGTGGCCAGACATGGGGAAGGGGCTGCGGGGGGGAGGGGGTTGGTGGTTGTGTGAAGCAGAAAGTGTTTCCCCCTTTTTTGGTGTCTGGGTGGGGTTCTCGTTATCTAATGCAGAGCAGTGGTGGGGGAGGGGAATTGAGACTCTGCTTTGGGGGTTGCTGTGAGGCGTGACACGAGCCACCCGGTGCTGGGTGCTGCTTTGAGGAGTAGGACAGGTGGGGGCGGGGCTGTCTGGGTGCTTGAGATGAGGGGCGGTTCCCGGTTGGCTGGTGCTGGCCTGCCTAGTGTTTTCTGACAGCTGATCTCCCATTGGCCCTCACGCGGGGCGGGTCTCTGAAAGCTGGTCTCCCATTGGGCCCTCCCCACTGACGGTTCTGACAGGCTCAGCTCCCATTGGTGACGTTGTCTGACAGCGATGCGGGGCGGAGCCGCCAGGGCCTTGTGGGCTCAGAGCTCAGCGCCGCCCGCGAGAAGCGGCGCGAGGCCGCGCGGGGCGGGTCCCGCTGCCGGGCGGAGGACCGAGACCGCAGCCGCGGCGCCGCCTCCCGCCTGGCGCGAAGCCGCAGCACCGGGGTCACAGGGCGCGAGGCGCTTCCGCGCGCGGCTGGTTCCTGCCGGTCGCGGGGTGACGGGTCCTGCCCGGGGCGGCCGCGGGGTCCCGATGGCAGCGGGGGCTCTGGCGTCCGCCCGCCCGCGGCGGCTGGGAGCTGCGGCCACCTGCACTGGCCGGGGCTGCGGCTCCTCCTCACCCCGGTGACTGGGAGCTCCGGGCTCCGCCTGCGGTGTCTGAGCGCCGGGGGCTCCTCTCCTGCCCGGGGCGGCCGGGAGCTCCCGGGGCTGCGGCGCTGCAGGGTCTGTGAGCAACGACGTGGGGCTGCGGGGCCCTCCCGCCATCAAGGCCTGTTGGGAAATCCCGGGTCCATCCGCAGCGGCTGGGAGCTCTGGGGTCCGCTCGTAGGAGCTGCAGGGTCCATACGCAGTGGGGTGGGGCTGGGGCTCCCGCCACCCATGGCTGCTGGGAGCCCCAGGGTCTGCCTGTGGGAGCTGTGGGGAGATGAGGGGTTTGGGGTGGAGGAGGGGGCTCCAGGCTGCAGGGTGGGGCCGAGGGATTCAGAGTGCAGGAGGGGGCTGTGGGTTGAGGCAGGGGGTCGGGGTCCAGGATGGGGTGATGGCTCTGGGGTGGGGGCAGGGATGAGGGGTTCCAGGTGTGGGAGGAAGCTCTGGGCTGGGGCAGGGGGGTGAGGGCTCTGGGGTGCAAGAGGGGGCTCTGGGTTGGGGGGGTTCAGGGCTGGGGCAGGGGGTTGAGGTGCAGACTTACCTCGGGCGGCTCCTAGTCAGCGGTGCAGCAGGGGGGACCTACTGGCCACTTCCAGGGCGCAGCGCGGTGCCCTAGGACACGTAGGGACCAGCCTGCCTGAGCCCCGCAGCACCGCTGACCGGACTTTATAACCCAGTCACCCCACTGGGAGCTCCAGGGTCCCCCTGTCCCATGTGGTGGCTGGGAGCTCTGGGATCCACTCACAGCAGCTGGGAGCTCTGGGGGCCTCCCGCTGCTCACAGTAGCTGGGAGCTGTGGGGTCCATCCGTGGTTGCATGGGCCTGTGGGAGCCCCTTCCGACACTGGTGCCTGATAGCTGTGAGGCCCCCACCGGCCGACAGCCCCAGTCTTGCTGCCCCAGGGCTGAGGTGGAAAATGTCACTGAGATCTCTGAAAGTCACAAATTCTGTGACCCCCTTTATATAATCTGAGCCTTAATCGTTGTTGACTGTCTCTCTCAATCTAGTGATCTGTTCTAGGGCAGATGGGACAGGGAAGACAGAAGCTCACCCCCCAGCACAGGTTTGGGCAGCAATGGCTCTTGGGCTATTTGCTGTGCATGCAGAGGACTTGTCCAGGCCGGTGGAGCAGCTCAGCCAGATGAGGAGCTGGAAGAAGGAGAGACCGGAGCAGCCTAGACATCCCACTTTTTCTCCACAGCCACTGCCTGTCAGCAGGATTCCTCCTTCTCCTCAGTGAGACCAAATCTAAGCACCTAGACAGCCGGTCCGTCCACTGCACCCCAATCCCTCATGCCAGAGCCTCCCTGCCAAAGTCCTGTACCTGGCTCCAGAGAATTGTCTCACATCTCACTGGGAACTCGACTTCTTGTGCCCAGAGAGTCTCGGCCCCACTCAGTAGAGGACCTGAGAAACACAGTGTCTGCCTTTTCCAAATAAGTGCTTGGAAAGGTTTTGTTTCTGTGACCACGTGGCCTAACGGATAAGGCGTCTGACTTCGGATCAGGCGATTGAGGGTTCGAGTCCCTTTGTGGTTGTGCAATTTTACCTTTGTGCTGAAAGTCCTGCTCCCTTCAGGGCTGGAACCTCTTCTTGGCTGTTCAGGCCAATGCTCTGGCTTCAGCTAGAGCCCCAGGAAGGAGTTGGGGGTTGGGTGTCTCAAAGGCTGGGGCATGAGCCCCAGGTGCTTCCAGTCTCGCCTTTGCCATTCCTGACTTGCCAAAGAAAATGGGCGGCTGCCCGGGCTAGCGTGTGCGCCTGTCCCTGTGCTGGAGGGTACTTGCTAAATAGCACCTTGGGAGCCTGGGTATTTCTCTGCTTCTCGCCAGCTGGGGAAAAGCCTCTTGGGGTAAAATCTCCTGCCCCACTGCCAAAGTGAGCACCTTGAGTGGGAACGGTAAGAGGCATAGGCGGCAGGTTTGTATAATTTTTGGTGGGGCCCAAAATGGTGGTGCCCCCCGCCCTGTGCCGATATAAAATGAAGCTACAACGCGTCAGTGCCACAAGATTACAAGGGTCAATTAAAAGTGGAAAGTCAGAAGCAGCACTTGCCTACTTCAATATACAGTATTATATTTTGTTGCATCTGTTGTGATGAAGTGGGAATGTTCTTAATATTTTCTCTGAATACTGTGTGGGTGCCTCAGTTTCCCCTGCAAGATGCCAACTGAAGGTGTTAGGGACAAAGAGATCAGGTGGCCTCCTTGTCCAGAAGAGACACAGAGGCCAGAGGAGGGAGTGTCAGTTTGGAGCTGGCTGGGGAAATTGGGAGAGACCCAGAACTTGGTTCTGGGCTCCCCACCCCCCAAGATGGACCTGACAGAGGGGTTCTGTTTTCTGTACCAACAAGCTCTGTTTAAACTGTGTTCCCGTCATCTAATAAACCTTCTGTTTTACTGTCTGGCTGAGAGTCACATCTGACTGCAGAGTTGGGGTGCAGCGACCTCTGGTTGCCCCAGGACCAGCCTGGGCAGACTCACTTTGGAAAGTGCATGACGTGGAAGGGCATGCTGAATGCTCGAGGTCAGACCCAGGAAGGTGTAAGCTTCTTGCCCTGGAGACAGTATGCTCCGAGAGAGGAGGCTCCCCCAGAGTCCTGACTGGCTTTGTATGGAGATGTTCCAAAGCATCACAGCATCCCCTTCCACACCGTGCACTTCCCAGAAGTCCGCACAGGCACTGACACTCCCTCCTCCGGCCTTTGTCTCTTTTCCAGGCATTAGGAGGCCACCTGATCTCTCTGTTCTCCAACACCTTCAGTTGGCACCTTGCAGGGGAAACTGATTTGGGAGACCTGCCGGAAATGCTGCCCAAACCGAGCTTGAGCACTCCTGAATTTTGAGGTGTTCAAATCTGGAAGGCAGGTGCTGGGGGTGGGAGAGGGCTGTGGGCTCCATGGGGGAGCATGGCAGCAACTGTCTGGAGCTGCATGGAGCCAGATACGCTGGTCTGAGTGGCACAGTAAGCAGTTTGGGGTTGGAGCAGAGGTAGGGAGTTCCGGGGGGCAGTCAAGGGACACGGAGCTGGGGGAGTTGGTTGGGGCAGAGGTTCGAAGGGGCAGTCAATTGGATAGGCATGGGAGTCTAAGAGGTTTATCAGGGGACAGGTAGGGGGTGCGGTCCTGGGGGGGGAAGTTGGGTGGGGTCTCAGGAGGGGGCAGTTGGGGACAAGGAGAAGGGAGGCTTAGATAGGGGCTGAGGTCCCAAGGGGCAGTTAGGGGCAGGGGTCTCGGGAGGGGGTAATTGGGGAACAAGGACCAGTGGGGCTTAGATAGGGGGTGGAGGTTCTGGGGGGCAGTTGGGGCAGGGGTCTGGGGAGGGGGCAATCAGCGGACAGAGGCTGGGATTCAAAGGGCTCTGGGCTGCTGGCAGCCGGGGATCCCAGAGCCCTTTAAATCCCAGCCCCGGCTGGGAGTCAGAGGACTCTGGGCTGCCTGCAACCGCAGGGAGCCCAGAGCCTTTTAAATCCCAGCCGGGCCGGGAATCAGAGGGCTCTGGGCTGCCCACTGCGGCGGGGAGCCCAGAGCCCTTTAAATCTCAGCCGCGGCTGGGATTTAAAGGGCTCTGGGCTGCCTGCACCCGCGGGGAGCACAGAGCTTTTAAAATCCCAGCCGCGGCCGGGAATCAGAGGGCTCTGGGCTCCCCGCGCAGCAGGCAGCCCAGAGCCCTCTGATTCCCGGCCGCGGCTGGGATTTAAAGGGCTCTGGGCTGCCTGCAAACGCGGGGAGCCCAGAGCCTTTTAAATCCCAGCTGCCGCCGGGAATCAGAGGGCTCTGGGCTTCCCGCTGCAGCAGGCAGCCCAGAGCCCTCTGATTCCCCGCCGCGGCTGGGATTTAAAGGGCTCTGGGCAGCCCTGGCGGCGGCGGCGGCAGCGGCGCTCGAAGCAGGGGAGAAAAAATATTGGTGGGGCAGAGCCCCTGCCTGGGATTTATTCATGGGGCTAAAGCCCCAGAGCCCCATATAAGTCGGCGCCTATGGTAAGAGGCCCCACCAGGGGCGCTGGCCCTGCTTTCCTATCATCTTCTGATGTTGGCCACAAAGCATCAGCAGCTGGCTGCGGGTGGTTTTCAGTGGGGGTTTGACATGCCAGGGAGCAGGGAGCAGCCTGGCTGGGTGTCTCTGTGGCTGTCTGCTGGCCACGCATAGGCATGGTTCTCCCCTCCTCTTGCCCTACCCTTGGTTGCTCTGTGGCTTTTAAGCCTTCCCTTGGAGTTGTCAGCACCAGCCACCTCTGTCCTAGGTGCCCAGAGGAGGAGAGGTGTTGGGCTCCAGCCTGGGACTCTGCCTCCCTCCTGCCTTTCCCTGACTATGAAACCTGGCCCTGACACTCCTTTCTTCAAGCGCCATGTGGGCAAGAGGAAAAGTGTGGCAGAAAGCACAAGGGCCAAACTTGTGGGCATCAGAAATCCCAAACACCCAGTCAAACCATAGCCACTTCTAGACCCCATTCCAACCAAAGACCTAGCGCCAGTGGGTATGAGTCACTCAGCACAAGGTAAACAACTCATTCTTAGACAGCTGGAGACAGGAAAGCACTTGGATCTCCAGGGATTTACCACAAGGTCCCACTGAGATTTGAACTCAGATTTTAGCCTGCCAACCCTTACACCATGGGACCAGCTTGTGCTAGTTTCTCTGAATATTGGTGACCCTATCATAGAATACCAGGGTTGGAAGGGACCTCAGGAGGTATCTAGTCCAACCTCTGCTCAAAGCAGGGCCAATCCACAGACAGATTTTTATCCTAGATCCCTAAATGGCCCTCTTGAGGACTGAGCTCACAAACCTGGGTTTCGCCGTCCAATACTCAAACCACTGAGCTCTCCCTCCCTCACAGGCCCAGCTTGTGTAAGGGACTGTTGGCCCTTTACTAAAACTGAGTGGGGTTTTTTGGTTGGCTAGTTCCCAGTCCCAACAGAAGGGGGAAGGGTCAATGGGAAATCAGGACCCTGAGACTGAAAGGCCCCTGGGGCAATGGTCACCAACTGGTAGGGAACAAGTGAGAATTTGTTAATGAGTAAAATTCCTGGTGAAAATTGGCAAAGCTGTGGAGAGTTTGAAAAGTTCCAGTGAATTTACACATGAAGATACAAACAGAGAGACAAATAGAGAGAAAGAGAACATCACAGACTGCACTGGCCCACACAGACATAGACAAAAACCAAACCCACACAGCACACAGAGCCATATACACATAAGGGAAAGCCACACAAAACATAGAACAAATCCACACCAAAAAATACATCAAAAGCCCACAAGAGGAAAGCACAAAAACCACATACCAAAAGAATACTTAGCAAAAAATGATCTGCATGCAAAAGTCATACACACACACACACAAAACTATATGGCATCCACACAGGACCCACATGCACATCAACACAACAGACAACAAAAAACCCAACATACAGAAAGCCAGGCAGGGTTTGAGTCTCACAGTGAAGAGGGTGAGCACACTGGTGGTTTGGGGAGCAAAGACTGAGGGGGAGTCAGGGGCAGTGCTCTGGGCTCTGCTCGACACCTCCTGACACAGGCGGCTGGCGGAGAGCAGAGCCTGGTAGATCTGTGGAATCTGCCCTGCTCTCTGTAAAGCAAGGGGACCTCGGTGTCTTCTGAGCTGCAATTGTATTTTCTGCAGGGCAAAATGATTGGCAGAAGCCATTTGCTTAAAGGAAACTAGTGCTGTAGATGAGGTTTGAACTCACAACCTGAGCATGACTCCACTCAGCACTGCTCTGTAAGTACTGGACACTAACCCATTGCACCCCTGGATCCTGCTTTCAGGAGCTTCTCTCCATGTTTCATGGGTGGATTAGCAGAGGGGGGGGGTGGGGTTGCATTAGCTAAAACAAATCCATATTAAAGGCTGCAGGATGGCAGCAGCAGAGGTGGGGAGCCTCCTTCCATGTGATAGAGCTGGTTCCCCCTTCTGTTGCTCAGGGGAAGGTTGGTGCTTTGAGCCCACCCGGTGCTGGAATGTCCCATGGGTGAGATTAACGGGACTCTTGAGAAGAGAAGAGAAGAGAAGGGAGGGGAAGTCTTTTCTATCCCTGCCTAGCTCCATTGGTCTCCTGTGGCCCTTTCAGCTCTCTGCTCCCCTGTTGGGGAGACGCAGAGACAAGCCTCCATCTGGGAGAGTCACCGAGAGGCTGTGTCCCGTGGTGTGTGTGGGGGAGAGGGGTAGGGGTGGGATGGGGCTCAAGGGGAGAAGGTTGTGTGTGACAGTGTGTGGGGGAGGGGGAGGGTGTGTTCCTTAGGATAGAAATGATGGAAAACACAGGGGCAGTGACAGTGAAGCCCCGTGTCTGAGTGTTATGACCCTGTGTGGTGCTGCCGTTCACCTTCCCCTCCTATGGGCTCAGCTTTCATTGAATCCAGCATTTTTTCACCTGTCCTCACCACAGAGGTGTCCCACCTGCCTCAGCTACCGAGTGTCCCTCTTAGAGACGCCGAGGACTGGAACTGATTTCAGCTGCTGGACAGCTCTGCTAGGTCTTTATTCATTTGCACAGGAAAATGCTGAGTGTTTAAATTCATTTCAAATCCCCTGCCCCCATTC
Organism: Mauremys reevesii; assembly: GCF_016161935.1. Lineage (NCBI taxonomy): Eukaryota > Metazoa > Chordata > Testudines > Geoemydidae > Mauremys > Mauremys reevesii. The sequence continues at coordinate 39,036,858 of NC_052634.1, read as the reverse complement.
AGCGAACTCCTGAACATACTGGAGATGGGTCTGGAAATTGATTTTCATTCGAAAAAGTTTTTAAAGGGAATCACTTGAATTGGAACTAGGAACCCATTACCCTGCAGGGAAACATTCACCCACTGACCTACCCTCACAACAGAGAGTGTCCTGTATAGCCCAGAGCAGGACCAGTTTTTAACCTGGGGGTTAGTAAACTTTATCTCTATACAAACACCACAGCTTACAAACTCCCCACCCCCGCTCTGTGTCACCAGAGCACAACAACAACTCTCCTTGGAGCACACACAGCTCCCCAGCTCCCTGCCCGTCAGTCTCTCCAGCATTGCTCCAAACCCTTAAAGCAGGGTCTCAACCTCAAGTTACCTTAGGGCGGTGCCAATCCTCCAGTCCTCCCAGTGGGCCAATAATGTCACTCATACTGCCCAGAACCCGCCCCCCAAAACTCCACCCTCCACCGGCCTAAGGCTCTGGGAGGGAGTTTGGGTGGGGGGAGGAGGTCTAGGGTGCAGGCCCTGGGCTGGGGCTGGGGACTGGGGTTCAGGAGGGGGTGCAGGCTCTGGGGGGAGTTTGGGTGCAGAAGGGGTGAGAGGCTGGTCTCTGGAAGGGAGTTTGGGTGGGGAGGGTTCTGGGGTGCAGGCTCTGGGGGGAGTTTGGGTGCAGAAGGGGTGAGAGGCTGGTCTCTGGGAGGGAGTTTGGATGGGGGTTGGAGTTCTAGGGTGCAGGCCCTGGGCTGGGGCTGGGGATTGGGGTGCAGGAGGGGTGCAGGCTCTGGGGGGAGTTTGGGTGCAGAAGGGGTGAGAGGCTGGTCTCTGGGAGGGAGTTTGGGTGGGGAGGGTTCTGGGGTGCAGGCTCTGGGATGGAGTTTGCAGCGCTGTAACAAGGGTGAGGCGAGTGAGGCACTTGCCTCGGGGGCGCAAAGTGGAGGGGCGCAGCTCTACCACAATCAGCGGCGCTTCGGTGGCAGCTCTACCACTGCTGCTTCTTCAGCAGCAATTCAGCAGTGGGTCCTTCTCTCCGAGAGGGACTCAGGGACCCGCTGCTGAATTGCCACCGAAGGATGAATGAAGTGGCGGTGGCAATTCAGTGGCAGGTCCTTTCCTCCAACAGGGACTCAGGGACCCCCCGCCAAAGAGCCTGGAGCCGGCCCTTGCCTCGGGCACAAAAATTCCTTGTTATGGCTCTGGGAGTTTGGGTGCTGGGTGCAGGCTCTGGGCTGGGGCAGGGGGTAGGGGGAACAGGAGGAGGGGTGGGGGTGCAGGCTCTGGGAGGGAGACTGGGGCAGGTGGGAGGGGGTGTGTGGAGGGGGGTGCAGGCTCTGGGAGGGAGTCAGGAGTGTGGCGCTTACCTGGGGCTCCAAGGTGGGGCAGGCTGGGGGGCCTCCGTGTGCTGCTGTCCCCAGGCATCACCCCCACAGTGTCTCATTGGCTGCAGGGGCTCGGGACAGGGGCAGCGCATGGAGGCACAGCCCCACCCTGCCCTGCCATGGGGAGGGGCCGGCAGCCACTGGAGCGAGCAGACAGATGCTGCTCAGCTCCGCTGCACTGACAGGGCCCCTGGCGGGGGGGAGCGCCTGGGGGCAGCAGGTGGGGCCAAGGGAGTGACCTGGTCCAAAACTGCTGGAGCCCCACGGGCGAGACCTGGGGACCAGGACTGCCAGCCAGACAAACACCTTTAAGAGGAGGCGTCCCTCTCCCTGTCAAAAACTGATCTTCCTCCTTCAGTTCAGTGACAGCCTGAATTGTTCCTTATCCCGGCAGAGCCGGAGGATTGAAACAGAAACATCAAACCCCTGTGTAGCTTGCAGGAATGGACACAAACACTCCCTGGTATCTGAGGAGATGCTCAGCTTTGCCCTTGGTCAACTACAAGGCTAAAGGGAAAGGAGGTGGCGCCAGGTATAAAGAGTGAAACACGACACATCATAGTTATGCCCATGGTGGCTGCAAAATCTTTTGATGTACTTCTTCTTATCAGCAGTGTATTGTTTTCTCTGGAGCCTAGGCCTTGACCAAGAAATTTGTACCTTGATAAAATAATCGACTGCCCCTGGTGAAGGCAATGGACTTGACACCCACTGGGGTGTCCCTACACAGGTACAAGTACTAACAACAGTGGCTGCCTTTTAGCCATAGATTTTAATCAGGGCAATAAATTGAAACAAACCCCTGTTAAATCATTTCTCAGCCCGAGTCCTTCACCCACATTCCCTAGAACATTGGGCCACCATGTGGACGTTTCATTTCTGACCTCAGTTTCACACAGAGACAAAATTTCCTTTGCACAGATCCATGAAAAGCAAAATCTTCCTGTGTCTCTTGTCTGAGCCAGGGCATTCGACGCCAGTGAACCCTTCTCTCCTGCAATGGCGACGGTCAGACAGAGGGGTCGTGGCACCCGCATCCCTGCCAGGGAGATATTGGCTCGGCTCTTTCTTTCTGCTGCTGTGGTTAGTCCATGAAACATCAGGGATGAAATGTAAGGCTGAATTCACGCACCAGCCCTCTGAAAAATTTCAGTTCCCCAGAGAAATCCTGCCCCCTGCTATTGGAACGATGTGCTGGAGATTTGACTAGGAAAGGGACTGTCTGAATTGTCAGAATGGGGAATGAACAACAATCTACAGCAATGTCGTTCACACAAACACACTCTAATCATGCTCCAACCGGAAGAGAAATAGGCAGGAATTCTCGCTGTTCAGCCCAGAACACATTTACACTGATGCGCAGCCGTGAGTGTGCTCGGGAAGCTGGTCTGAGCAAACAATTTGAAGTGACAATTCAGTGAGAACAAAATCATCATGCAGTGAAATCAATGCATGTCAAGTAGTTGTGGCCGAGTAGTTAAGGCGATGGACTAGAAATCCATTGGGGTCTCCCTGCGCAGGTTCGAATCCTGCCAACTACGCAAGCGCTGCGCTGCTGTTGTTATTATTGTAGTCTTAGTGCCTGAGCATCCACAGTGCGAACTGGAGATAAATCTAGTTTCACTCTGTCTACACTTAAAATGCTGCTGTGGCACTGCTATAGCACTTTGGAGTAGACAGTGACTGGAGGGTTTTTCCCATCCCTGTAACCCGGGCTTAGGTCACCTTACCTCTATGGGTGTGGGGAGGGTCACACCCTGAGAGACGTCACTCTGCCAATTCAGTGCTCAGCGTACACCAGCCCTTAAATCCCTCTGGGTATTTCAATGCAGGCACTGACCTGTGAGAGGAAAACATCAGCTCACAAACACAGAGACTGAATTTCCCACATTTAATCTCGCTGCACTTTCCAGAAAGTCACAAAATTCAATTCATTCTTGCTAGGACAGAGAAAAAATAAGTGATACTAAGTTTTTGGCTTGATTAAATACAATTAAGTGTTTAATTAATATAGTAAAAATCTGTCCTGATTCCTCTAACTAACACCACAGCGTGAAATAGGAACAGAGACAAAGCTTGTCAGTGACGACTAATTTCACAAATGATCTTCCCATTATTAATTTCCACTTTGGAGGTCTGGGCATCTCCAGTGTCATTGCTCTGCGTTCACCTTCCCCTAGAATTGTTCTCGGACATTCGACTTCCTCTGCGGCATGGGGCTCGGGTCACTTCCTGGAGGATTCCCTGCACCTTGAGGTCTTTAAGCCACAATTTGAGGACTTCAATAACTCAGACATAGGTTAGGGGTTTGTTACAGGAGTGGGTGAGTGAGATTCTGTGGCCTGCATTGTGCAGGAGGTCAGACTAGATGATCATAATGGTCCCTTCTGACCTTAAGTCTATGAATCTAGTCCCAAATATGGAAAACTGCAGTTCAGCATGAGAATAGTGACCCCGTCTCCTTCCTGCACCTGCTCTACATTGCTCCACAGCAGCTTCTCCACCTGCAGAGTCACCCCAGCACTGCAGTGCAGCTCCAGGGTTCAGCAGGGCCCCTGGCAAGGACAGTGGGTGCAGCTAATAGCCCAGTGTGCCTGGACGTGAGGCAGCTGTAAAAGCAACACCACCCCCCAGAAGTACAGAGACTGAATTCCCCAACTTTAACATCATGACCCCCTGTAGAAAGCCACACGTGTCAGTTGTATTTTCACAGGGAGATGCAAAAATCAAGTGACACCAATTTTTAAGTTGAGTAAATAAAGTTGAGGAGATAGTTATTAACCTCACAAAAATATACTAAAGATCCCTCAACATAACACCTGAAGGTGAAATATGAACAGAGACAAACCTTGTCAGCAAAGGCTCATTTCCCAAATGATCCTCAAAATGTTACTAATTCCCACCCCTCCTCCACAGGAGCTCTGTGCAGTGTCACTGTTCTGCAGGCAGCTTCCCATTCAATGCTGTTGTGGGACATTCCCAGGCCTGGAAATGTACCAAGGACAGAATTTGAAGAGCAAACCTGGCTCCCCGCACCAGGCGGGATTTGAGTGTTTTGTCCCTGTCACTTAGTCTGTGTTAATAGTACAGATGCCATGGGCAGGACTCCAGGCTCTGATTGAGGTATCCTGGCACAGGGGCTGGTGGGGGAGAAAGGATGGTAGATTCTGACCTGTGCTCTGGAGAGAAGCTAATAAGTGAAGGGGGCATTTCTGACTCCTCCCCTGTCTCAGTGTCCCAGGGCTGGAATTCTACATTCCACAGGGCCAAATGAGGGGGTGATGCCATTTGGTTAATGAAAACCAGTGCTCCAGGTGAGGCTTGAACTCACAACCTCAGCATAGCTCCTCTCAGCACTGCCCTATAAGTACTGTGCGCTAACCAATTGCGCCACTGGAGCACCTGTTAATTAAGATTTTCTGAGACCCCTAGGCTGATAAAGCCAAGGAGTGACCCCCCCAAAACATTCTCAGTGGGGCTGAGAGCAGGTAGCAACAAGTGTTGTACTCAGTGGGGTGGATTCTTCTTAAGGGTTCCAGGCACCATTTGACCCTTTTGTTCTTCCCTGTGTAATAACAGAGCTGGTTCAGACTCAATGGAGAGTCTTGCTGCAGACCAACAGATCTGAAATCACTGAGAACCAGCTCTAAGCATTAGTCCTGCTTTGGGACAGTGTCTCTCATGCAAGAAACTGCCCAGTCTGCGCTAGCAGTGAGGCTCCTCACTAACAGCTGAAATCAGGAGAGCTGTGTGAAGTGCAGGGCCCCAGAGGTGCCTGAACAGGGGGGAACAGCACCCCAGGTGCCCAGAGGAGGAGAGGTGTGCTGGGCTCCAGCCTGGGACTCTGCCTCCCTCCTGCCTAGCCCTGACTATGAAGCCTGGCCCTGGCCCTCCTTCCTTTAAATGCCATGTGAGCAAGAGGAAGCATGTGACAGCTGCAGGGACCAAAGTTGTGGACATCAGGTGAAGCAGCGAGAAACAACCATATGGTCAAACCACAGGAATCTCTAGCCAGACTGTTAAGTTCTTGGACCCCAACCTGTAGCCGCCAGCCCATTGAACCAGCCAGACCAAAGACCTATCTCCAGTGGGGATCAGTCACCCAGCAGGAGGGAAAAACCTCACTCTCTACCTGAGAGAAGGTAGCCAAACACATTGAGCTCCAGTACTTTGTAGCAAAGCAACATATCTCTACAAGGTCCCACTGAGATTTGAACTCAGATTCCAGGATTCAAAGTCCTGAGTGCTGCCCATTACACCATGGGACCTGCTACTGGTTCATTTTCTAGACCCCTGTGACTCTCAGCTGGTTTGCCCTCTGCACTTATTGCTTCCCACCATCAGCTTCCTCTCGCGGGTCTCTCTCTCCTCCTCCAGTGACTGTGGTCCTGCAGTACCGGATCCGTGGGTCCTGACCTGAGTCCCTGCATCCCCCTGCTTTGTCTCCATTCCGTGCAGGCTGCAAAAATGTCAGGGGAGTCTGCTCCTCCCTTCACTAGATGCTCCCGCTCATATCAGCCAACTGCAGCCTCATCTCCTGGAACTCAGGCAGCTGTTGCTTGATCCGATCGTACAGTCACACACTGACTCGCTCCCCTGCCTGGATGCTCTTGTGGAAATCCCACAGGTGACACTGCAGGACTTGGCACTGTTGGTTTCTTTAATGTTGTGGTGTTTCCCTGACCGCTGGAACAAAGCCGCCAACTCCTCCCTCACCGACTCCCACCAATCCCCCTGGTTGCCGTAGGACCCTCTCATGCTTTCCCGTTCTGCCAACACCGCCAGGCCTCGCCCCCCTGCTCCTTTATCTTGCAAGCTCTGGATGTTCAGCTTCCAATATCCTCTGCCGTGGGTCAGGGAATTGCCCACATTGAGCACACGGTGAGAGCTGCGTGATCCGAACAGTCCATTGGCACCACCCTGCACTGGGCTGTCGACGTGCTCTCCTTCACGGAAATCCGGTCAGTGCAACTCCTGGCCTGTCCCCGCAGAAAGGTGTATCCCCTCTGCGGCCGGTGTGAGCTCGGGTCAGAGGAATAGGAGGTTACTGCCCGCCCTCCACTGGTTCACTGTGCAGAAACAGGTTCTCTAAGCCGACCTCGCTATAGACCTGCACCAGGTAGTGCTCATCGTAGAAGAGTTTCCTCTGACGGTCAGGAAAACAGGACCAGCAGTCCTTAGGCCGGTGCAACAATTGAAATCCCCCCCGACACCAAACACCGTGCAGTCCAGAGGAAGGGAGCCAGTTCCTTCATAGAAATTTCCTTTCATGCCTTAGCTGGGGACCATACACACTAATATAGCCGTAACCAGTGCCATGGAGCACAAAGCCCACCAGTAATGCCCTCCCTGGTTGGAGCTCCAGCCCCTTCTGTACTCGCACTGCAAATGTGAAGAACAAGACTCCAACCCCATCATTCTTCCCTGGCCCAGAGGACCAGAGAGATGGGCCCTTCTTCCAATCACCCTCTGCCCATCAAGCTACCCTAGAGTTGTTAATGTGCATTTCCTGAACACCCACCATGTCCAAGCCCAGCTGCTCCAAGACACTGAACATCAAGTGCCTCCTCCTGGGCCCCCAACTCCCTTCCACATGGCCACTTTCACACATGCCCCTTCCCTGGCACTGCCCTCCCTCAGCTGCACAGAAGAGTTTTCATCCTCTCTACCTGCCTGTCACTGCCCAGCACCCCCTCTAGCACTCTCTTCCTGCCATATTGGGTCCACCAATAACTCACGTAGGAGAGACAGCTCCTGTCCCTCATTGTTAAATGTCAGGCCAGCCAATTAGGGGCAGAAGCCCACAATATATTTTCCTACTGCAGAGCCCAAGCTCAGGGACTCATCTTGGGTGCAGGGACCACTGTGCTCCCAGAAAACAAGCCACCACTGTGCAAAGAGAGATGACAGGGCCTGCCAAAGCCTGGGATTGAACCAGGGACCTTTAGAACTTCAGTCTAACGCTCTCCCAACCGAGCTACTTTGGCAGCTGTGTGGTAATATTTTGGCCTGTTGCTTCTCTGCCCGGGATGTTTTTGCAGCAGTTGCACACAAAAAGGACGTCATTGGGAGCGGCCCATGAAGACAAGATTCGCTTTTGCCTGCCTTGCTCAGCTTGACTTGCTGCCTCACCCTGTTCCTGCCCTAGTGCCCGGGCTGACCTGGTGGTGGAAGGGGACTGGGGGCCAGTGGCGCGGGGAGGAGGTTGAGCTGGACCCTGAGCTAGGCTAGACCCTGGCGGTGAGAGTCTGGCCACCACTTGCCGCCCCACCCTGTTGTCCTGGCTTCCCCCACTGGGTGTCATTTCGGGAGGGACGTGGGGCTTCTGCCTCCCCTCCCCGATTTTCACACCGCAGAGGAGCGCGAACAGGAAAATGAACGGCTGCTCCACACCCCCACCGGAGGAACCCGACACCCTTAGCTGCTCCCCCTGCTCCCCCCCAGCTGTGCTACTGAGTGGAAGCGTCCTGTGCCCATCACACAGAGCTCGATTAATCAAAGCCCTCTTCTGCCAGCACCGGGCCTCCTGCTTCTTACACTGGGCCTGCAAGCGAGGGGGCGGCTGGCACAGCGCCAAGAGTCTAACCTGTGAGGCAGGAGGCGGCTGACGCCCGCAGCCTGCTGGGGAGCTCCCAGAAGTTATTAAGGGACAGAGACTCCTCAATGCCCTTAGTAACAAGGGTTTGGGGGTCACAGAGGCCAGTAAGGGGGTCACTGTGTCGGCCTTATAACCCTGGGTGTCAGGTCACTGTGCAGCTTTGGTCTAGAGGCTCAGATCCCAACAACTGACCAGCAGCCCACAGCCTCCCCCTGGGTCTGCCCCACCTGGTTACTCCTTACAGGCCGACCTTACCCCCCTTCCAGCCCCGGATTCACCCCCTAATCATCCTAAAGGCACTCAGAGCCACAGCCATGGAGGTGCTGAAGGAGGCAGGGCCCCAGTGGCCTAATGGATAAAGCATTGGCTTCCTAAGCCAGAGATTGTGGGTTCAAGTCCCATCTGGGGTGGAAAAACTCCTTCCTTCTTGTATATTGCAACAAAGCCTTGGTGTTATTTTCCCCAAGGAAGCTGGGTGACGTTTGAACCCAAAGTACTGGAACTTCGGAGCAATCCCCCAGAAACAGCATCTTCCACTTGACAAATGCTTTCTAGACCCATCAGTAGCAAACACTTAATACTAGTGTTTGTCTGAGAATAGAAGGAAGGGGAGTGTTTACTCCGACACCTCAGTGAGTGAAACAGACAGAAAGAACAAGGCTGTCCTGAAAGAGAATGGATCTGTCTGGAGACAAAGCAGAACCTGAGAATGAGCAACAGTGTGAAAAGAAGAACTTCAAATGTGTGTTAGGTGTTAGATAGGTTGGTCTGACAAATTTCAAGAAAATACCAATGCTCGTAGACTGATGTGGACACTGGCTGCTTCTGATCTTTTACTGAGAATTCATTGAGAAATATTTTCCTTAACTCTGTTATGGAATATTAGGTGGGCTATGAAGGCACCATTCCTCCTGCTTTCACCCTTCGAGACAACACGGCTACATGGCATGCGGCCAGTGCTCATCTTCCAGTCAACTGCTAGAGAAGACAACACAGACAGGGATGGCAGCAGGGCAGACTGGAGCTCCTCGGAGATGGTGGGACCAGGTCTCATCAATGGGGAGGTGGCCACCCCAGCATGCACAAGGCTGAGCCAGTAAGTGCGGCGTGTGCTCCACGGTGCCCTTACTCCCTGCATGTGGTGGTGGAGGGCAGTTACTGAGATCGGTTGGTTTAGGAAATGTAGGGCTTGGCTACACTTGCAGAGGTAGAGCGCTGGGAGTTAAACCACAGCAGGGAAACCGCTGCCGTGTGTTCACACTGACAGCTGCAAGCGCACTGGAGTGGCCACATTAGCAGCTCTGGCAATGCCACAGAGAGCAGTGCAGTGTGGTAGCTATCCCAGTGTGCAAGTGGCTGCAACGTGCTTTTCAAATGGGGGACGGGGTTGGAGTGTGACAGGGAGTGTGTTGTGTGTACGTGGGGGGAGCGACAGTGTGTTTGGGGGGCTGAGAGTGTGTCAGCATGCTGTCTTGTGTGTTCGGACAGCAGCAGACCCCACCTCCCCTCATACACACTCACAACAGCAGCATTCCACACTAATGGTTGCTTTGTCCCAGAGCAGATAAGCAGCCGGCTGTCAGAAACGGAGCTTTGAAAGGGGATATCCGCATGCCTGCAGCCGATTTCAAAACAATGACCAGAGTGGGCACTTGACTTCAGGGGATTTTGGGACATTTCCTGAGGCCAATCACAGTGCAGTGATGCAACACGTCATCCACACTGATGCCCGGGTATTTCAGCAGGGCTCAGCGAGCTTTATGCTTCTCATGGAGGTGGATTACCAGGAGCGCTCCACCTGCAGAGCCCAGGTGCTCCATGTGCCTTGCGAGTGTGGACACCTCAGGAGTTAGGGCACCCGGGGCTGCTTTAATGAGCTCTAACTTGCAAGTGTAGCCAAGCCCCTAGACTATGTCACTTGTGTGACTTACTTGTGCTATTGTAATAAATACAATAGACGTGCAATGGTCAGAAATTGCACCAGCAGAGAAGTATATTGCAGGGAAACCATAAGGAAAATAAGAGTTTAAATTATCCTCCACATGTCCCGCGTCCCACTAAAATGAATCCAACCCACAGGGCACGTGGGCAGAAGTATCAGTGTCAGGATGCTACATTGTTAGCACAGTAAATGAAGCTGCAAAATAAATGATGTTTAAATGACCTCACTCTATTTTTTACAATCTGGTATTAAGAGGTAATAGATACAGATGGACACCAGGCAGGGTCGTTTGGAGGATGAAGCCTTTATGCTTCCATCCCCCACCACTGTCAAGTTTTAGCCAATTAGGACAAGTCAGCAAATAAGAACAACCTCAGGTCTCAGTAACTGCTGCAGGTAGCAAAGTCCTACAGGGAGCAGTTTCTGGCACTACACCTGCGCAGCTCTGCTCCCCAGCTCTTCTCGGGCTCCTGCTCTCTCCTTAGCTCCGCCCCACTCTGACCCAGGCACTTCCAGCTCCCACGGAGGATGGGACCCCCTGGCCTGGTGACTCCCTCATTACACTGCCTGGCCTGTCAGTGCGGCTAACTTGGAGCTTTGGCCTCTCCCCATTACCCAGGGGACTGTCAGTCTCAGGGGCCTGATTTCCCATTGGCCCTTCCCCCTTCTACTGGGACTGGGAACTAGCCAACCAAAACCCCCACTAAGCTTTAGTAAGGGGCCAACAGTCCCTTACACAAGCCAGCCCCGTAAGGGTCACTGATGGCCAGAGACAGGACCATGAGCTGGTCCCATGGTGTAAGGGGCAGCACTCAGAACTCTGAATCTTGCAATCTGAGTTCAAATCTCAGTGGGACCTTGTGGTAAGGTCCTAGAGTTCACATTGCTCCACTTCCCTGTCTCCTGCTCTGCAAGAGCAATTTTTTCCCCTCCTGCTGGATGGGTCACGGCTCTAGAACTGACACCTGAGGGTTGGGATTCTCACGGCTTCACCTGGTGCCCACAAGTCTGGCACTTGCCTCTGTGCTTGAAAGAAGCAGGGCCAGGGCCAGGCTTCATAGTCAGGGCTGGGCAGGCTGGAGCCCAGCACCTCTCCTCCTCTGGGCACCTGGAGCAGAGGCGGCTGGTGCTGACAGCTCCAAGGGAAGGCTTAAAAGCCACAGAGACCAGGGCAAGAGGAGGGGAGGACCATGCCTATGTGTGGCCAGCAGACAGCCACAGGGCCAGCCTGCTCCCTGCTGTGCTGAACCCCACTGAAGGCCACCCACAGGCCAGCATGCAGGGCGGCTGCTGATGCTCTGTGGCCAACATCAGAAGAGGGTAGGAAAGCAGGGCCAGCCCCCCCGGTGGGGGAGGCCTCTGACCGTTCCCACTCATGGTGCTCACTTTGGCAGTGGAGCCGCCCATTTTCTTTGGCAAGTCAGGAAGGGCAAAGGCGAGACTGGAAGCCCCTGGGGCTCAGGTCCCAGCCTTTGTGACGCCCACCCCCCAACTCCTTCCCAGGGCTCTAGCTGAAGCCGGAGCACTGGCCTGAGCGGCCAAGAAGAGGTTCCAGCTGTGAAGAAAGCAGGACTTGCAGCACAAAGTGAGCACAACCACGAGGGGACTCAAATCCTGAATCATCCGATCCACAGGGAGATGCCTTATCCTTTAGGCCACATGATGAGGGGGTCTAAGCTCTTCTTTGGAAAAGCCGGACACTGTGTTTCTCAGGTCATCTGCTGAGGAGGCTGAGACGCTCTGGGCACAAGAAGTTAAGTTCCCAGCGACACGTGAGACTTATTTGTATGGGGCCAGGTGCAGGGCTTTGGCAGGGAGGCTCGGGCATGGGGGATTGAGGTGCAGCGGACGGACCGGCTGTCTAGGCACAGAGATTTAGTCTCCCTGAGGAGGAGGAGGAATCCTGCTGACAGGCAGTGGCTGTGCAGAAAGAGGAGGGGTTCCTGGGACTTTTTTTGCCTCTCGTTTGCCTGCCTGCTCACTCTTGCCTGCACACTGGGATAATCACTCTTGTGGTGAATGGTGAAGATGTTTCCTAATAAGCCCAGGTAGCTCAGTTGGTAGAGCATCAGGCTCTTAATCTGAGGGTCCAGGGTTCCAGCCCCTGTCTGGGTGCTCAGCTTTTAAGTTGCCTTGTGTGCCAGGAGCCAAACTCTGTTCACAGCCACACAGGGATTCCCAGAAGCTGTGGCCATTTCCTGGAAAGGTTCCTTTCCTTAGCAATCAGGAGAGAGGCCACATCCACAGGAGCAGGTGCAGAAAGCGCAGTCTCTGGCTGCCAGGAAGTGCTGTGGGGCCAGGTGCTGAGAAAGCCCAGAGGGGGAGCAGCAGAGATGAGGGGAAGAGAGACAGAGAAGCAATGAGGACAGAGCACAAGTGTAAAGGGGGCATCTTGTCTGGCTATTGTGGGGAACTTCCCTGGGTTATACAAGACCCTGGTGGAATTGGCCAGTGGAAAGATCTGAGTCCCCACCCCCTTACCCAGAGGCTGCCTGACCTCGAGGACTGTTAGGATACAGATATTCAGGCCAGTCTGCAAAGGCCTGTACTTTAAGAATTTAGGTGTATTTTTATCACTTAGCTAGTTATAAAGATATAAAAGAAAGAATAAAAAATCACTGTCTGTCTGTGTAATGGCCTTCTCTTACTGTGACAGTCTGAGGCCTGGTTCTTCGGCTAAGCAGCAAAGGCAGCCATGAGCTGGGAAGTGTATGGTCACATCCTCACATTCCCAACTAGTCACATTGAAATAAGGTGCAATTGGGCTGTTAGGAATACAATCCTGTCCTGATATTCCATCACCTCCAGAGAAAGGGAAACTTAGTTTGGTAGCATCCTGTCTGGCAAGAACTCACTTATCAATAGACACAGCTGGAAAACCCTTATGTCTGTATAGATGTAGTTGTGAAATCCTCCCTTCTGTATTGTTTTGTATGTTTATTTGCATGGTCTCTGTCTGGGTCTGTGATTGTTTCTGTCTGCTGTATAATTAATTTTGTTGGGTGTAACCAGTGAAGGTGGTGGAATATAACCATGTTACAGTATATTAGGACTGGTTAGTCTAGAGAAGGAGTGAGGGTGCCAGGCGGCGCAGCGGTCGGGGCCGCGTGGTGAGTGCTCCGCTGAAGCGCTGGCCGCCCCTCTTCTCTCTCCCCCCGCTCCCTCCCTTCCCCACTAGACCGGCGCGCACTCTGCAGCACAGGGAGTCCACTGGCTCCGGCCGCCCTGTGGGGTTTTTTTTGTTTTACCCTGCTTTGCCGGCCGCGCCGTTGTTTTCCTCCCCGCCCCGTGCTTTGCTGCTCCAGCCCTGCCAGTTTTGTGTTGCCCCCACTTTGCCACTCCAGCCGCACCGTGACCCCCGCTTTGTCGCTCCAGCTGTGCCATGTCCCCCACTTTGCCGCTCGAGCCGTGCCGTTTCCCCCCCCTGTTTTGTTGCTCCGGTGGCCCCACCCCATTTTTTTTTGCTTGGGGTGGCAAAAAAGCCAGAGCCGGCCCTGCCCACACCTGACTCCCTGCCATCTCTACCGGGGCCTGACAAGCTTTACTTGTGTTTGGATTCTGCAAAGCAGAGGAGCAGGTGAGGTTTTCCTTGCAAGTTGTGTGTGAGTGAATCTTTGGCCAGGTCTGCACTACAAAGTTGTTTCAGCAGAATTATATTGCTCAGGTGTGTGAAAAACACACAACGCTCTCTCGGTCGGTAGGTTGTGGCTGGTGCACACACTGCAATGCCACGTCTGGCAACAAAACTGCCCTGTTTTACTGACAAAATAAAACAACTTCGATGAGAGGTCTAGAGCTTTTTGCAGCAAACTTAAAGTGACAGAGTGTCAGTGTAGATGCTGCTGTTCATTATATCACCATAACTGGCCTCCTCCAGTATCCCACAATGCCTGCCGTGAACTCGCCTGCCCTGCATTCCTGCTACAGAGCCATGGGCCCCTCCCCTTTCATCGCTCTGGGAAGTTCTGACAGCTGAGCCTGCTGCTCTGCTCCAGCAGCCAGGAGCAAATCACTGCCGTGGATGCTGCTCTCTCCCGCCCTGCGAACACAGAACAGGGTGGTGGGAACTTCCTTACATGGTGGGGGGGGGCACCGGCATCCGAACTGTGACACCCCCATGACACCCCTTCCCTCGAGGAGGCTCTTACCTTCTAAACAGGGACGGCTGTTTTCTAGTAAAATCACTAAAAGGGAAGGAGAAAACTCGAAAGAGGTTCCTCCTGGCGCTCACGTCCGTGAACCCAAATACTCTCTCAGTCCTCAAAGAGAGACCTGGAGAAGGAGACTTGCTGAAGCAAAGCCACAGGGGTCTTTGAGATTTCCCCGGCCCCTCGTCCCTGTCCTGCCTGGCTCATGTCAGCATCTCTCTGTGAGGTCACCAACTCCCCACCACCTTTGACCAATAGTCTGAGGTCCTGCAAAAGGCCTTTGTGATGTCACTGCCACACCCCTCTCTTGCTGTGCTAATGTCCTGCCCCTGGCCAGGCACTTTGGAGGTTTGAGCTACTCCCTGTGGATCACCCCACTCAAGGAGCGTTCGTTCTAGGCAGCAAGCCGGCTAGACAGGAAAACATCAGACGCTGCTCCCAATGTTACACTCAGTTTTTCAGAAATTAGTCGACTTTATGGCCAGAAGAGACCATTAGAGCATCTAATCTGACCCCCTGCATATCACAGGCCTCCTGTATGACACAATAGCTACTTTTGGGGCAAACACATCCCAGAAAGGCAGCTAGTCTTCATTAAATGACATCAAGAGATGAAGAATCCACCACTTTCCTTGGTAGCTTGTTCCTGTGGTGAATCATCCTCGCTGTTGAATATTTGTGCCTTAGTTGTAATATGAATTTGTCTCTTTTCACCTTCCAGCTATTGGGTCTTGTTATGCCTTTCTCTGCGAGATTAAAGAGCCCTTTCATACCCAATCTTTTCTCTCCATTAAGGCACTTCAACACTTCAATGGAGTCACTTTTCATTCATGAAGGACCCCGCCGCTGAATTGCCGCTGAAGACCCAGAGTGGAAGAATCTCCGGAGGCCAGGACCCCACGAGTTTTCCAGAGCTCCCAGAGTTAGTGAAGGACCCCTCCAGGAGCCCAAAAACTCTTGTGGGGCCTGCGGGACCAGGGCAAATTGCCCCACTTACTCCACCATCTGGGCGGCCCTGATGGGACCTGGAGCTACTGTTATTTCAGGAGTCCTGTGAGACCCTCAGCTGGTTGGTTTGCACTCTGCTCTTGGGACTCTCTCTCCTCCTCCTCTCTGCTGCTCTCCTCCCTAGACATTGAACCCAGCCCTTGCTGCTGCCAACACCAACTGGCAGAAGGGCCTCTAAGTCCCCTGCCTGAGGAGGCCAATGCATGTGGTCGGCCATAAGCAATATGATATTTTCTGTCTTATTCTCTATCCCTTTCTTAATGATTCCCAAGATTCTCTTTGCTTTTTGCCCGTCGTTGCACACTGAGCGGATGTTTTCAGAGAACTATCCAGTGACTACAAAACCCCACACTTGAGTGGGAACAACTATTTTTGGCATCGACATTTTATATGTATAGATGGGATTATGTTTTCCAATGTGCATCACTTTGCATTTATCAACAAATCTGTCATTTTGTTGCCCTTTCACCCAGTTTTGTGAGCTCTTTTAGTAACTCTTCGCAGGCTGCTTTGGACTTAACTTTCCTGAGAAGTTTTGGATCATCTGCAAATTTAGCCACCTCGCTGTTTACCCCTTTTTCCAGATCATTTATGAATATGTTGAATAGTACTTGTCCCAGACCCCCTGGGAGACACCACTATTGACCTCTCTGCATTTTGAAAACTGATCATTTATTCCTACCTTGTAATCAGTTATTTACCCATGAGAGGACCTTCCCTCTCATCCCATGAGAGTGTAATAGAGCAGAATAGGGCTTCCTTGGGTGTGGGTGTGAATTGACAATATATCAGGGGGTTGTGCACATTTATTGTCCTGGTGAAAAAGTGTGTCTGATACTCAGTCTTTGCTGCTCCTGCCAGCTGTGACTGCTGAGGACATTTTCCTTCTCTAATCCGGGGTCTCTCTTCTGCCAGATTCTCAAAAAGTCAGGCCCCCTGCAGACTATGGCAGAGCAGTTTGGTAATAGGCTGCAGGACTCACCATGTAAGAATGTAGCTGCTGTAGCACCTTGACTGTCCATGGGCCAAATCTTGCAGCCCTGGATAACCTCCCACTGATGGCAATGGGAATTGAGCCTTTGTAACTAGCTGCTGGTACCTGAGGTCTCAGCTATGGATTAAACTGATGGCAAACACAGCTTCAGCCAAAGAAGAGAAGGATATAAGTGAAAGAGCAAAGCCAGCCCTGGGGAGCTGCTGCAGTCCCATCACCACAGCTGGAAGGGAGAAGACGAAAAACTCCCTAAAGTGCTGGGAGCAGCCCCGAGAAAAGGAAGTTTGTCAGTGAGATCAGTAGCAATAACTGTGAAATGACGGAGTGCTTTCTCCTCTGTGCCGACATAGCTGAATTGTGTTACTTTACTGTGAGAATAAGCTTTAAAATATCCTGCTCTAATTTCAGGATGGATCTGTAACCATAACTGGACTCTGTGGGAAGTGGCCTCTAGATTATGATCTTTGGGCAGAGCTGGCTGAAGAGCCTTCCTACTCACCAGGAGATCCTGGCTTGACCTGCTAGTTCTTCCTTGCTGAACCTGGCTTTTCTGTCTGGCTCCTTTCTTTTATTTCTTCTAATGAAAAGAAAAGACCTCACTGCACAATCCTTGTAAGTGCTTGTTCAAGACACAGAGACCCTTCCGTGCAGCTAAGTCTTGGAAAGTGTTAAGTGGTAAATCTGGAGCTGATGGAAAGGTTACCATGACTCAGAGTTGAGCTGAAGCTGCTGTGACTGAAACACAGAGAATATTTAAAAATAAACGATACAAAGTGTTTGAAGCGTCAGTTATTGTGGCATTGGGGGTAACATACAGGTTGTAGGGGGATGTTAGCGTTTTGGTATTGGACGGCATATACATATACACAGTCTGTCATGTCCCCAGTGCGGGGTATACGGTGGGTGAGTTCAAGGTACAGCCAGCAAGCAGTGAGGGCACATCACTCATACAAACAGGTTATGGATAGTCGTGGGCATGAATAAATGAGCGGACTGGGTAATGATGGTAGGATGACCCTCACAGGGCAGAGTTCAGTTTGGTTGGTTCTGGGCTCAGGGGATAAAGTCCAACAGGGGAAGTTTACAGGTCTCTTCCCCCTTGTGGGTGCATGAAGTCACGCCAGCTCACTCTTGGTATTGACGGTGGCCGGTGACGTGCTCTGTGTAAATGTCAGTATCTGATCACAGCAGCTTGTGGGAGAAGCGCATGTTAGAAGCCCTCTGTCAGCTCAACTGTGGCTTTCTGTGCACTGAGCCAGCCTGCTCAAGGTCTGCAAGTCTTGAGGGAAATGGGGAACATTTTTACTTTGGAATTTGAAGGTGTAGTCTTGGACCATCAAGTGGAGTGGTTGCAAAGGGCCTGCTGGGGACAGCACCATGGCTTAGAATCCTGTGGCACCTTATAGACTAACAGATGTTTTGCAGCATGAGCTTTCGTGGGTGAATACCCACTTAAGCTCATGCTGCAAAACATCTGTTAGTCTATAAGGTGCCACAGGATTCTTTGCTGCTTCTACAGAACCAGACTAACACGGCTAGCCCTCTGATACTTGACACCATGGCTTAGTAGGCTAAGGCACCTATCTAGTAAACAGGAGATCCTGGGTTCAACTCCCAGTGGTGCCTTGTTCTATAGCTTTTTGTCTCCTCTGCTCACATTTTCCTGTGTCTTCCTAGGAAACAGAAGAGACCTCCCTTGACAATCCAAGTAATTGCTTGTGAAGGAAAAGGCTTCTTTCCAACGGAGCATTGGAGAGAATCAAATCCTCAGTCTGGTGTTGATGAAAAGGCTATTGGCATTGGCAAGGAGGTTGCTTCCGCTGCAATTTGCTGTGACAGGAGACCCTGTGTTGTGCAGCCATGCAATTCACTGGGGATATCTGTGCACAGAGCCCCTTCTAGAGGGTTCTCTGCAGGGCTTGCAGGAAATGGAGAATGACTGTCCTTTCACTTTTCATGTTATTGTTGATGAAAAATGGAGCAGTTCGGGGAGAAGTCCCAGAGCGTGGCACCATGGCAGAGCTTGCCAAGAGAGCTGCTGGATAAAGAGCAGATTCAGGATCCAGCATCCAGTGCTGCCTTGCTGAACGTGCCTCCTCTTGTCCCCTTTTGGTCAATCTTTTTTGTTAACAGAGAAGCCCGACTCTGGCTAGCCATACAAATGCTTGCAAAAGAAACGGGTCTCTTTGCTGACAACTGTCAAAAGGAGGCTTTGGATAAACATGGAAACAAGGTCAAGGTCACTGAAACTCATCTTGCATGTGCAGCTGTTGAAGCTACAAGGCAGAGCACTAAGCACAGTATTACCACGGCTGGTCACAGCAGGATCTCTGTGTGGTGGGATCCGTGGGGTACAATCCCAAACTGTGGAACTGCTCTGTCCTCTTCTCTCTCCAGCCTGGGCTGTGTCTTACAATGCTGCACTAGTGACAAGCAGCAAAACCCCCTCCATGTGCTGTGATCACTCAGCCAACAACATGCAGCAATGCACCCAGCTAAGTGGCATGAATGCTCTATAAGCCACTCCTCAATTATACATAGAGAGACACCAGCATATCTCCCCAGCCCTGAGCCTTGCACCTCAGAAATGTACCCTCTTACACTGCTCAAAACCTCTTGAAAAGTGCAAGCTCATTAATTAATTCACCACTTCCTCAAAAAGAAAGTGAACATGCACCAGCCTTTTTAATCTGAGCAGCTTTCCCAAGCACTTTGGACAATTTCACAAGTAAGTATAAAACATTAAAATAAGTTTATTAACTACAGAAAGATAGATTGTAAGTGATTATAAGTGTTAGGCAGAGAGGTCAACAACTGTTTCTCTGTATGTCACAGCCCCCATACCGTCGACCCCGGTGGTGATTTCCCCATGTTACAAAAGCTGGCTGGCCTGACACTTAACCCCTCTGTGGAGTGTGGCGGGGGCTGCAGCTCACCCACTGTGGGGCAGGAGGGCCCAGGTGTGGGGCACTGGGCTCCGATGCACCTGGAGAGCAGCTCAGATGAGGTGGGGCAGGGCGTGTGGTGTCCGTTCTGTGTTGCCTGGTGCTGGGCCAGTGCACAATCCCCAGCCACGCCGCACAGCGCGCCCCGAGAGGGGACAGGGGGCCAAGCAGATGATCCAGCACGAGGGGGAGAGGATGTGTGGTTGGGGGGAGGAAAAGCCTTGGGCTGCACTGGGGGAGTGCAGAGCAGGGGTGACACCCCAAAAACCTGCAGCAAAGGGATGGACAGGTGGGGTGGGTGGATAGAAGAGGCAGCAGGACTAAAATCTAAAAGGGGAGTGTGGGATCTAGTGGTCAGAACGGGGGAGGGGGGTTGGTGGTCAGAATTCCTGGGTTCTATCTCCAGCCCTGGGAGGGGAGTGGGGTCCAGTGGTTAGAGTGTGTGTCAGGGGGGGAGCCAGGACTCCTGGGTTCTCTCCCTGGCTCTGACTCTCTCTTGTGCAATCCCTCGGCAGTTACCCAACTCACCAGCATGTGGGAGCGAGGGGCTGGGACCGGGTTGTGACACAGCCCAGAGTCCCGTACTGCCCCTTTGTTACCCAACCGGGGCAGGGTGGGGGAGGGCCTGGGAGACCCGCTAAGAAAGGCGCTTCTGGTGGGTCTGTGTGTGGGTCACGCTGCCCCCGGCTGGATAGACCCCTCTAGGACAGAACCAGTCTCAGCCCGGGTCAGACCCTGGGAGCCCAGCCCCCTCTGTCGCCATGGCCATGTCTATTGGTCTCCTGGAAAGGTCCATTCTCATGGGTAGCTGTCCAGTGGCAGTGAGTTCCACAGGCCTCGGCACAGGCTGTGTGGGGCAGGAGGTCCTTGTGTTGGGAGCAGTGGGAGTGAACTGTGTGCGGTTGTGTCTCTGAGCACAATTGCGAATATTCTGGGGTGTGTGTGTGATTGTGAGTGTGGCTGGGGGTGTGATAGTTTCTCTCTTTGGGGGTTGGGCTAGCATGCCCCTCTGGGTGTGTTGTGTGTGAGTGTTCTTGGGATTGAGAGTCCCTTTGTGCATCAATGTGTGTGTGTGTGTGTCACTTGCTGCAGGATACAAAATCCTGCAAAGCCACCACACACACACACACAGAGCGGGGCTCAGCCCCACCAGCAGGGGGCAGCAGGGACACACACGTCTCTCCTGGGCCAGCTTGGACAATTTCCCATCACGACCCGGCACAGTGCTGGTGCCCCCACACGGGGGTGG
Source organism: Mauremys reevesii (assembly GCF_016161935.1). Lineage (NCBI taxonomy): Eukaryota > Metazoa > Chordata > Testudines > Geoemydidae > Mauremys > Mauremys reevesii. Next base: position 39,016,608 of record NC_052634.1, on the reverse strand, counting down.
GCAGCGACTGGGCGGGGGGGCGGGGCAGATGTGCTGGATTCAGAAGGAAGCACTTTGGGAAAATCAGCCAAGGCCCTTATCAGAGCTGGGACACAGACCCAGTGACCCCTGCACCACCCTGGGAAGGGAGTGGGGTCGAGTGGTCAGAGCAGGAGGGGTCTGGGCACCAGGACCCCTGGGTTCTATCCCTGGCCCAGGGAGTGGAGCGGGTCTAGAGCAGGGGGACTGGGGGCCAGGACTCCTGGGTTCCATAGGGGAAACTGTTTTTTCCTGTGCTCCCCTCCCTAGAGATCCCAGCCCAGCCCCCTAGTGGAGAGTGAGTGGGAGCAGGGGAAGTTGCTCCCCGACTTTAGAAACGTGATTCAACCCCCCCCATCCCCCATAGGCTGTGACATCATGGACCCCTCCCTCCCCTATGCAGACAGTAGAAGCCCCGCCCACTAGAGAAGTGGGGGTCTAGTTGCACTCACAACACGCCCACTTATGATTGCAAATAAACCCCACCGAGCCCCCTGCTAGGACAGGATCTGCTGCTCCTACTGCTTTCATTATCACCAGGAGCTGCTCCCCGCCAGTCACCACACCCCATTCACACGCCTTTGGTCAGTACGTAGCTCAGTGGCAATCACTGCCCCGAAGTGACTCCATGGACACGTGACACCTTCTGTCGTTTTGGTCTCCAGTGAATGAGTTGCCTGCGGGGAGTGAACACGTCACCGCACGTCACAGCCCCAGCGCACGTCACAGCCGCCGGGCGGGGATTGTCTGTGAGCCCCGCGCTGGGGGCGGGGCTGCCGGGAGCGACCCCGCCCCAACGACGGCCGGGGGCAGGGAGCTTGGGGGGGAAGGGTTGGGGGAGACGGGGGGAGGGAGAGACCCAGCCCCATAGACCTGTAGGGGCAGGGAGATATTGGGGGCAGAAGGGGAGAAGGGGGGTTGGCAGAGACCCAGCCCGGGGTGCAGTGGAAATGGGCTGGTTTGGAGGGAACTGGGAAGGAGAAGAGACACAGGGCAGGACACACCTTGGGACAGGGAAACTGACTCACTCCGAATACAGGCGGAGCAGGGCAGGGCGGAGGCAGATCATGCTGGTCCCAGGGTAATTTCGGGGGTTCTGATTCCCCACTCAGCCGGGGGGCTCCCCTCTGGGCTGAGGAGCCCTGGGGTGGGCGGGTGCAGGGGCTGGGTGTGTGTGTCAGGCTGGGGGAGCTGCCTGGGCAGAGGGGCTGGAACCAGGGGCGGCTCCAGGCACCAGCACACCCAGTGCGTGGTTGGGGGGCAAGCTGCACGGGGGGGGCTCTGCTGGTCCCCGCGAGGGCAGCAGGCACCCCAGCCCCTCCCCCACTCGACCCCCCCTCCCCTCCCCTCCCCTCCCCTCCCAGAGCTGGGGGAGAACCCAGGAGTCCTGGCCCCTCATATTTCCATATGGCTCCATCCAACAGCTGCCTCCCCCCGCTCCCCGGGGGCGAGACGAGGCCAGGCAGGGGGCGCTGGGGGCGCGGCGCTGCGGGGGGGCGGAGTTCGCGTCAGTAGCCGGAGGGGGGCGGGGCCGGGGCTCTCTGGGGGCGGGGCGGGGATGAGGAGTTGCGCTGGTGGGGGGGAGGTGTCAGGCTGACCGAGGGACCCGCCCTCACCTGGGCTGGAGAGGACGGAGGCGCCCCGGGGCAGGCTGGGAGTTGTAGTTCCTGGCTCGTCTCACAGCGGAAGTGACGACGGGTTGCTCAGACAATGCGCCCCCTCCCGGTGCACACTGGGAAGCGTAGTTCTCTCTTTCACACGCGGCCTCTATTGGAGGAGGGGCCGTAATCGTCACTTCGCCGCGCCCCTCCCCGCTCCCTGATTGGCGGAGAGAGCGCGGGACAGAGACTCGGCTTGTGGGGGAGGCCCCGGTTCCCTTCGCTGCCCCCCCCCCCCCGGCGCGCGCTGCGGCCGTTGGGATTCGAATCCCGCGTGGGAGCCAGGCTGGGCCGGGGGGCAGCAGCGGGGGGAGGGTTAGCTGCCTTAACCCCCCCGTCTGCTGTCACTCTCCCGCCAGTCCCGCCCCCAGCGTCCCCTCCCCAACCCTGTCCGCGCGGCCCGGCCTTTCCCTTCGCCCCCCCGTCCTCAGCACTCCGATCCCAACCTCCTGCCCCTCCTCCCCCCTCAGCGCCCCGCCCCTTATTGTCTCCATGGCTGGGCCCCACTTTCCCATCCCCCCACTGCCCCAGCCCATCCCCAGGGTGGGGGGTTCCTCATCTCCAATCTCTGCTACCCCCCCAACCTGCCGGGTTCCCCTTTTCAGCCACTGTGGGGCCCTCCAACCCGCCCCCACCCATACACTCTGGGCTCTAAATCCCACAATCCCACAATGCACCTTGGTATCCCCACCCTCCACTATCCCAAATCCCCTAGTCCCTTCCTGGGGTCCCCTGGACACCCCAACCCACAGTCCGGCCCCCACATACACCCCAGTCACTCATCACACGCTGAGCTAGTCCTTCAGGGGCCCCCACAGCCCCCCAAAATCCTCCATCCATGAGCCCCGTGGGCCTGTGGCCGGGAAGGGGGGGAAGCTCCCACTTTGGCTGGGCTGGGTGTGGGTGTTAATCTTTTCCTGGCTTGTGTGTGCCGTGCTCAGCAAGGCTTTTTGCGTCCTCGGGGTGGGGGATGGTTTTGGCCGAAGGTGACGTGGTTTGGTAGCCCTGTGGATGCTGCGTGGTGTCTGGAATGGGGGGGGGGTGTTCCCATCATGCCCCTTCCCCTCTGCCTGCAGAGCTGAGGACAGACAGGTCTGAGGAGCGGAGCAGGAGCTCTGGGAAGGAGAAGAGCAATATGAAGATGGGAGTCTAAGACGAGGCCGGGTGACTTCTGTGGAGGGAGACATGCTGGACAGCGCCAAGGATTGAGGAGACAACCAGGTGTGAGCCCCGGGCTCAGATTTCTAATTGTAGCTGTGATGGCAGAATGGGAGGAGGGTTGAAGCCGGAGCCCTGGGGTGCGTGAGTAGCGAGAAGAGGAGCCTCGCCACCGTTGCTTTTTCTTTTCCTCTTGTGTTGTGTTTCATACCAAGGGAAAAGAAGTCGCGGGGACGGAGTCCAGCCCCGAGGTGAGATGGAAAGTGAGCAAGAGCAGTGACAGGGTGAATCCTGTTGATGCCAGGCAAGACCTGCCCAGCTGGGATGAGAGTAGCTGTCTCTATCAGTGAGAGAAGTATCTGGTTTGGGAAGGGCTCTGGTCACAGCCCCCCTGGCTCCAGGCAGGGACTTCCCGTTACCTGGGTGTGGGTTTCCGGACTAGCTGTGGCTTCAAGGGAGATGATGTTGCCATTTGCAAGGGCTGATCATCTCTCTGGCCAGGAGTGGTGTGTGCCCCCTAGCAGAAAGTTGGATCCATGAGGGTGACTCCCTGTTCTGAGTTTCTTTCTTCCTCTGAGGTTTCTCTCTCTGTGTTGGCCAACTTACACTCAAACTCTCTCTCTCTCCTTTCATGGACACCTGTCATGTTCAGTTGCCTTCATCCTCTTCCTCTGCTCCCCCTCCCCCAGTCTCCCATGGGCTCAGCTGGGTCTATCTGCCCACGGGCAAGGTCTCTGCCATACTGGGAAGGATGTGTCCTGCCTGCCAGGATAAGGGGGTTGCTCCTCCCACCCCCTATCTTCAGGGAGACCTCATTGCTGTAACTGGATCACAGCGTGAGTGGCCGGTCATGTCTTTGGGGTTGTGGGGTCTGAGACTGAGAGGGGTGGGCTCGCGGTCATGGTTTTGGGCACAGGAGAAGAGGGGCTGCGATTAGAGATGCCCAGAACTTCCCTTATCACCCGCTAGCTCCATTACTGCATCACCCAAAAGCCTCGCTCAGGGTCCACTATGCCTCCTTGTGCTGGGCACTGCAGGGCCAATCAGAGGGACAGCAGGATGCATGAGGAAATAGATGAGTGTGTGAGGCAGATGGGTGGCGGGGGGTGGCATACATTGGGGATGGATGGGGGGGGGTTGAGAGTTGGACGGACAGCGGGACAGATGGAGAGCTGCAGGGACGGATGGTGACGTCACAGGCTGGACTTGTGATGGGTTCAGCTCATGGCCGCTGGCCCTGTCATCTCCTGCCCCCATCTGCCCGTCTGACTCTGCCCCTGTCTCTCACAGGCAGCACTCAGCAGAGTCTGGCCCTGTCGTTACACTGGTGCCTACATGCAGTGCACACCTGTGTGTTATGTGCTCCTGGAGAGCTCAGGCAGGGACAAGCGTGCGGCTCACGGCTGCTGAACCAGCTACTCCAAAACTGCCACAGATCTCCCCCTCCTTGGGCAGCAAGACCCTGGCCGGGGGGTTCCCTGTCCCTCCTCGCTGCCAAAGCAGCCTGCTCAGCACAGAGACCGAGGTCACCTGCCTCCGCCCAGCCTCCAGCTGGAGCTGATCCAGCCCCGAATTGCTGGTATCCAGCCTGGCCGGAGTTGGTGCGATGTCCTAGCGGAGTCCGTTCTTTCTCCCCGGTAGATGACGATTTTCCCCACTGCAGTTAGTTGCTCTTTCTCTGCTTCCCCATAGCCCCTCCCCAGTGATAGTGACCCCTGCTGGCCAGGCACGGGAGTGTCCTGTAGGTGCCTTCTTGTAGGAGCAGTGACTCCTGGTGGCGAGGGGCAGCAATGCCTGGCTTGTATACCCCTAGCATTGCTGCAGCGACCCCTGGTGGCCACTGAGGGCAGTTGCCTGTGTGACCCACCACTGCCATTGCGCCTGTGAGCGCTGGTGGGTAGGTGAGGCAGGGCCCTGTATGTATATCAGCCATTGGGGCAGTGCCCTCTGCGTATCCCACTCTCATCTCGGTGACTCGTGTTGCCCAGGTGGGGCAGTCCCCTGTGTGTATTTACTCCCCCAACCCCTGCATTGGGCCAGTGAGCACTGGTAGCCAGAGGAGTCAGTGCCTGAGGTGTGTTCTTCACCTCCCCCAAGGTGGCAGGGTGCCTGGGTGGCCGTGTCAGGCAGTGCCCTGGGTATCTTCCAACCCTTGTGGCAGTGAGCCCTGCTCCTGGTGTGTGTCACTCCCCCACTAGGGATGTGCACTGGTGGCCAAGTAGGGCAGTGCCCTGTGTGCATCCCCCTCCCTCTCCCACCCAGGGTGACCAGATAGAAAGTGTGAAGAATCGGGATGGGGTGGAGGGTAATAGGCACCTACATAAGAAAAAGCCCCGAATATCGGGACTGTCCCTATTAAATCGGGACATCTGGTCACCCTATCCCCTCTACCCCTGTGCCAGGTATGGCAGGCACTGATCCCTGGCACCCCCATGGGGCAATACCCTCTGTATATCCTCCAATTGGGGCAATGACCCCTGCTGGTGAAGTGGGGCAGTGCCCTGTGTGTGTGTCCCCCTATTTAGGTAGTGACCCCTGGTGGCTAAGTGAGGCAGTGGCCTTTGATTTCCTCTTCTCTCCCCAGCCCCCTCTCTCTCTGGGGTAGGGCCCCCAGTTGGGGCACTACCCCATGTGTATCTCTACTAATTGGAGCAGTGACCTCCCCGCGGTGCCCTGGTGTGGCAGTGCCCTATTGGTATCTCCCTCCCCCTCTCCCCACACCATTGTGGTAGTGGCCATTTCAGGCAGTGGCCTATCATCCCCTGCCCCCCACCACCATTGCAGCAGTGCCCCCTGGTGGCCATGTGTGGCAGTGACCTGCATGTATCCCCCCAACCATTGCTGCAGTGACCCCAGGTGCCCAGTTTGAGTAGTAGCCTGTGTGGACCTCACTTCTTGGGGCAGTAACGTGTGGGACCAGCTAAGACAGTGCACAGTCTGTGACGTCTGGTGGCCACGTAGGGCAGTGGCCTGTATGTACCATCTCCTCTGGAGCAGTGACCACTGGTGTCTTGGTGCTAAGATGCAGCCACCTCTGGGTTACATGGTGGGGCTGTTTACAGGAGAATGGGGACAGCCCCCCCCCCCCCCCCGTTCCAGGAAGTAGGGGAATGTCTGGTGTTCGGGGCAGAGCGTTCCACCTTCTATTGAACTGTGATGCTCTGAGCACCTTTCCCCTGCCGGAAGAAGACCCTGTGTGGCTCCAAAGCTGGGCCAGTAACAGGTATCACCTCCCCTGCCTTGTCTCCCTGCTATTCTGGCCAGTGTCCAACTTCCCCTTCGCTGTTGGTCCTCAAACCTCCTCCAAGCAAACCCCCGCCCACACACACAGTCCCTTAAGCTGCCAAACCTTCCCTGGAGCCCAACCCTGGTGGTGGGGGGGCACCCCACCTAAAAACCCTATGGCACCATGGGAGTGGTAGTGTCCACTGCCTCCATCACCCCCCAGCCAGGACGGGCCCCACAGCACCATGGGAGTGGTCGTGTTTCCTGCTTCCATTTCTTGACAGCTGCTGCCAGGCCTGGCCCAGACTTCCCGTTTCTGGTGCGAGTCCGGCAGCAGATGCTGCCATGAGGCGGTGCTGGGAAGGGTGGTGCTGGTGTCAGGAGAAAGCAGGAGGAGCAGGTGGGGTCTGTGCTCCTGCGGGGAGGTGCTGCCCTTGCTGTGAAAAGGCCCCGCCATTAGGGGAGATGTCATCTCCCTGCCCTGCCACGCTCTGCCCAGCCCCTGCTTGTCACGGGAGCAGGGCTGGCTCCAGGCAGCAGGGTAGCAAGTAGGTGCTTGGAGCGGCCAATTCAAAGGGGGGGGGCCGTCCGGTATCGGGGCAGCACGTCTGGGTCTTCGGTGGAAATTCGGCGGCAGGTCCCTCATTCCCTGTCTTAGTCTTTGAGCTGCCGCCGAATTGCTGCCACAGAGGAAGGGGGGAGGACTCGCCACCGAACTGCCGCAGAAGCAGCAGTGTGGTTGAGCTGCCGCCGAAGATCCACAGCTTGTCCTTTTCCCCCCTCCTGCTTGGGGCGGCAGAAAAGCTGGAGCTGGCCCTGCACAGGACGAGCAGGCTCCAGTCTGCGGAGCTGCAGCAGGGAACCCCGCAGCAGGGAACCCCACAGCCCAACGCCTGTCAGGCACCCCCATTCTCCATGCCCCTAATCCCTGCTGCCCCCCCCATCAGTTATAAAACAGGAGGCAACTTAACTTCTGCTCACTGTTCCCGGTGGGACTCTAACAGAGCGTGAACCGGAGCCACTTAACTTCCATTCGCTGTTCCCTTTATAGGAGCACAGTCAGAGCTCTCACAGGCTGGGCAGCAAGGAGCTGATGCCGTTTCTCACCCCAGTGGATATTGCAGCCCTTAGTACAGAGGTTTGTTCTTTAAACATGGGGTCAATCTCCTGTGGGGTTGGGCCACAGGAGAGCCCCGTGCCCCTTCCTGTGCTTCTAACCCTGCACTGTTCACCCTGCGTCCTCCCCCACGCCCCTAACCCTGTGTCCCCCTCTGGCACCCCTAACCTCTGCACCCATAACCCTGTGCTCCCTCCAGCACTCCCTCCAGCACCCCTAACCCCTGCATCCCCAACCTCTGGTGCCCCTAACCCTGCATCCCCTCCAGCACCCTTACATCCCTCACCCCTAACCCTGTGCCCCCTACACCGCTAACTCTGTGCCCCCCAAACCCTAAACCTGTGACCTCTGGCACCCCTGTGCCCCTAACCCCTGCACCCCTAACCCCTGCCTCCTCCCGCACCCCTAATCCCTGCACTGTGCCCCCTCTTCCCCTAACCCCTGCACCTCCTCCTGTGCCCACTTGGGGAAACTGACCTGGATGCACGGAGTGGCTGCATTGCTGCTCGCTCCCCCCGCCGCCCCTGAACACTGCTCCTCCGCACATCGCTAGGGGGCTGTGAGGGGGGAGCAAGGAGCGACATCAGGGCTCCCTGCCTCCAGGTCACCTTCCCTACCTGGGCGGCTGCTCTTTGTCCTCCCCTTATGCAGCCCAGGTGGGGAAGGTGACCTGGAGGCAGGGAGCCCTGATGTCCCTCCTTGCTCCCCCCTCACAGCCCCCTAGGGGGGCACGGAGGAACATTGGGGGGAGTAGTAGCCGCTCATCACCGCTCTCTCCCCCTTCTCTTCCCCTCCCTCCCCCCATGTTCCTATGCCGGGAGGGAGCAGGGAGAAATCTGGGCACCACCCCAAGCAGCACTCCCCTGCCAGCCGGGAGCAGTTTCTGACTTTACACCGGCAGCACACGCCTCTCTGCTACTGTACAGCACCGCCCTTGACCATGGTACCCCTGGGCAATTCCCTGGTGGCACCCACCCCTAAGGCTGGCCCTGGCTATGGGCTTCAGAGGGAGTGACCAGACCAGGCGGCCATGGAGAGGTCCAGCCCCTGTTCTCCCCTCCCAGCTTCTAGCAATCAGAGGCCAGGGACATGCTTCCATGCTGATGACAGGTACTGCTCGATAACGATCCAAAGTACCTTCATATTCCTCATCTGAGTCAGATGCCACCCACTGAAGATTGATTGTCCTGTCTAGTGGTTCAGGTTCTGTAGTGTCTGCATCAGAGTGTTGCTCTTTGAGGACTTCTGACAACATGTTTCACACCTCGTCCCTCTTGGATTTTGGAAGGCTCTTCAGATTCTTAAACCTTGGCTCAAGCACTGTAGCTATCTCTAGAAATCTCCCGTTGTACCTTCTTTGCGTTTTTTGTCAAATTTATAGTGAAAGTGTTCTTAAAGTGAACAACATGTGCTGGGTCATCACCCACCACTGCTATAAAACAAAATATATGGCAGAATGTGGATAAAACCATGGAGCAGAAGACATACAGTTCTTCATCAAGGTCTTCAGTCACAAATTAACACATTATTTTCTTAACGAGCGTTATCAGCATGGAAGCATGTCCTCTGGAATGGTGGTTGAAGTATGAAGGCATATGGATGTTAGCATATCTGGCATGTTAATACCTTGCAATGCTGGCTGCAAAAGTGCCATGAGAGAGCCTGTTCTCACTTTTAGGTGACGTATACAAGACACGGGCAGCATTATCTCCAGTAAATGTAAACAAACTTGTTTGTCTCAGCAATTGGCTGAACAAGAAGTAGGACTGACTGGACTCTAAAGTTTTACATTGTTTTCTTTTTGAGTGCACTTATGCAACAACAACAAAAATCTACATATGCAAGTTGTACTTTAATGATAAAGAGATTGCACTACAGTACTTTATATTTTACAGTGTAAATATTTGTAATAAAACTATATATAGTGAGCACTGTACACTTCGTATTCTGTGTTGTAATTGAAATCAATATATTTGAAAATGTAGAAAAACAAAAAAAATTAAATTAGTATTCTATTGTTTAACGGTGCGATTAAAACAGATTAATCATGATTTTTTAAAGTTAATTGCGTAAGTTAACTGCGATTAATTGACAGCCCTAGATTTGAATGTTTCTGTCCCATGCAGGATGAGCTGGAATATCCGTGTGCAGGGAAAGAGCCTGGGGGGAATTGTGCTGGGAAATTATTTCCTGTTCTGACATGTCCCCAGTTGCCCTTTTTGCCCTAACAGGCTGCAGCGCAACATCCATGTTTTGCTCCAGCTCATTTGGTCCTCCCAGGGGCAGGGGAAGGGAAATGGCTGCAGTGGAGCCAGTTGAGGGAGGGATTATCAGGGAGTTGCTGGCGGGTTCCCTTGGCGGGGAGAAAGGGCAGTAAATACATAGGGGGTGGGAACTTCCAGGAAGGTTGGTCTGGGTGGGAGAGGGCAGGAAATCCCCAGGGTGGGGGACAGGGTGTGACAAACCTGCTGGGATTTGTTTACTGTGAGGCTCCAGCATTTCTCAAGTGTGGCCACCAGGGGCTTTTATTGTGGCCACAGCCTCCCGGGCTGTAATTGAGGGGGAATCGGGGGCAGCAAAGCAGCGGCTCATCCCCCCGACTGCCTGCAGGGGCTGGGCCCTACCCCCTTCCGGAGTCATAAACACTGCAGGAGCCGGCAACCAGCGGGAGTTCCCCTCCTCCCCAGGTGCGGTGGGGCTCAGGCTTCAGGCTTCTGCTCTGGGATGGTGGGCGACAGGCTCAGTCAAAATACATGGAACGTAGGCTGGCTGGGGAGAAGTCTGTGTAACTCATCCAGTTATTGATATACATGTGACCTTGAATATTGCCAATCTGTGTCCCCCCCGCCCCCCACCAACCATCTCCCAAACAGACCCTCAGTCCGGAAAACATTCATCCCTCATGTTGTTGAAAAAACTCACAGCAAACAGAAGAACCTCAGCTTTTAAAACAATTTTCCAGCAAGACAAAGAAACTCACAGCTGTAGACTCAGAAAACACTCCCAAGAAATTTTAACAATACATTGTTATGAAGAACTTAAGTGCTAAAGAAACCTGATTTTCCAACTAATTTAAAAAAAAAAAGTCTTCTCAAATCAGCATCTTTAGAGTGAATCTTATTCTGCTTTTTTAACCAGACAATTCTCCCCAGAACGAGAGGCACTGGTCCTGGAGACACTGCAATACCAGGTCAATGCATGGGGTGGTCAGAGCAAGCTCCTATTCCATCCTCTTGTTTCAAAAATCAATTTAACATACAGTCCTCAAATAAAGGACCTATCAGATATTAAGCTGATAAGAACAGACACTACACTTATCTTAGCCAAAAGGCCAAGAAGCAATGCTGTTAGTCTCGGATGTTAGGCAGCCGCTCTTCCCCCACTTCTTTCTACTTCAGCACGAGGAGCTCCCAGACACGCACCAAACACCATTCACGACACTTGATAACTAGGTAACTCGAAGTGATGATCACTTCCCCGAAATGACTCCACTGGAAGAATTCAAAGCAAGAGCCCTTAACACACAATTCTGTTCAAAGACAGAGAAGTCTTTCAGCCTCCTTCCTCTTGCTGGTTTCCCTGTACACGCCTAATTTGCATAAACCCACCCACTGACATGTGACTAACAATCTCTCACTGTTAACTCTTACAGCAAAACAGGCCACAGAAAGCCTATGCAAGCGCTATCCCGCAGCCCCAATGCTCTTTTCTGCTCCTTCTCAAACATACAGTCATCAGGCAGACATAAGATAGTTTTGCTCCATACCAGTCCAGTTCCTTGTCTAACCACTGCACACACATGGTATAACCCTACCCTGAGCTGATTCCCGACTTTTGCACTCAATACAGGAAAACGAGTATTGAGAGAGAAGCTGTGCAGGGAAGTCTTCCTCAACTTGCACTCCACTCCCCAAGGGCCTTTCGGGCTCTTCTGTGGACTTCAGGTTCCATTTGATTGCCAAGGTTTATGGTCTTATTAATTAGCCATCTCCTAATGCAAGGATGCTACATGACAGACTAAAGATCGATTTTCCAAAAGAGCTGAGAAACAGAACTAAAGCTGAGCCTGAGGTGTTACATTTACATGAGCATCCAGGTTCTGACTGTGCCCTGGCAAGTTCAATGCTTCCAAAAGAAATCAGAAAATAAGGAGCCCGTCAGGTCCCCCTGCTAGCACCCAGATCTAGTCAATCTGCAGGGAAATAAGGAAAAAGCGATGAATAAAGAAGTCAGGAAATAACAAGGAAATGAAGAGGTTTCTGTCCAATTTACCATCTTCTCAGCTACCAATCAAAGTTAAAGACCTAAAGTCAACCTATCGGCATAAGTACAGATGGTTGGATGGAAGTTAAAAGGAGCTGCTGTGGCAAGTGTTAGGAGCCTGCAAGCAGCATGCAGATCGTTTAAAAATGCTGCAATTAGAGGCTGCGACAAAGTTCCTCCTCTACCTAGGTGGGTCCTGTGCTTATTAGCAGATTTGCTCACCTCAGTGATCTTCCCCTCTGGTAGGGCCCACAGTCTGGGTCAACTCCTCCTGTGTCTGATCAGGAGTTGGGAGGTTTGGGGGGAACCCAGGCCTGCCCTCTACTCCGGGTTCCAGCCCAGGGCCCTGTGGATCGCAGCTGTCTATAGTGCCTCTTGTAACAGCTGCATGACAGCTACAACTCCCTGGGCTACTTCCCCATGGCCTCCTCCCAACACCTTCTTTATCCTCACCACAGGACCTTCCTCCTGGTGTCTGATAAGCTTGTACTCCTCAGTCCTCCAGCAGCACAGCCTCAGCCTTGCGCCTCTTGCTCCCAGCCCCTCACACGCACACCACAAACTGAAGTGACTCCTTTTTAAATCCAAGTGCCCTGAGTAGCTCTGCCTTGATTGGCTGCAGGTGTCTAATCAGCCTGTCAGGGGTACAGAAAGCCCTAGGGCAGGTGCAAGGAAGTTTTGGGCCCTAGGTGAAACTTCCACCTTGCACCCTCCCACCCAGCTAACCGCGTCTGTCCGTTCCCCCACCCCCCGCAGCTAACTCAGCCCCCCACCCGGGGAGCCCCCCTGCAGCAACTACTCCCCCCGTGGCAGCTACCCCTGCCTGGGGAGACTTCCTCCCCACCCCACCCCCTGCCACGGCAGCTTACCCTGCCTGGGGAGACCTCCTGCGGACATGGGTGGCAAGTTTGTAGAAATTTTGGTGGTGCCCAGAACCCGCCCCCCAACTCTGCCCCCCCCCAACTCTGCTCCCACCTGCCTAATGCTCTGGGAGGGGGCTTGGGAGGGGGAGGTCTGGGATGCAGATCCTGGGCTGGGGATTAGGGTGCAGGAGGGGTGCAGGCTTTGGGATGGAGTTTGGGTGCTGGGTGCAGGCTCTGGGCTGGGGCAGGGGGTGGGTGTGCAGGAGGGGGTGAAGGGTGCAGGCTTTGGGATGGAGTTTGGGGTTGGGAAGGGGTATGTGGGAAGGGGAGGTGCACCTTGTGGGGAGGAGTTTGGGGATAGGAGGGAATACAGGGGTGAGGGCTGTGGGGCTGAGGATGAGGATTCATGATGCAGGAGGGGACTCAGGGCTGGGGCAGAGGATTAGGGTGCGGGGGGATGAGGGCTCTGGATGGGGATGAGGGGTTCATCCTGCGGGGGCAGGGCTCAGGGCTGGGGCAGAGGATTAGGGTGCAGGGGGGTGAGCTGTGGGGCTGACGATGAGGGATTCATGATGCAGGAGGACTCAGGGCTGGGGCTGAGGATTAGGGTGCGGGGTGAGGGCTCTGGCTGGGGCTGAGGATTAGGGTGCGGGGGGATGAGGGGTTCATGCTGCAGGGGGGCTCTGGGCTGGGGCAGAGGATTAGGGTGCAGGGGGCTGAGGGCTCTGGCTGGGTCTGAGGATTAGGGTGCAGGGGGATGAGGGGTTCATGCTGTGCAGGGGGGTTCAGGGCTGGGGCAGAGGATTAGGGTGCAGGGGGATGAGGGCTCTGGCTGGGGATGAGGATTTGGGGCATTGGGGAGGCTCAGGGCCGGGGAGAGACCCAGCTCCAAATATTGCTGGAGCAGGGCCCCCAGCCCTGAATATTCCTGGAGCCCGGGCACCGCACACAGATATAACCTGCGCCCCTGCCTGCGGCAGCTAAGCCTGCCTGGGTAGCCCGCCCCAGCTCACCTCGGCTCCACCCCCTCCACTGAGCACCCCGGCATCGCTCTAATTCTCCTCCCCGCCCAGGCTTGTGATGCCGATTGGAGGAGACTTAGAGCTGGGCTGTGTGCTCGGCGGAGGAGGCAGAGCGGAGGTGAGCTGGGGTGGGGAGCTATTTCCCTGTGCGCCCCCATTGCCCCGTTACTGTGGACAGCCCTCCCCGCGCGCCCGCGCGCCCCCGCACCCAGCTCACCTCCGCTCCACCTCCTCGCCTGAGGGGGCTTTTAGACGCCTCCAACCACTAGGCGCCCTAGGTGGCCGCCTAGTTTGCCTAAATGGTTGCACGGGCCCTGGTGTTCACAAGCAGTGTGAAAACGTGCAATTCCCGCTCACACTGCACAGGGGCAGCACAGCTCCGGGGTTCTCTGGAATTGCACAATAATGCCGGCTTTGTTCCCACAGCACCTGGAGCTTTGCACAGTGAGACATGGGGGTGCTGCAGCCCCCGCCGCAGCCCTCGTTCCCGCCCCTCTGCTTCTCTGCAGGGAACTTGTTATGCCACGAGGGGGAGCAGGGAGACTGTGCAGGAGACCCAGGCCCACGCGCTGAGCACTGCAGCTCCAGTGCTGTGTGCGGGATTCATTTCTGCTCTCTGATAAAACTGCCCCAGGCTCCTCTGGCCAACTAATATTCGTCCAGGCTCCCCGGCGCTGTTAGTATGAGCTCAGATGGGGTGAGTAGTCTCTTGGTCTATCCAAGGCCGCGATCAAGTGTCTTGATGTTTTTGGTCTTTTGGCCTCGAGATGAAAACCTGGTCTGTGTCTTGGGAACCTTGAGGTAAAAAAATTATCTAAGTTGTATCTGGCCAGAGCTCTCGCCAGCCCTGCCCCAGGAGAGCTGGGCGCTCGCCCTGCTCTAGGAGAGCCAGGCAGGCCCTGAGCGGGGCGGCAAAGGGCACTAGACGGTGACCCTAGGCCAGTGGTGCCAGAACAATCTGTATAGTGGGGGGTGCTGAGCCACTGAACCAACTGTAACCCCTGGGTGTGATGGAAACCACGTCAAGGCAGGGGCTGCTGCAGCCCCCCCAGTTCCAGCCCCTCTGCCCAGGCAGCTCCCCCAGCCTGACACACCCACCCAGCCCCCGCACCCGCCCCCCCCCAGCGCTCCGCAGCGCAGAGGAGCCCCGGCTGAGTGGGGAATCAGAACCCCCCGAAATTACCCTGGGACCAGCATGATCTGCCTCCGCCCTGCCCTGCTCCACATGTATTCGGAGTGAGTCAGTTTCCCTGTCCCAACATGTGTCCCCCAATGTGCCTCTTCTCTTCCCCAGTTCCCTCCAAACCAGCCCATTTCCCCTGCATCCCGCGCTGGGTCTCTGCCAACCCCCCCTTCTCCCCTCCTGCCCCCAATATCTCCCTGCCCCTACAGGTCTATGGGGCTGGATCCCTCCCTCCCCCCTTCTCCCCTCATTTCCTGCCTCTGGGGGTCTATGGAGATGGGTCTCTCCTCCCTCCATCCCCTCCCCTGCCCCCAATATCCCTCTGGGGCTCTGTGGGGCTGGGTCTCTCTCCCTGCCCCTGTGCTCCCCCCTGCACAGCATGTCCTGGGAGTGACTCAGATTCCCTGGACCAACATTTCACACACCCCACCCCCACCCGACATGTCTCCCTCCACCCCAGGCTGGGTCTCTGCCAATCTCCCTTCTCCCCTCCTGACCCCAATATCCCCTGCCCCTGCAGGTCTATGGGGCTGGGTCTCTCCCTCCCCCCTTCTCCCCCCATCCCCTCATCCCTTCCCCCAATATCTCCCTGCCCCAGGCTGTCTATGGGGCTGGGTCTCTCCCTGAAGCCCCGCCCCCAGCGCGGGGCTCACAGACAATCCCCGCCCGGCGGCTGTGACGTGCGCTGGGGCTGTGACGCGGTGACGTGATCACTCCCCGCAGGCGACTCATTCACTGGAGACCAAAACGACAGAAGTTGTCACGTGTCCATGGGCGGGGCTATGCAGATGAGCAGTGTCTGGCGGCAGGACGGAGAGCAGCGAGAGGAACCGAAGGAGCCCGGCGGAGAGAATTCTCTGTGTGTGGACAGAATCCGGTGTGGGGAGCTCGTGCTGTGGGTGCCTGCACCGGAGTCACTTCGGGGCAGTGATTGCCACTGAGCTACATAGTGACCAAAGGCGTGTGAATGGGGTGTGGTGCCTGGCCGGGAGCAGCTCCTGCCGATAAGGTGCCCCTCACTCCCGACCCGCAGCCCCTGCTATCCCAGTCCTGACCTCCAGAATCACAGCTCTGCTGGTGCCCCTCACTCCCGACCCGCAGCCTCTGATATCCCAGTCCTGACCTGCAGAATCACAGCTCTGCTGGTGCCCATCAATACTCCCGACCAGCAGCCCCTGTTATCCCAGTCCTGACCTCAAGACTCTGCTAATGCCCCTCACTCCCGACCCGCAGCCCCTGCTATCCCAGTCCTGACCTGC
Organism: Mauremys reevesii; assembly: GCF_016161935.1. Taxonomy (NCBI): domain Eukaryota; kingdom Metazoa; phylum Chordata; order Testudines; family Geoemydidae; genus Mauremys; species Mauremys reevesii. The sequence continues at coordinate 39,000,842 of NC_052634.1, read as the reverse complement.
TGTGATGGAGTAGGGGCTGTCTGTGTGGGGGTTGGGAGAGCCAGGGAGGATTTTAGGTGAGGGACAGGTATTCAGCCTGTACCATGAGCTAGGCGGGGGGAGGGGAGGTCAACACCTTTGCCCGGGGAGCTAGACAAAGCCAGGGAGCCGGCTGGAGGGGGTTGGGTCAGTTTCGGTTTGGGGCTTGGGGGGGAGACTTCAGGGAATCCTATGCTGGGATCCCTGCACCCTGAACCCCAGAAGGACTCGATTGAGGGGTCCTGGTTGTGCTGTAGCCTGTATTCCTGTTGTCCAATAAACCTTCTGTTTTACTGGCTGGCTGAGAGTCACTGTGAGTCCCAGGAAGAGGGATGCAGAGTCGGACTCCCCCACACTCCGTTACAACTGGTGGCAGCGGCGGGACCTACTGCACCCCGTGGACGGCGCTTCCTGCAGTTAGTGACTGGGGAGCAGCAAAATGAAGGGGGAACTGATGGGGACCAGGTGGGCTGAAGAGACAGAAAGAGACAGTTTCAGGAGGCGATTAACGCCTGGGAGTGTGTGACCAGAGAGAAGGACTTTGCAGTAACAGGGTCCCCCGGGGGATCGCAGGAGCAGTCCCAGGGGCGGAGGAGTCTGCAGCTCGACCCTGGCAGAGAGGTGGTGACCTGAAGAAGGGCTGGTGCACGAGGGGTCTCCCTGGAACCGGTGGGAAGCTGAGAGCACAGGCCGGCGAGTGGCCAGCAGGAAGATGTTTGCTAAGCACCTTAAGAGCGACCTGGTGGAGCTGTGCAGGCAGAGGGGGCTGCGCATTGGGAGGTCCACCAAAGACCAGCTAATTGCTCAGCTGGAGGAGAAGGATCGCTTGGGTGAACCGAGCCCTGTCCCAGAGGGAAGCCACCCAGTGGACACAGTGTGGGCCCCGGGGCCTGACATGGCTGGGAGGGGCCAGACTGCTGCCGAGGACACCCCGAGACCTGCCCACCTATACCTAGGGGAGGGGTTGGGGGAAGCCCAGCGAATACCGAGGGCACCTGGACTGTGGCGGCCAGCAGGGGATCGTCCCGGCGGAGCTCCCCGTCCCTGGAACAGATGCGGCTGGAATATGACAGGGAGGCGCTCGAGTTCAGGAGGCAAGAACTGAAGGAGCGGGAGAACCAGCGTAAACACGAGGAGAACCAGCGCCAGCGTGAGCTGGCACTGGCCCAGCTGAGAAGCAGCGGGGCCCCGGCTGCGGTGAGTGAGGGGGGACCCAAGCCTACAAAGAGCTTTGATAAGAGCTTCCTGACCCGGCGTAAGGAGGGGGAGGACATAGATACCTTCCTGACGGCCTTTGAGAACGCCTACGAGCTGCACTGGGTTGACCCTGCAGACAGGATCCCGTTTCTCACCCCCTTACTGGACTCCACCGCCGTGGAGGTGTACAGCTGAATGAAAGGGGCAGAGGCAGGGGACTACTAACTGTTCAAACAGGCCCTGCTCCGTGAGTTTGGGCTGACTCCTGAGATGTACCGGAAGAGGTTCCGGAGTCAACATAAAACCCGTGAGGTCACATACCTACAACTGGTCAACCGTGCGCAGGGGTATGCCCGCCAGTGGACAGCCGGGCCCAAACTAAAGAGGACCTGCTTGACCTATTCATACTGGAGCACCTGTATGAGCAGTGCCTGTCTGACCTGAGGCTGTGGGTGATGGACCAGAAGCCGGAGAACCCGCAGCACGCAGGCCAGCTGGCCGACCAATTTGTGGACAGTCGGGCCGGGGATAACAGGGAGGAGTCTCAAGGAGCAGGTCTGCCTCAACGCAGAGAGAAAGTCACCATGGGACCTCCCAGCGGGGCCTATGGAGAACCCCACCAAAGGGGAACATCCAGCGTCAGGTCCATCCGACCCACTCGAGGGGACCCACGAGACATGGGCTGCTTGCACTGTGGCCAATGAGGCCACATACGGGCCCAGTGCCCCAAGCTCAGGGACAGACCGAGCAGACCCAACCCGCAGAGGGTTGACTGGGTCAAGACCCAATCAGATGAGGGCAACATTCCCAGGAAAGGGGGCTGGCCGCGTACCACCTGCGAAGGAGGGAGGAGGGCCCCAGGTCTGCTCCTTTGGGGGGCTGGATGCTCCAGACTCCGGGTTTTTGGTTTACAGGGTGGGCACGGGGCTGCCCCTCCGGAACCAGTGCCTTGTTCCCCTGGAGGTGGATGGGAGGAAGGTCACTGGGTACTGGGACACGGGCGCAGAGGTGACGCTGGCCCGGCCCGAGGTGGTGGCCCCAGATCGGATGGTGCCCGACACCTACCTGACTGTGAGGGGTGTGAGCGGGACCCCATTCAAGGTGCCCGTGGTGAGGGTGCACCTGAAGTGGGGGGCCAAGGAGGGCCCCAAGGACGTGGGGGTACACCCACATTTGCCCACGGAGGTGTTAATGGGGGGGACCTCGAGGACTGGCCAAGCAACGCCCGGGGTGCCCTGGTCGTGACCCGTAGTCAGAGTCGGTGCAGGGCACTGCGCCCTGACAACGGGGAAGGTACTCTGCCCGAGGTGCCGGACCCTAACCTGCTGGGGAGGGAACGCCCAGGGACACGACCCAGAGAGGCTGCTACCTCAGTCCCAGCTGGTGAGAGAGAGCAGGTCCCCTTCCCTGTCCCAGCTGCTGAGTTCCAGGCCGAGTTGCAGAAAGACCCCTCCTTGCGGAAGCTCAGGGACCGGGCTAACCTCAGTGCAGTACAGACCATGAGGAGAGGTTGCAAGGAGAGGTTCCTGTGGGAGAAGGGGTTCCTGTACCGAGAATGGGCTCCCCCCGGGGAAGTAGAGTCATGGGGGATCAGGAGGCAGCTGGTGGTTCCCCAGAAGTTTCGCCACTAGCTCCTGTACCTGGCCCATGACATTCCCCTCGCAGGGCACCAGGGAATCCGGCGCACCAGGCAGAGGCTGCTACAGAACTTTTACTGGCCTGGGGTCTTTACCCATGTTCGACAGTACTGCCAATCCTGTGACCCCTGCCAGAGGGTGGGGAAGGCCCAGGACAAGGGGAAAGCAGCTTTGAGGCCTTTGCCCATCATAGAAGAACCTTTCCAGAAGGTGGCCATGGACATAGTGGGACCTCTCAGCAAGGCGACCCGGTCGGGGAAGAAATACATCCTGGTGGTGGTAGATTTCGCCACTCGCTACCCTGAGGCGGTGGCCTTGTCCTCTATCGAAGCAGACACCGTGGCAGATGCGCTGCTGACCATTTTCAGTCGGGTGGGGTTCCCCAAGGAAGTCTTAACGGACCAGGGGTCCAACTTCATGTCGAGCCTGCTCCAGTCCCTGTGGGAGAAATGTGGGGTCCGGCACAACTGGGCCTCAGTGTATCACCCCCAGACCAACGGGCTGGTGGAGAGGTTAAACGGGACGCTAAAGATGATGCTAAAAACATTTAGGAACCAGCACCCACAGGACTGGGACAAGTACTTACCTCACCTGCTGTTTGCATACAGGGAGGTACCCCAGGAATCTACCGGGTTCTCGCCTTTTGAACTGTTATATGGGAGGCGGGTAAGGGGGCCCCTGGACCTGATGAGAGACGAATGGGAGGGGAAGGCTGCCCGATGGCAAGTCAGTGGTGGAGTATGTCCTGACTTTCCGGGAAAGACTTGCCGAGCTCATGGGCCTGGCCAGGGAGAATCTGGCCTGAGCCCAGAGGAAGCAGAAGGTCTGGTACGACCGCACGGCGCAGGCCCGCGCCCTCGCCACCGGGGGTCAAGTGATGGTTCTCATCCCCGTGAGGAAAAACAAACTCCAGGCTGTCTGGGAAGGGCCCTTCAAGGTTATCAAGCAACTAAATGAGGTAAACTACGTGGTGGAGCTGTCTAACCGGGCTCATCACTGCCGGGTGTACCATGTGAATATGATGAAGCCATACTATGACAGGGGGAATGTGGTGTTGGCCATGTGTGGACATTGGGAGGAGCCGGGAGATGACCCTTTAGTGGATCTATTCCCGGGGACAAAGGCTGGTTCCCCCCTGGAGGCGATTCCCCTCTCTGATCAGCTGACCCTGGCCCAGCAGGCTGAGATCAGAGGGGTGCTACATCTGTACCGACAGCTGTTTTCCAACCAGCCCGGGCGCATTAATTTGACTGTCCACCAGGTGGAGACCGGGTCAACCACCCCCCCCCCCCCCCTACGATGCTCCCCTTTTCAGGTCACAGGAAAAACTGCCCAGGACCTAGAAAGAGAGGTCAGGGACATGCTGGCTTTGGGGGTGATCCAGCCATCTTCCAGCCCTTGGGCCTCGCCTCTGGTCCTGGTCCCCAAAAGGGATAGGTCGATCCAGTTCTGTGTGGACTATCGAAAGCTCAATGCCATCACTGTATCTGATGCCAACCCCATGCCCAGGCCTGACGAGCTCCTAGACAAGCTGGGAGGCGCTCGGTACCTCACCACCATGGATCTTACAAAGGGCTACTGGCAAGTGCCGCTGGACGCAGATGTCAGGCTGAAATTGGCCTTTATCACCGCTCTGGGGCTCTACGAGTTTCTGACCCTGCCCTTCGGCCTCAAGGGAGCGCCGGCCACCTTCCAGCGTCTGGTGGATCAGCAACTGAGGGGGATGGAGAGTTTTGCCGTGGCGTATATTGACGATATCTGCGTCTTCAGCCAGACCTGGGAGGACCATGTGTCCCAGGTTAAACAAGTGCTGGACCAACTCCGAGAGGTTGGGCTAACCGTAAAGGCTGAGAAGTACAAGGTGGGGATGGCTGAAGTATCTTACCTGGGCCATCGGGTGGGGAGCGGCTGCCTAAAGCCGGAACCAGCCAAGGTGGAGGTGATCAGAGACTGGCCCGCTCCCCAGACCAAGAAGCAGGTCCAGGCCTTTATTGGGATGGCAGGGTACTATCGAAGGTTCGTGCCCCACTTTAGCGCCATAGCCGCCCCCATCACTGAGCTGTGCAAGAAGGGGAAGCCAGACAAGGTGGTCTGGACCGAGGACTGCCAGCAGGCTCTCCAGGCGCTGAAGGAGGCTCTGCTCAGTGGCCCAGTTCTGGCAAATTCAGACTTTGACAAGCCCTTTATGGTGTTCACTGACGTCTCAGACACGGGGCTGGGGGTGGTGTTGATGCAGGAGGATGAAAAGGGGGAGAGACACCCCATCGTGTAACTGAGCAAGAAGTTGCTACCCCGGGAGCAGAACTACGCGGCCATCGAGAAGGAATGCCTGGCCATGGTGTGGGCCCTTAAGAAACTGGAGCCATATCTCTTTGGGCACCACTTCACCGTGTACACAGACCACTCTGCCCTGACCTGGCTGCGCCAGATGAAAGGAGCCAACGCCAAGCTCCTGAGGTGGAGCCTGCTCCTGCAGGACTACGACATGGACGTGGTCCACATGAAGGGAAGTGCCAACCTGATAGCAGACACGCTGTCCCGGAGAGGGGGCCCTGAACTTCCCCGGGTCACTGGACAGAGTGACCCCGCTCAGTTCAGTCTCGAAAGGGGGAGAGATGTGATGGAGAAGGGGCTGTCTGTGTGGGGGTTGGGGGAGATGGGGAGGACTTTAGGTGAGGGACAGGTATTCAGCCTGTAACCTGAGCTAGGCAGGGGGGAGGGGAGGTCAACATCTCTGCCAGGGGAGCTAGACAAAGGAGAGAGCCGAGTGGAGAGGGGGAGTCAGTTTCAATTTAGGGCTGGGTGAGGGGAGTTCAGAGAATCCTAGGCTGGGATCCAAGCACCCTGAACCACAGAAGGGCCAGATTGAGAGGTCCTGTCTCTGCCCACAAGCTCTGCTGTAGCCTGTGTTCCTGTGTCCAATAAACCTTCTGTTTTACTGGCTGGCTGAAAATCACTGTGAGTCCCAGGAAGAGGGGTGCAGAGTCGGACTCCCCCGCACTCCAAGAGGCAGCGGGGATCAATGCACGCGTCCTCCTGCGGCAAGGAAGCCGCGGGACCTCTCCTGGCTTTGCTTGGGTTAGAGGAAAGTGGTGAAGATAAGAACGGCCCTCCTGGGTGAGACCGATGGTCCATCTAGGCCACTATCCCGTCTTCTGACAGTAACCGATGCCAGGCGCTTCAGAGGCAATGGCCAGAGCAGGCAATCGTCAAGTGATCTATCCCTGCGTTGTCTTCTGAAGCTTGGTGCTTGTTTCAGGGGCTAACTCTCAGCCCAGACACACTCCAGGGAGGGAGCGTTGGTGTTTGTGCCGAGGAGCGTGGCTGGGACTCGGACCCCCTTCCCCAGCTCTGGGTAGTGCCCCGCCCCCATTTCAGGCTGTGTTCTGCTTAAGGCCACAGAGCCCTTGCCTTTTTTTGCCTGGTGCCTGAGAGTCAGGCCAGCTGCGGGGAATTAGCTCAAGCGGCAGAGTGCTCGCTTTGCATGTGAGAGGTAGTGGGGGACGCTGCCCGCATTCTCCGAGCCTGTTGACTAAGGGCTCCTGATGAGCGTGGTGGACGGGAGAGCCGGCCATCTGACTTTTGGCCTTGCTGCCCGTAGCGGTCAGGCCGAAAAATCAAAAGCCATCCTCCCCAGGCCCACAGCCACCCAGCCTCTGCACCATCTTACCTGAGCGGGTGGAAGTGGAGCCTGGAACTGAGCTGATGCGCTGAGGGTTATTTGCACTGCGCGCTTCACACGGAGGTGAAAACACGGGGCACAGATCTTTGAGCACAACCCTTGTCCTGAGCAATGGGTGAGTGGGGGGGGGGCTGCATAAAGAGAAACCGGCTCTCCCTGGCAGGGCTGCAGCGGCTCTTCACAGGGGCAGTCCCACGGCCAATTGGTACCAGAGTTTTGCCGGCCTCCTTTCGTGGGCTGACCTGGCTCCTCTCTCTCTAGGGCGACTGGTGACCCCAAACTTCCCAGAAACCATCATAGCAAGGCCAACCTGAGCACAGACACCTGCTCAGCACCCCGGGGTGCAGCCCTGAACTCCAGCAATCAGCTACGCTCAGCTGCCCACCCAACAAGCGTTACACGCAGGAGCCTTCCTGCCCCGCGTGTTCAGGTCCCTCCCAGCGCCAGCTTTAAACTCCGCTGCTCAGTTCTAAGCTTTGGCCACACGGGGGCAGCCTGGAGCTCAGCCAACGCCTCCCGGTGCTGGTTGCGTTTCCCGCTCCTCGTGGCAGGTTCACACCCCGCAGGCAGATCTCTGAATCGGAGCCGAACCGTTCCCCAAATCCAGCGCTTTAGCAGCAGCTTTGCTAGGAAAGCGCTGACGTCCCCAAGTAACGTAAGAGCCAGAGCGCTGTGTCCAGGATCTTCTATTGGGCCCCTCACCGTGGTGTCTGTCAGGCGCAAGGAGAAACCAGGGAAATGTTTTCATGGCGTTTAAGGGCAGAAGGGGCCATTAGCTCAGCTAGTCTGACCCCCGAATAACACAGAATTACACCATGACACGTATTGATCCCACAGACCTTAGACAGATCAAAGCGTTTCAGCCCTCAGGAAGGAGGCTAAACTGGGTGCCAGAGGCAGCGAACAAGGGGCCCCCAAGGCAATGGCAGGGAACTGACGAGGTGAAATATGCCCCGATGATCCCAGCAGGCGACCCACCCCCATGCCACAGAGGTGGGAGTCCCTGTTCCTCCTGCCCTTAAGAATCTCTGGTGGTAAGTGGGTCCCCCCAGTTCCCCAGATAAGAATCCTCCATGTGGTTTCCCTGGCTTCACCTCCAGATAAGAACATTGTGTGGAGGGGGTGGGAGGAAGGTTGTCTGGCAGAGATGTAAAGGGGGACTGTGTCTCCCTGTCTGGCCCAGGCTCCTGGGAGGAAGTGATCTCAGTGTGTCTGGCTGTCTCCATTCCTCCCACCCATAAGAATCCCTGGTGTGTGGGTGCACCCTAGACCATTAAGGATCTCGGGTTGGTGGTGTCTCTCTCCCCCTAGTCAGGATCTCTGGGGCGTGGCTGTATAAAAAGAGACTTTGACTCACCCAGGCTGGGCTGCCATCATGGAACAGACCAGGTCCTTCTGTGGAGGGTTTGCGTTCCTCCAAGGACGTGATCTCAGTGTGTGTGGGTGTCCCTGTCCCTGTCCCTTCAACCCTTAACAATCCCTGGTGCGTGGGTGCGCTGGGCCCCATTACAATCCCCGCTGTCTTACCCCCCATGAGGGATCCGGTGGATGTGGGTGTTCTCCACGCTACTGGGGGTGTCTGGTGCCCCTGTCCCTCCTGGTTAATAGTGGAGTGTGTGGGTGTCCCCCAGCTCGTTAAGGATCCGTGTTGTGCGGATGCCCCCATTCTTCTCATTAAGAAGGTGCAACGGAGCATATGGGTGTGTCCCCCACCCCATGAACTAGCTCCCGTGTGTGGTTCCCCTGCCCCCCATCCAGGCTCTGTGGTGTGTGGGTGTCGCTGTTCCTCTTTTCAAGATCCGTGTGCAGGGGGGGGTCCCTCCCCCCAAGTCAGAATCCCCAGCATGTGGGTGCTCCCATCCCCCCCTCCAGGCTCTGCGGGGGGGGGGGGGTCTTAAAAGAGACCGTGTCTCACTGTCTTGCCCAGGCTATGCTGCAGGGGCTACTCACAGGCACAACCCCACTACTGATCGGCACAGGAGTTTTGACCTGCTCTGTTTCCGACCTGGGCCGGTTCACCCCTCCTTAGGCAACCTGGAGACCCTGAGCTTCCCAGGGATCACCCTATTGAGGCCGAGCTTAGTGCGGACACTCAATCGGCACAGCCCCCTGCAGCCCAGAACTCCTGAGCTCAAGTGATCCGCCAGCCTCAGCCTCCCCAGGAGCTGGGATCAAAGGCACCAGCCAGGGAGCCCGGCTTATTTTGCTGCCTGGCAGCTGGAGCTTTAAACTCTGCTTGTGAGCTCTGTGCCTGGGCCAGACGGGGACAGCCTGGAACTGGGAAATGCTCCTGCTTCCCCCGCCCCCGTCTCATGTCGAGCTGCAGGCGCCGCTGTCCTGCCAGGTAAGATCCCGGATGTTTAGGTGCCCCCTTCCCCCACCCAGGAGCCCAGGTGTCCGGGTACCTCTGCCCCCCATACAGAATCCTGGATGTGTGGGTGTCCGTCCCTCTGCAGAGGATCCCGGAGTGTGGATGCCCTTATCCCCCCCTACAACATCCTGGGTGTGTGGGTGCCACTCTCCCCCCCAGCAGATCTCTGGTGGGTGGGTCCCCAGGGTGTGAGTGCTCCCATCCCCCGATATAGGCTGGGGGAGTGGGGGGTATAACTGGCTCTCCCTGTCCTGCCCAGGCGGTGCTACAGCAGCTGTTCACAGGGGCAGCAACCCCACTGTCACCCTGCTGCTTTAACCTGCTCCAGGGGTGACCTGCTTCATCCTCCTGTGGGAGCCTGGGGACCCCGAACTGCCCAGAATCACCTGATTGATGCCGAGCTTAGCACAGAGACCGGCTCAGCATGGCAGGGAGCTGCCCTGAGCCCTGACAATCAGCTTCCCTCCGCCTCCTGCTGCACAGCGAGGATCCCACGTGAGAGCCTTTGTGTCCCGCGTGTCCTGCCAGGTCCGTCCCAGCTTCAGCTTTCAACTCTGCTTGTGAGCTCCTCTCTCCGGCCACACGAGGCAGCACTAACGGCCTCATCTAAATTTGACCCTTCAGACCGCAGATTATAACCCAGCGGGCAGATTATAGCCCAGGAAGCCAAATCCTTCCCCAAATTGACCGTTGAAGCAGAAGCTCCCCTTGGAAAGATCAGGATTTTTGCCTTTAAAAACAAGGAAAATGTGCATTGCCCTCTTCTGTCTACAGCGAGAGATTGAAGAAACTCAATTGATTTCATTGACTGGAGGTTAAGAGGGGATTTAGTCACTGATTTTAAATACACAGTTTTAAAAATTCCCAGAGGGGGGAATATCTGATTTGAAAGGGTTCTTTAATTCACCAGACAAAGGTTGAACACGACCCCATTGGTTTGCAGTCAATGTCACAAAATGCCAACTGGAAATGACCATTTTTTAACTGTGAGGCTAATTATCTAGTGGAACAAGTTCTGCGCAGGAATTGGTTAATTCCCCATCACTGCCCTGTGTAAATCAAGACCGCAGCTCTTGCTGCAAGACACCTGGTGTGTGGGTGTCCCTGTTCCCCCTTCAGAACCTCTGGTACATGGTGCTTCCCTGCTCCCAGTTCAAGATCCCCATCATGTGGGTGCTCCCATCCAGGATCTCCGGTGGGTGTCTCTGTCCCCCACCCCATGAACTAGCTCCAGTGTGTGGTTTCCCCTGCCTACCCCCATCCAGGATCTGTGGGTGTCTCTGTTCCCCTTTTCAAGATATGTGTTGCTTGGGTGCGTCCCTCACCCCAAGTCAGAATCCCCAGCGTGTGGGTGCTCCCATCCCCCCCTCCAGTCTCTGCGGGGGGTGTCTGTATAAAAAGAGACTGTGTCTCACTGTCTTGCCCAGGCTACGCTGCAGGGACTATTCACAGGTGTGATCCCACTACTGATCAGCAGGGGAGTTTTGACCTGCTCCATTTCTGACCTGGGCCGGTTCACCTCTCCTTAGGCAACCTGGGGACCCCAAGCTTCCCCGGGATCACCATATTGATACTGAACTTAGTGTGGACACCTGATCGGTACAGCCCCCTGCAGCCCAGAACTCCTGAGCTCAAGCGCTCCGCCAGCCTCAGCCTCCCCAGGAGCTGGGATCACAGGCACCAGCCACAGAGCCCGGCTTGTTTTGAAGTTTGGCAGATGGAGCTTTAAACTCTGCTTGTGAGCTCTGTGCCTTGGCCAGATGGGGACAGCCTGGAACTGGGAAATGCTCCTGCTCCCCCCGCCCCCCTCTCATGTCGAGCTGCAGGCGCCGCTGTCCTCCCAGGTAAGATCCCGGATGTTTCGGTGCCCCCCATCCCCTGTCCAGGAGCCCAGGTGTCCGGGTACCTCTGCCCCCCATACAGAATCTTGGATGTGTGGGTGTCCGTCACTCTGCAGAGGATCCCGGAGTGTGGATGCCCTTGTCCACCCCCCACAAGATCCTGGGTGTGTGGGTGCCACTCTCCCCCCCTAGAAGATCTCGGGTGCGTGGGTGGGTGCCCCTGTTCGCCCTTACAGCATCCCTGGTGCACGGGGGCCTCCCTCCGTCCCAACTCAGGGGCCCCAGGGTGTGAGCGCTCCCATCCCCAGATACAGGCTGGGGGGGGGTATAACTGGCTCTCCCTGTCCTGCCCAGGCGGTGCTACAGCAGCTGTTCACAGGGGCAGCAACCCCACTGTCACCCTGCAGCTTTAACCTGCTCCAGGGGTGACCCATGCGGGTCGGGAGTGAGGGGCACCAGCAGAGCTGAGAGTCTGGAGGTCAGGACTGGGATAGCAGGGGCTGCGGGTCGGGAGTGAGGGGCACCGTCAGAGCTGGTTGACGCCTAAGGGGCTGCGGGTAGGGAGTGAGGGGCACCAGCAGCGCAGTAACTGGGGAGCTCAGCGAGGAATCGAGGGGGCTGCGGGTCGGGAGTGAGGGGCACCAGCAGAGCTGTGAGGCTGGAGGTCAGGACTGGGATAGTAGGGGCTGCGGGTCGGGAGTGAGGGGCACTGGCAGCGCAGTAACTGGGGAGCTCAGCGGGAAATCCAGGGGGCTGCGGGTCGGGAGTGAGGGGCACCAGCAGAGCTCTTGGTGTGGAGATCAGGATTGGGATAGGAGGGGCTGCGGGTCGGGAGTGAGGGGCAGCAGCAGAACTGTGAGTCTGGAGGTCAGGACTGGGATAGCAGGGGCTGTGGGTCAGGAGTGAGGGGCACCACTAGACCTGGGGGGAACCCAGGGGTCTGTGGGTCAGGAGTGAGGGGCACCGGCAGCACAGTGACTGGGGAGCTCTGCGGGAAGCCCAGTCGCTGCAAGTCGGGAGTGAGGGGCACCAGCAGAGCTGTGGATCTGGAGATCAGGATTGGGATAGGAGGGGCTGCGGGTCGGGAGTGAGGGGCAGCAGCAGAGCAGGAGGGAGACCAGGGGGCTGCGGGTCTGGAGTGAGGGGCACCAGCAGAGCTGAGAGTCTGGAGGTCAGGACTGGGATAGCAGGGGCTGCGGGTCGGGAGTGAGGGGCACCGTCAGAGCTGGTTGACGCCTAAGGGGCTGCGGGTCAGGAGTGAGGGGCACCAGCAGCGCAGTAAGTGGGGAGCTCAGCGAGGAATCGAGGGGCTGCTTGTCGGGAGTGAGGGGCACCAGCAGAGCTGTGTGTCTGGAGCTCAGGACTGGGATAGTAGGGGCTGCGGGTCGGGAGTGAGGGGCACTGGCAGCGCAGTAACTGGGGAGCTCAGCGGGAAATCCAGGGGGCTGCGGGTCGGGAGTGAGGGGCACCAGCAGAGCTCTTGGTCTGGAGATCAGGATTGGGATAGGAGGGGCTGCGGGTCGGGAGTGAGGGGCAGCAGCAGAACTGTGAGTCTGGAGGTCAGGACTGGGATAGCAGGGGCTGCGGGTCAGGAGTGAGGGGCACCACTAGAGCTGGGGGGAACCCAGGGGGCTGCGGGTCGGGAGTGAGGGGCACCGGTAGAGCTGAAGGAAGCCCAGGGGTCTGTGGGTCAGGAGTGAGGGGCACCGGCAGCACAGTGACTGGGGAGCTCTGCGGGAAGCCCAGTCGCTGCAAGTCCGGAGTGAGGGGCACCAGCAGAGCTGTGGATCTGGAGATCAGGATTGGGATAGGAGGGGCTGCGGGTCGGGAGTGAGGGGCAGCAGCAGAGCAGGAGGGAGACCAGGGAGCTGCGGGTTGGGAGTGAGGGGCACCGTCAGAGCTGGTGGACGCCTAAGGGGCTCCGGGTCGGGAGTAGGGGGCAGCAGCAGAACTGTGAGTCTGGAGTCAGGACTGGGATAGCAGGGGCTGCGGGTCGGGAATGAGGGGCACCGGCAGAGCTGGAGGGAGACTAGGGGGCTGCGGGTCAGGAGTGAGGGGCACCAGCAGAGCTGTGAGGCTGGAGGTCAGGACTGGGATAGTAGGGGCTGCGGGTCGGGAGTGAGGGGCACCAGCAGAGCTCTTGGTGTGGAGATCAGGATTGGGATAGGAGGGGCTGCGGGTCGGGAGTGAGGGGCAGCAGCAGAACTGTGAGTCTGGAGGTCAGGACTGGGATAGCAGGGGCTGCGGGTCAGGAGTGAGGGGCACCACTAGAGCTGTGGGGAACCCAGGGGTCTGTGGGTCAGGAGTGAGGGGCACCGGCAGCACAGTGACTGGGGAGCTCTGCGGGAAGCCCAGTCGCTGCAAGTCGGGAGTGAGGGGCACCAGCAGAGCTGTGGATCTGGAGATCAGGATTGGGATAGGAGGGGCTGCGGGTCGGGAGTGAGGGGCAGCAGCAGAGCAGGAGGGAGACCAGGGGGCTGCGGGTCTGGAGTGAGGGGCACCAGCAGAGCTGAGAGTCTGGAGGTCAGGACTGGGATAGCAGGGGCTGCGGGTCGGGAGTGAGGGGCACCGTCAGAGCTGGTTGACGCCTAAGGGGCTGCGGGTCGGGAGTGAGGGGCACCAGCAGCGCAGTAAGTGGGGAGCTCAGCGAGGAATCGAGGGGGCTGCGGGTCGGGAGTGAGGGGCACCAGCAGAGCTGTGAGGCTGGAGGTCAGGACTGGGATAGTAGGGGCTGCGGGTCGGGAGTGAGGGGCACTGGCAGCGCAGTAACTGGGGAGCTCAGCGGGAAATCCAGGGGGCTGCGGGTCGGGAGTGAGGGGCACCAGCAGAGCTCTTGGTCTGGAGATCAGGATTGGGATAGGAGGGGCTGCGGGTCGGGAGTGAGGGGCAGCAGCAGAACTGTGAGTCTGGAGGTCAGGACTGGGATAGCAGGGGCTGCGGGTCAGGAGTGAGGGGCACCACTAGAGCTGGGGGGAACCCAGGGGGCTGCGGGTCGGGAGTGAGGGGCACCGGTAGAGCTGAAGGAAGCCCAGGGGTCTGTGGGTCAGGAGTGAGGGGCACCGGCAGCACAGTGACTGGGGAGCTCTGCGGGACGCCCAGTCGCTGCGAGTCGGGAGTGTGTGGCACCAGCAGAGCTGTGGATCTGGAGATCAGGATTGGGATAGGAGGGCTGCGGGTCGGGAGTGAGGGCAGCAGCAGAGCAGGAGGGAGACCAGGGGCTGCGGGTCGGGAGTGCGGGGCTCCGTCTGAGCTGGTGGACGCCTAAGGGGCTCCGGGTCGGGAGTAGGGGGCAGCAGCAGAACTGTGAGTCTGGAGTCAGGACTGGGATAGCAGGGGCTGCGGGTCGGGAATGAGGGGCACCGGCAGAGCTGGAGGGAGACTAGGGGGCTGCGGGTCAGGAGTGAGGGGCACCAGCAGAGCTGTGAGGCTGGAGGTCAGGACTGGGATAGTAGGGGCTGCGGGTCGGGAGTGAGGGGCACCGGCAGCGCAGTAACTGGGTAGCTCAGCGGGGAATCCAGGGGGATGCGGGCCGGGAGTGAGGGGCACCAGCAGAGCTGTGGGTGTGGAGATCAGGACTGGGATAGCAGGGGCTGCGGGTCAGGAGTGAGGGGCACCACTAGAGCTGGGGGGAACCCAGGGGGCTGCGGGACGGGAGTGAGGGGCACCGGTAGAGCTGAAGGGAACCCAGGGGTCTGTGGGTCAGGAGTGAGGGGCACCAGCAGAGCTGTGAGTCTGGAGGTCAGGACTGGGAAAGCAGAGGCTGCGGGTCGGGAGTGAGGGGCACCGTCAGAGCTGGTGTACGCCTAAGGGGCTGCGGGTCGGGAGTGAGGGGCACTGGCAGAGCTGTGAGTCTGGAGGTCAGGACTGGGATAGTAGGGGCTGCGGGTCGGGAGTGAGGGGCACCAGCAGAGCTGTGAGTCTGGAGGTCAGGACTGGGAAAGCAGAGGCTGTGGGTCGGGAGTGAGGGGCACCGGCAGAGCTGTGGGTGTGGAGATCAGGATTGGGATAGGAGGGGCTGCGGGTCGGGAGTGAGGGGCACCGGCAGCACAGTGACTGGGGAGCTCCGCGGGAAGCCCAGTCGCTGCAGGTCGGGAGTGAGGGGCATCAGCAGAGCTGTGGGTCTGGAGATCAGGATTGGGATAGGAGGGGCTGCGGGTCGGGAGTGAGGGGCACCAGCAGAGCTGTGAGGCTGGAGGTCAGGACTGGGAAAGCAGGGGCTGCATGTCGGGATTGAGGGGCACCGTCAGAACTGGTGGACGCCTAAGGGCCTGCGGGTCGGGAGTGAGGGGCACCAGCAGAGCTGTGGGTGTGGAGATCAGGATTGGGATAGCGGGGGCTGCGGGTCGGGAGTGAGGGGCACCAGCAGAGCTGTGAGGCTGGAGGTCAGGACTGGGATAGTAGGGGCTGCATGTCGGGAGTGAGGGGCACCGGCAGCGCAGTAACTGGGGAGCTCAGCGGGAAATCCAGGAGGCTGCGGGTCGGGAGTGAGGGGCACCAGCAGAGCTCTTGGTCTGGAGGTCAGGACTGGGATAGCAGGGGCTGCGGGTCAGGAGTGAGGGGCACCACTAGAGCTGGGGGGAACCCAGGGGGCTGCGGGACGGGAGTGAGGGGCACCGGCAGAGCTGTGAGTCTGCAGGTCAGGACTGGATAGCAGGGGCTGCGGGTCGGGAGTGAGGGGCACCGGCAGAGCTGTGAGTCTGCAGGTCAGGACTGGGATAGCAGGGGCTGCGGGTCAGGAGTGAGGGGCACCACTAGAGCTGGGGGAACCCAGGGGGCTGCGGGTCGGGAGTGAGGGGCACCGGTAGAGCTGTGGGGCTGGAGGTCAGCACTGGGATACCATCCAGCCTGATGGTAAGTGATGCCCAGCTGAGCCCATGGCCAGTACGTCCTGCTCCACCCACGGCCGGGCTGGGAGCCAGGACTCCTGGTTCTTCTCCCCAGCTGTGGCAGGGCAGTGCAGGCTAGTGGTTAGAGTGGGGGTTGGGAGCTAGGGTATCCGGGTCCCACCGCTGGCTCTGGGAAGGGAGTGGGGCCAGTCTTGTGCACCCCCCGGCTTGAAGTGGTTTCCATCCTGTGCAGGGTTTACAGTTTTGTTCACTGGCTCTCAGCACCTCCCGCTATACAAATTGTCCCAGTGCCGCTGGGTCTAGTGGTTAGAGCCGGGGAGGCCGGGAGCCAGGCAGGGGCGGTGGGTATAAAGGGCCCGGGGAGGCACCTGGCCCGTGCTCCACCCAGAGGCCCTGCTCCCGCGCGTCCTCTCCCCCGCAAGGCCCCATCCTCACTTCGCCCTTTCCCAAGCTCCATCCGGCCACAGGGGGCCGTGGGGGGAGAGGCGGGGGGTGCAACCGGCAGTGTGGCTGGTGGGGGGGGCCTGGGGGTGGGGGCGAAGAGGCACAAGTGGCAGGGCCTCGGGGGAAGAGACGTGAGAGGTGGGCGGGGTCAGGGAGTGGAACAAAGGGGTCCTGAGGGGGTGTGGGCGGGGCTGAAGGGGGCGTGTGGGCGGGGCTGAAGGGGGCGTGTGGGCGGGGCTTTGGCAGGAGGAGGCTGAGTGGCAGCAGGCCTTGGGGCAGGGCCACAGTCCGGGCCCGCCCAGCCTCCCCAAGTGGAGGAGTCCCAAGCTGCCCATGGAGCCAGGACTCCTGGGTTCTATTCCTGGCTCTCCCGCAGACTCCCACTCTGAGCTGGTGCAGCCCATCTCGCCCTCCCTGGTGCCTCAGTTTCCCCCGTGTGAGACGGGTCCCAGTGTGAACGGCTGCAGCGCCGTGGAGAATCTCGTCCCTTCTCCTGGCGGCTCCTTGGTAGCCCTGGGGAAGCAGCCAACTGCTGCAGCCCTTGGCTCCCGTCTGGGCAGCCCGGGGTGGGGGTGGGATCTGGGCAATGGGAAGAAGGAATCCCCCCTTCCCCCACCCCACCCCGGGGACATGGGGGGAGGCTGGTGCTGCGGGGGCAGGGAGTCCTGCAGCCCTCGCAGGAGAAGGGCAGGTTCCCGGCTTGGCTGCTGATGGGGACGGGGTGGGGGGCACTGCTGGACTGGGGGCTCCCCCCTGCGGGGTGGAGATGGAGCACGGCCTGCTGGGAGCGGACGTCTCCTCTGGATGGGGGAGGGTGACACTGGCCAAATTGTGGGAGCCCCTGTCCCCCCCCCCCAGACAAGGGAGGGGCCTCTCAGCCTTGCCGGCTCGTCTCTCTTTCACCAGGATCTGCCCAGCACCTGGCCTGGCCCAGACCCCCCTTCCTCAGCGCCAGCAGCTGCCCATTGTGGGGAGAGGAGCGGCCGGGGTGGGGCCTCTCAAGCCCCGGGGCGCCGGGCCGGGCCCCGGGGGGCCGCGGCTGCGCGGGGGGGCGGGGGGGGGGAGCGAGGTCGGGGGGTGAAGCTGGGACTCAGGGGGGGAATGGGGCAGGCTGCAGGGAGGAAGTGTGGGGCCACCGGAGGAGCTGGGGGCTGGGAAGCTGCGGGAGGGACACAGCCGGGGGTAGTTGTGACACCGCAGGGGGGGCTGCTCAACAGGCAGTGGGCTGGGGGGCAGGGTGGGAGCTCGGACAGGGGTGGGGGGGTCAGGCTATTGCGGGTCTCCCTGTGAATGGCACCAGACTGCAGGGAACCCCCGGCCAGCAGCCCCCCTGCTGGGGTCTGGTCAGTGCAGCCCCGATGCACCCTGCTGGGGGTCTAGTCACTGCAGCCCCCGCTGCACCCTGCTGGGGTCTGGTCACTGCAGCCCCGATGCACCCTGCTGGGGCTCTGGTCACTGCAGCCCCCGATGCACCCTGCTGGGGTCTGGTCAGTGCAGACCCCCTGCTGCACCCTGCTGGGGCTCTGGTCACTGCAGCCCCATGCACCCTGCTTGGGGCTCTGGTCACTGCAGCCCCCCCCGCTGCACCCTGCTGGGGGCTCTGGTCACTGCAGCCCCCACCCGATGCACCCTGCTGGGGGCGCTGGTCACTGCAGACCCCCCCGATGCACCCTGCGGGGGGCTCTGGTCACTGCAGCCCCCGCTGCACCCTGCTGGGGGGTGTGGTCACCGCAGCACCCCCCCCCGATGCACCCTGCTGGGGGCTCTGGTCACTGCAGCCCCGATGCACCCTGCTGGGGGTCTGGTCAGTGCAGACCCCCGCGCTGCACCCTGCTGGGGGCTCTGGTCACTGCAGCCCCCCCCGATGCACCCTGCTAGGGGCTCTGGTCACTGTAGCCCCCGCTGCACCCTGCTGGGGGCTCTGGTCACTGCAGCCCCCACCCGATGCACCCTGCTGGGGGCTCTGGTCACTGCAGACCCCCCCGATGCACCCTGCTGGGGCTCTGGTCACTGCAGCCCCGATGCACCCTGCTGGGGCTCTGGTCACTGCAGCCCCTGATGCACCCTGCTGGGGCTCTGGTCACTGCAGCCCCAACCTCACACTGGAACTGGGCGCCGCCCCAACACCCCGAGCTCCCTCCCCACTGCCGCCCATCCCCTCTCTGCCCCGCCCCCAACCCCTGAGCTCCTCCCCACTGCCGCCCTCCCCACCCTGCCCCGCCCCCAACCCCCTGAGCTCCCCTCCCCGCTGCCGCCTCCCCTCTCTGCCCCGCCCCAACCCCTGAGCTCCCACCCCGGTGCCGCCCCTCCCCTCTCTGCCCCGCCCCAACCCCTGAGCTCCCCTCCCCAGTGACGCCCATCCCCTCTGCCCTGCCCCAACCCCGAGCGCCCCTCCCCACTGCCGCCCATCCCCTCTCGGCCCGGCCCCAACCCCCTGAGCTCCACCTCCCCACTGCCGCCCATCCCCTCTCTGCCCCGCCCCAACCCCTGAGCTCCCCCTCCCGGTGCCGCCCATCCCCTCTCTGACCCCGCCCCAACCCCTGAGCTCCTCCCCACTGCCGCCCATCCCCTCTCTGCCCCGCCCCAACCCCTGAGCTCCTCCCCACTGCCGCCCATCCCCTCTCTGCCCCGCCCCAACCCCCGAGCGCCCCCACCCCACTGCCGCCCTTCCCCTCTCTGCCCCGCCCCAACACCCCCGAGCTCCCTCCCCACTGCCACCCTTCCCCTCTCTGCCCCGCCCCCAACACCCCTGAGCTCCCCTCCCCAGTGCGGCCCCTCTGCCCCCACCCCAACCCCCGGAGCTCCCCTCCCCAGTGCCGCCTCCCCTCTTCTGCCCCGTCCCCAACACCCCCGATCTCCTCCCACAGTGCCGCCCATCCCCTCTCTGACCCGCCCCAACACCCCCTGAGCTCCCTCCCCCCAGTGCGGCCCCCTCTGTCCCCGCCCCAAACACCCCTGAGCTCCCCTCCCCAGTGCCGCCCCTCCCCTCTTCTGCCCCGTCCCCAACACCCCGATCTCCCCTCCCGGTGCCGCCCCTTCCCTCTCTGCCCCCGCCCCAACACCACCCCGAGCTCCCTCGATGCCGCCCATCCCCTCTTCTGCTCCGCACTCAAACACCCCGAGCTCCCCTCCCCAGTGCCGCCCATCCCCGTCTCTGCCCCACCCCCAACACCCCGAGCTCCCTCCCCAGTGCTGCCCATCCCCTCTCTGCCCCGCCCCTAACACCCCCAGCTCCCCTCCCCAGTGCCGCCCATCCCCTCTTCTGCCCCACCCCAAACACCCCTGAGCTCCCCTCCTCCAGTGCCGCCCATCCCCTCTCTGCCCCGCCCCAAACACCCCTGAGCTCCCCTCCCCAGTGCCGCCCATCTCCTCTCTGCCCCGTCCCCAACACCCCTGAGCTCCCCACCCGAGTGCCGCCCATCCCCTCTCTGACCCCGCCCCAAACACCCCTGAGCTCCCTCCCCAGTGCCGCCCATCCCGTCTCTGCCCCGTCCCTAACACCCCAAGCTCCCCTCCCCAGTGCCGCCCATCCCCTCTTCTGCCCCAACCCCAAACACCCCCGAGCTCCCCTCCCCAGTGCCGCCCATCCCCGTCTCTGCCCCGTCCCCTAACACCCCCAAGCTCCCCTCCCCAGTGCCGCCCATCCCCTCTTCTGCCCCAACCCCAAACACCCCCTGAGCTCCCCTCCCCAGTGCCGCCCATCCCCTCTTCTGCCCCTGCCCCCAACACCCCCTGAGCTCCCCTCCCCAGTGCCGCCCATCCCCTCTCTGCCCCCGCCCCAACACCCCCGACCTCCCTTTCCCCTCTCTGCCCTGTCCCCAAACACCCCGAGCTCCCCTCCCCAGTGCCGCCCATCCCCCTCTTCTGCCCCCGCCCCAAACACACCCCGACACTGCTCCTGGTTTTGGGAGGGGAACAGGAGAAAGGACAAAAGAAGCAAGAGATGAAGAGAAAGGAGGGAGGGAGGGATGGAGGAAAAGGTGAAACAAAAAGAACAAACCCTAATGTCCCCAGTGATTTTAAGGGACAAAATCCCAGGTACGGAATAAAATTCTGCCTCCTTAAGCTTGTGTTTTCCATGCCTAGAATTCAACTGTCACCAGATGGATCAGACTGAACAGGTTTCAAACCTCGAGGAGGCTCTTACCTTCTAAACAGGGACGGCTGTTTTCTAGTAAAATCAGGAAAAGGGAAGGAGAAAACTCAAAAGAGGTTCCTCCTGGCGCTCACGTACGTGAACCCGAATACTCTCTCAGTCCTCAAAGAGAGACCTGGAGAAGGAGACTTGCTGAAGCAAAGCCACAGGGGTCTCTGAGGTTTCCCTGGCCCCTCGCCCCTGTCCTGCCTGGCTGATGTCAGCATCTCTCTGTGAGGTCACCACCTCCCCACCACCTTGGACCAATAGTCTGAGGTCCTGCAAAAGGCCTTTGTGATGTCACTGCCACACCCCTCCCTTCCTGTGCTAATGTCCTGCCCCTGGCCAGGCACTGTGGAGGTTTGAGCTACTCCCTGTGGATCACCCCACTCAAGGAGCGTTCGTTCTAGGCAGCAAGCCGGCTAGACAGGAAAACATCAGACGCTGCTCCCAATACTACACTCAGTTTTTCAGAAATTAGTCGACTTTATGACCAGAAGAGACCATTAGAGCATCTAATCTGACCCCCTGCATATCACAGGCCTCCTGTATGACACAAGAGCTACTTTTGAGGCCAACACATTCCAGAAGGGCATGTGGTCTTCATTAAATGACATTAAGAGATGGTGAATCCACCTCTTTCCTTGGTAGCTTGTTCCTGTGGTGAATCATCCTCGCTGTTGAATATTTGTGCCTTAGTTGTAATATGAATTTGTCTCTTTTCACCTTCCAGCCACTGGGTCTTGTTATGCCTTTCTCTCCTAGATTCAAGAGCCCTTTAATACCCAATCTATTCTCTCCATGAAGGCCCTTCAACACTTCAATGAAGTCACCTTTCAATCTTCTTTTGATAAGCTAAAGAGGTTGAGCTTGTTCAATAGCTCACTAGAAGGCATTTTTCTCCATCCCTCAGAACATTTATTGGCTCTTTGGTCATCAGACTCCTGAACTGTAGCTGGATGTGGTTCTTGTTCTTCTGCACAACACAGCTCCTGGAGAAGAGGGATCTTCAAATGTACATTCCTATGATACCTTTGTTTAATTGATGAAAACATAAACTAGACAGTTAGAGGATTGGAACTGATTTCAGCTGATGGACAGCTTTGCTAGGTTTTTGTGCATTTGGACAGTGAAATGTTGAGTGTTTACATTCATATCAAGCACCCCCGTATAGTGGAGCTCCTGAACATAATGAAGAATGGAAATGAAAATGTTTTCCTTTTTTTAAAAAAAAGAAAGAAGGTTATAAGAGAACACTGGGGCTTGAATCAAGGATCACTTGATCTACCATCAAGCACTGTACCACTAAGCTATACCCCCATGACCATGGACTCATGATCTCCAAGACTTTGAAGGACAGACCCTGCTTCCTCGAGATCCTTTGCCATTCCCAGACCAGAAGTGGTTTTAAAAATGGGGTTTGATTAAACTTCTTAAATGTGGTGAACACCACAGCTTGCGCACCCACCGATATAGCTTCTCCCACTGACATAGCTGCCACCTCTTGGGGAAGTGGATTAACTGCACCCACATGAAAACTCTCTCCCCTCAGCATAGAGCAGTGGTTCTCAAACTGAGAGTCAGGACCCCAAAGTGGGTCATAACCCTGTTTTAATGGGGTCACCAAGGCTGGCATTAGACTTGTTGGTGCCTGGGGCTGAAGCCAAAAGTCTGAGCTCCACCACCCAGGGCTGAATCCCTCAAGCTCTGGTTTTGCCCTCCCCCAACTGGATAAGAGGGCACAGTGTGAAATGTTTGGGGACCACTGTTTTAGGATGACGTTCTCAATCACTTCTATGAAGTCCAATAAAAGCTATTCCTCACCCACCTACCCCTCCATCAGGACCGACTAGGTATGTTCTGCTGCCCTTCACTCATGCAGGAAGGATAATAACATTTCATTCCACTCAATCCTAAAGTGATTTGTAACCCGCCACCAGCCAAAACTGGTCATTCTGGGAAAGCGGCCCCATCATGCTGCATAGCTAGGCAGAGTAGGTGTGTCTGTGCAAACACCGTCTGTTCCTGAAGTCTTTCCCCCAGCTCCTCACTAGATGTGAAGGGGGAGCTCATTCAGCCTCTGCTTCCGCTTAGTATTTAAAAACTCCTTATTGTCCCTATCTCTGCTGACATTAGATTTCTCCTCCTGTCTTTTCCTTGATAGTTCTGATGAGGTGGCTGAGTGGTTAAGGTGATGGACTGCTAGTCCATTGTGCTCTGCATGCGTGGGTACAAATCGCATCCTCATCGGATGCATTTAGTCATTACTCCTCCTTTGTAGACAACCATGTCCCCGTTTGGTATGATGTTGCTTCTTGCAAACAAAAACCTTCTCAGAAACTCAGAACTCTCTTGCTTTAAATAAAATGTCTAAATCCCAGATTTCTTAAAAAAAGAAAAATTCTCTAGTCCTGTATTTCTTAATTTATATCTCAAAAGGTAACATCCTCGTCATCTCCTCCAAACACCCTGGGACCTGCCCAAATTATTAAAATACCCTCAACCCGAGCAAGGCCAGAGCAGTGAACCAGAGCTAGTGTCTAGGCCAAGCTGTTCTGAAGGAGGCAACTCAAACATTTTCTCCCTGCTTCCCTTGGCAAGGTCTGACTGGGAAAAAAAATTCCCCAAACTGAAAAACCAGTACTAATCTGTTTGGGGACTTTGGTTTGAAAGTATTATTGTTATTATTCTCTTCTGAATCAGTTCAGTTGAGTCTTTGTCCTCCAGGTGTGTTTCCAGCTAAAACCACATTGAGGGTACTGGACCGCTGACCTATCAGCTCTTAACACCCAAACTTTCAGTAACTCTTTATCAGTGACTGCGAGTGTAATTTAAACCATAGGTTCATCTAGCTCTGAATCTTGTCTTCTGACAGTAGCCAATACCAGGTGCTCCAAAAGCCAGTCTTTAAGGTACCACCGGGAGTTGAACCCAGGGTCTCTTGTTTACAAAACAGGTGCTTTAACCAGCCAAGCCATGGTACCTGCTGTTACTTAAAGCAGTGTGTTTGCTCACACCTGACTCTCTGCCAATCCCCACTGGGCCCTTACAAGTGTTGCTCGTGTTTGGCTTCTGTAAAGCAGAGGAGCAGGTGAAGTTTTGCTCCCAAGGTGTGTGTGCGATTCTTTGGACAGGTCTACACTATGAAATTAGGTTGGTGTAATTACATTACTTAGGCTGGCAATGCAGTTCTATCAACCTAATCCCGGAGTAGATAGCAGCTCAGCTGTCAGAACTTTCTGGAGCTATGAAAGGAGAGAGGTCCGGCCTCTGTAGCAGGAATGCAGGGCAGGCGAGTTCATGGTGGGATACTGGTGGAGACCAGTTATGGTGATATAATGACCAGCAGCATTTACACTGACAATTTGGCACAAAGCTCTAGGCCTCTTGTCGAGGTGGTTTTATTTTGTCGCCAGACGTGGCATTGCAGTGTGTGCACCAGCCAAAAGCTGCCGACCGAGGGAGCGTTGTGTGTTTTTCACACAGCTGAGCAATATAATGATGCTGAAATAACTTTGTAGTGCAGACCTGGCCAAAGATTCACTCACACACAGCTTGCAAGGAAAACCTCACCTGCTCCTCTGCTTTGCAGAATCCAAACACAAGCAAAGCTTGTCAGGCCCCAGTGGGGATGGCAGGGAGTCAGGTGTGGGCAGAGAGTGTCCCTGAGCCACAAGCAGGCACCATGGCTTAGCTGGCTAAAGCACCTGTCTTGTAAACAAGAGATCCTGGGTTCAACTCCAAGTGGTGCCTTGTTGAGTACCTCTTGGAGCACCTGGTATTGGCAGCTGTCAGAGAACTAAATGGGCCTTTGGTCCAGCCCAGTAGGGCTGTTTCAATTACACTCACAGGCACTGATAACGGAATTACTGAGAGTTAAGAGCTGATAGGTCAGTGTTCCAGCCTGTCACAGATAACTCCCCTCCCTCTGGGACAGGGGCAGGTCTGGGCTCTCACACTAAATGCTCATTGTGGCTGCCAGAACCTGTGGGCAGCTCATTTAGTTTGCACTGAGGGTTGAGTCCTGCTTCATGCACCATGTGTGAGAATGAAAATCCTAAACCACCCTTTGAAATAACAGATGCAGCAGGACGTGTTATTGTCCCTGCCCCAAAGCAGACAGACCAATGGAGAAATGCCATCGAGTCCAGGGTAATACTCCACTGCCAGTTTATCTTTTTTGCTTGCTAAACTCCCTTCCAACCTTGAGGGCTCCCAGAGCCCAATATTGAGCTTGAGCTGAGATGTCTACAGTGCAAATTTACCACCCCACAGCCCTAGCCTGGGAGCCTGCACTGGCACAGGAAAGCCATGAGTGTTTCATTGCAGTATGGACATAGCCCCAGCCCAATCAGCTTTGGAACCCATGTCCCCTGCCTAGCAAGTGCTATTTAACTGAGGGTGAATCCCTCAATCAGGGTCTGCCAAGCACAGTTGTGCTGCCCTTGGTTCACACAACAAGGATAACAACCCTTTATTTCTCCTGCCCCTGTAACATGGAGACTGGGAATCCAACACCAGCCACCAGTGATCATTTCGGCTAGCAACCCAACCTATTTCCAACATACTGTAAAATCCACATGCAGACTCATACACGAAACCTTGCAAGAAAATCTTCCTGAGGGGGTCTGAAGCACCTGCTGCTGGAGGGAAGTAGGGAGCTGTGGGTTGGGATTGAGGAGCAGCGGGAATAGGAGGGGGCTGTGGGTTGGGACAGAGGAGAAGGGTGAAGAGGAGCAGGCTCTGGTTGGGAGTGAGGAGCAGTGAGCATAGGAGGGACTGAGGGTTGGGACTGAGGGGCACTGGGAAAAGAGGGGACATGGGTTTAGGCTGAAGAGCATCTTCATTTGGGGATCCAGCAGGACAGGGGAAGGCAGCAGGTGATTCTAATTCCTTAGGGATATTCTGTGTGTTTGTGTGTGTCTGTGTGTGTGTGTGTGTGTGCAGGGGAGGAACATGCTATATGCCCAGAGGCCTTTATTCCTCCAGGCTGCAAGGACAGAGGGGCTGTCAGGAAGTTGCCCCTTCAAACCCACACACAAAAAGGCCCTTCTGAGGAAAGAGAAAATCCTGAAGAGAAAAAGTAACATCAAAGAGGACATGGGAAAGACAGTGTAAGATCTTGGTGAGCAGTTTATCACCTGACCAGGGACTTGAACCCTGGACCTTCAGATTAAAAGTCTGATACTCTACCAACTGAAAGCAGCAAAGAGTCCTGTGGCACCTTATAAACTAACAGATGTTTTGGAGTATGAGCTTTCCTGGGTGAATACCCACTTCAGCTAGCCAGGCTCATGAAGAAAAAGAGCAAGTTGGTGCAGAGGAGAAACTAGTAAAGAAAACAAGAGCGGGAAACAATATGGGAAACCTGCTGCTCTCTCTGGCCCGGTCAACACTGTGAGTTTATATCGAATTTAGCAGCGTTAAAGGGCATTAACCCTGCACCCATCCACACAACGAAGCCCTTTATATCGATATAAAGGGCTCTTAATACCAATATCTGTACTCCTCCCCGACGAGGGGAGTAGCGCTGAAATCGGTATTGCCATGTCGGATTAGGGTTAGTGTGGCTGCAATTCAATGGTATTGGCCTCCAGGCACCATCCCACAGTGCACCATTGTGACTGCTCTGGACAGCAATCTGAACTCGGATGCACTGTAAAATCGGAATAATCCCGTAGTGTAGACATACCCTGTGATTAACAACATTGGTGGCTAATTGAAAGGCTGATGGTTGAAACCCAAGTGAAGATGGAGGTGGTTTTTTTTAGTCATGAGGGTTTTTTTTAGTGATGAGAATCCAGTACATTTTAACAGGCAGAAAAATCTCTTCAACGCTGGTCTAACCTCATTAGGCAAGCATAAGTGCCACTTTTGCCAGATGCATTGGTGGTATAGTGGTGAGCATAGCTACTTTCCAAGCTAGTTGACCTAGGTTCAATTCCCAGCTAATGCAATGATGTGATGTTTTCTCTGCTGGGAAGTGATTTAATTTCAGTCACATTGTATCAGTTTATCAATGGAATGAGAGAATCCATGTGCTGCAGGTCATTCAACACACAATGGAGGAAAAAAGGGGCAGGACTATACAATGAGCTGTTGGAGTTATCCTGATATTACAATGTTTGGTTTATTTTTTAAAAAACTTCCTTTACTTCCATCTCCCTTTTAGACTCAGAGGCTTTAAGGTCAGAAGGGACCAGTGTGATCATCTAGTCCGACCTGCTGCACCTTGCAGGCCAAAAGACCCCACCCACCCACTCCTGTAATAGACCCGGGAGGGGAGGCAGCTCTGTGCTCTGCCCCTCCCCCAGGCAGCACATGGAGGCCCTCTGCTCCCCTCCCCCCATGGGTGTGCAGAAATGTGCCAGCAGCACTGAGGTGGCTCCCTGCCCACTCTGCCTCCGTCCCTCCGTGCCACTCTCAGAAATGGCCGGCATGTCCCAGCATCCCCTGGGGTGGGCGGAGTGTCTCCATTCACTGCCCCTGCCCTGAGTACCAACTCCACAGCTCCCATTGGCCAGGAACTGCAGCCAATGGGAGCTCTGGGGGCAGCGCCTGCAGGCAGCGGCGCACGGAGACTCCCTGGCCCCGCCCACCTAGGAGCTGCTGACGCAGGGTTGTGTGTACGGGTCAATTTGGGAGCTGCAGTGCCCAGGGTAAGCGCCACCCCTCCTGCACCCCAACCCCCTCCCCCAGCGCAGAGCCAGCACCGTGCACCCAAATTTCCTCCCAGAGCTTTGCTTGTCTTCCTTTCACCCAGAACTGTCCTTCTCCTGGGCTGCAAGTAGCCATCCCTGGGAAGCCAAGAGGCAGGCACAGGATTCTACCTCCCAGCAGCCAACCGCACCTCCCCAGGCTTTGCAGAACGAATGGTGGCGCTCTACTAACCCCACTTAGCCGCACTGAGACACTTAGCTTCTGCCCTGCCTTCCTCAGCTTGACTTTCCTCTTTTGCCCCATCCCTGCCTCACTCCCTCCTTTGGCAAGTCACACAGAGGAGCCAGCAGGAAGAGCCGGCCGCCATAGGCCAACCTCCATGTGCAGAGGAGACCAAGCCACAAGGCTTCAAAAGGTGACAGGCCAAGATCCTCTAGCTTTCCCCTGATGATGCCAAGGCTTTTTCCTCAGCTCATTTCATCACCCTCTGTCCTGCAGGGGTTGGGGTTATCGCAGGTGTTACCCAAAATTGGGTCAACTAGTAAGTGTAAGGAGGACAAATGACCCACCAGAGTTTGGCAGAAAGCAGCACATTTGTTATACTGACAGCTAAGCTCAAAATAAGCGGGGGCAGGGGGTGTCACACTCGCACTCGCATACTCACACTCCCAGGACGGGCACAGCACTGGAGATGTCAGGATTCTGCAAGGTAAGTGTCCCACAGCGCAGCTATGGACGGTGCGATGAAGGTAAGTCTCCCTGAGGCACAATGAAATGCAACGCAGAGAACCACTGGCCAGGCGGTCCGGGCGAAGGGCATTCACTGGAGGTACAAGCTTGTGAGTGCTCTCCTGAGCACAGGGTCCCTTCCCCTTTTAAGGGCCTGCACCTCATGGCCTGCGACCAGAGATGACTTGGCTGCATCTGGTTGGTCACACTCCACCTTGGGCAGTGTCCATGCTCTGGGTGTGTGAGTGCTGCCTAATTAGAGTCCCAGACACCTTGTCTACCTGGGAGCTCTTCTGCTCTTCAACCAGCCCATTCATCCCACAAGCATTCCAGGAGGGAGCGGGAGGGGAAAAGCCACTTCACAGGCATTCAGAGAGGGAGAGGAGACAAAAGTGGGAGTATAACAGACCTTCTGAGCATAGAAATCACTGCTGCTCCTACAACAGCAGGGACAGGTCAGTAGGAGCTGGGAAAGTTAAACCAGCATGTTTCTGCCTGGTTTCAAACTAGGGACCTTTTGCATGTTAGGCAAACATGATAACCACTACACTACAGAAACTCTGTTGTGGGGCTCTGCCCCTCCCTTCATAAGAACATAAGAATGGCCATACTGGGTCAGACCAAAGGTCCATCCAACCCCACATCCTATCTGCCAACAGTGGCCAATGCCAGGTGCCCCAGAGGGACCGAACCTAACAGGTAATGACCAAATGATCTCTCTCCTGCCATCCATCTCCACCCTCTGACAAACAGAGGCTAGGGACACCATTCCTTACCCATCCTGGCTAATAGCCATTCATGGACTTAACCTCCATTAATTTATCTGCAAAAAGAACAGGAGTACTTGTGGCACCTTAGGGACTAACAAATTTATTTGAGCATAAGCTTTCGTGGGCTAAAAACCACTTCATCGGATGCATGCAGTGGAAAATACAGCAGGAAGATACATATATATATATATATATATATATATATATATATATATATATATATATATATATATATATATATATATATATATATATATATATATACATGGGCGCCAACTTATATGGGCTCGTGGAGCTAAAGCCCCAGGAATAGTCAAAATCAGGGGCTCTGCTCCACCAATATTTGGAGCTAGGGTTTGCCCCTTTAAATCCCAGCCGCGGCCGGGAATCAGAGGGCTCTGGGCTGCCTGCAACCGCGGGGAGCCCAGAGCCCTGTAAATCCCAGCCGTGGCTGGGAATCAGAGGGCTCTGGCCTGCCTGCAACGGCAGGGGCCCCAGAGCCCTTTAAATCCCAGCCGCGGCCGGGGCTCAGAGGGCTCTGGGCTGCCTACACGCGCGGGGAGCCCAGAGCCCTATAAACCTCCGCCGCGGCTGGGAATCAGAGGCTCTGGGCTGCCCGCAGGGGCAGAGAGCCCAGAGCCCTTTGAATCCCTGCCGCGGCGGCTGGGATTTAAAGGGCTCAGGGCTCCCGCGGCTGCTAGCAGCTCAGAGCCCTTTGAATCCCAGCCCTGGCCGCTGATTGCCCCCTCCCAGACCCCTGCCCCAACTGCCCCCAGGACCCCACCCCTATCTAAGCACCACTGGTCCTTGTCCCCCGTTACCCACTCCTGAGACAACTGCCCCTAACTGCCCCGTGGGACCCCAGCCCCTATCTAAGCCTCCCTTCTCCATGTCCCCAACTGCCCCTCCTGAGACCCCACCCAACTTTCCCCCAGGACCCCACCCCCTACCTGTCCCCAGATAAACCCCCAGGACTCCCATGCCTATCCAATTGCTGCCTGTCCCCTGACTGCCCCTCCAAACCTCTGCCCCATCCAACCCCCCCTGCGCCTTGTCCCTTGACTGGCCCCTGGAACCCCCTACCCCTTCTCCAACCTTGTAATCTTGTGGCACTGACATGTTGTAGCTTCATTTTATATCGGCTTACAGGGCGGGAGTGGGGGGGGCACCACCATTTTGGGCCCCACCAAAAATTATACAAACCTGCCGCCTATGTATATATATACACACAGAGAACACGAAAAAATGGGTGTTGCCATACACACTATAATGAGAGTGGGCAGTTAAGGTGAGCTATTATCAGCAGGAGAAAAAAACCTTTTGTAGTGATAATCGGGACGGCCATTTCCAACAGTTGACAGGAAGGTGTGAGTAACAGTAGGGGGACAAATAAACACGGAGAAATAGTTTGACTTTGTGTAATGACCCATCCATTCCCAGTCTTTATTCAGGCCTAATTTAATGGTGTCCAGTTTGCAAATTAATTCCAATTCAGCATCTCTCGTGGGAGTCTGTTATTGAAGGTTTTTTGTTGTAATATTGCGAATTTAGGTCTGTTATCAAGTGACCAGGGAGATTGAAGTGTTCTCCAACTGGTTTTTGAATGTTATAATTCTTGATGTCTGATTTGTGTCCATTTATTCTTTTATGTAGAGACTGTCTGGTTTGGCCAATGTACATGGCAGAGGGCATTGCTGGCACATGATGGCATATATCACATTGGTAGATGTGCAGGTGAACGAGCCTCTGATAGTGTGGCTGATGTGATTAGGTCCTATGATGGTGTCCCCTGAATAGATATGTGGACAGAGTTGGCAACGGGCTTTGTTGCAAGGATAGGTTCCTGGGTTAGTGTTTTTGTTGTGTGGTTGCTGGTAAGTATTTGCTTCAGGTTGGGGGCTGTCTGTAAGCAAGGACTGGCCTGTCTCCCAAGATCTGGGAGAGTGAGGGATTGTCCTTCAGGATAGGTAGTAGATCCTTGATGATGCGCTGGAGAGGTTTTAGTTGGGTGCTGAAGGTGACGGCTAGTGGGGTTCTGTTACTTTCTTTGTTGGGCCTGTCCTGTAGTAGGTGACTTCTGGGTACTCTTCTGGCTCTGTCAATCTGTTTCTTCACTTCAGCAGGTGGATATTGTAGTTAAGAACACTTGATAGAGATCTTGTAGGTGTTTGTCTCTGTTTGAGGGGTTGGAGTAAATGCGGTTGTATCTTAGAGCTTGGCTGTAGACAATGGATCGTGTGGAGTGGTCTGGATGGAAGCTGGAGGCATGTAGGTAAGTATAGCGGTCAGTAGGTTTCCAGTATATGGTGGTGTTTATGTGACCATCGCTTACTAGCACTGTAGTGTCCAGGAAGTGGATCTCTGGTGTGGACTGGTCCAGGCTGAGGTTGATGGTGGGATGGAAATTGTTGAAATCATGGTGGAATTCCTCAAGGGCTTCTTTTCCATGGGTCCAGATGATGAAGATGTCATCAGTGTAGGGCAAGTAGAGTAGGGGTGTTAGGGGACGAGAGCTGAGGAAGCGTTGTTCTAAGTCAGCCATAAAAACGTTGGCATACTGTGGGGCCACCCATAGCAGTGCCGCTGACTTGAAAGTATACATTGTCCCCAAATGTGAAATAGTTATGGGTGAGGACAAAGTCACAAAGTTCAGCCACCAAGTTTGCCGTGACATTATTGGGGATACTGTTCCTGACGGCTTGTAGTCCATCTTTGTGTGGAATGTTGGTGTAGAGGGCTTCTCCCTCCATAGGGGCCAGGATGGTGTTTTCTGGAAGATCACCAATGGATTGTAGTTTCCTCAGGAAGTCAGTGGTGTCTCAAAGATAGCTGGGAGTGCTGGTAGAGTAGGGCCTGAGGAGGGAGTCTACATAGCCAAACAATCCTGCTGTCAGGGTGCCAATGCCTGAGATGATGGGGCATCCAGGATTTCCAGGTTTATGGATTTTGGGTAGCAGATAGAATAACCCTGGTCGAGGTTCTAGGGGTGTGTCTGTGCAGATTTGTTCCTGTGCTTTTTCAGGGAGTTTCTTGAGCAGATGGTGTCATTTCTTTTGGTAACTCTCAGTGGGATCAGAGGGTAATGGCTTGTAGAATGTGGTGTTTGAGAGGTGCCTAGGAACCTCTCGCTCATATTCCGACCTATTCATGATGACGACAGCACCTCCTTTGTCAGCCTTTTTTATTATGATGTCAGAGCTGTTTCTCAAATACATTTGTTAGTCTGTTAGGTGCCACAAGTACTCCTCATTCTTTTTGCTGATAAAGACTAACATGGCTTCCATTCTGAAACTTACTAATTTATCTAGTTCTCTTTTAAACCCCCTTATAGCACCAGCCTTCACAACCCCATCAGGCAAGGAGTTCCACATGTTGACTGTGTCTGTGTGAAGAAGAATTTCCTTGTATTTGTTTTAAACCTGCTGCCTATTAATTTCATTTGGTGGCCCCTAGATCTTATATTATGGGATCAAGTAAATAACTTTTCCTTATTCATTTTCTCCTCACCACTCATGATTTTATAGACCTCTATCATATCCCCCCTTAGTCTTCTCTTTGCCAAGCTGAAAAGGTCTAGTCTCATTAATCTCTCCTCATATGGGACCCGTTCCAAACCCCTAACCATTTTAGTTGCCCTTCTCTGAACCTTTTCTAGTGCCAGTATATCTTTTTTGAAATGAGGAGACCGCATCTATATGCAGTATTCAAGATGTGGGTCTACCATGGATTTATATAAAGGCAGTAAGATATTCTCTATCTTATTCTCCTTTTTTTAATGATTCCTAAAATCCTGTTTGCTTTTTGACTGGCACTGCACACTGTGTGGTCGTCTTCAGAGAACTATCCATGATGACTCCAAGATCTCTTTCCTGATTAGTTGTAGCTAAATTAGCCCCCATCATATTGTATGTATAGTTGGGGTTATTTTTTCCAGTGTGCATTACTTGACATTTATCCACATTGAATTTCATTTGCCATTTTGTTGCCCAATCACTTAGTTTTGTGAGATCTCTTTGAAGTTCTTCACAGTCTGCTTTGGTCTTAACTATCTTGAGCAGTTTAGTATCATCTGCAAACTTTGCCACCTCACTGTTTACCCTTTCTCCAGATCATTTATGAATAAGTTGAATAGGATTGGTCCTAGGACTGACCATTGGGGAACACCACTAGTTACCCCTCTCCATTCTGAACACACAGATGGGCCAACCTGGAGAAAGTGGTGGCAGTCCTCGATAGATCAGCTGGTAGAGCAAAGGACTGGAGCCGGCACTCAGGAAGTCATCCTTATGTCACCCTTCTGACTCCAGCTTGAGGCAGAGCTTCTTTTTCTTCCCCTTGCTGAGAAAGAGCAAGAGAAGAAAGGTCAGGTGGGCCAGCTCGGTGCACAAGTCCATGCTGTCTTTTCTTGCTTGGGAGCCCAAAATAAGGAACTCATGGTGGGTAAAGGCACTGCTGTGCTTCCAGAAAACATCCCACCACAGCACACAAAGGGACCAAAAGAGCATGCCAAAGCCTGGGATTGAACTAGGGAACCTCTAGCTCTCCAATGCTGAGCTATTTCAGCATGTAAATGGCACTTTTTTGGTCTGCTGTTTCTCTGTCTGGGATGTTTTTGTCAGCCCTGGCACACAAAAAGGGCATCACTGCGAGTGCCCACGAAGGCGAGATGAATTTTTGCCTGCTTTGCTCAGCTTGACTTGCTTCCTCACCCCATTCCTGCCTTAGATCCTGGGTCACCTGGTGGCTGAAGATGGTCCATTGTCTCAAGCGGTGCCAGAGCCTGACACAGTGCCCCGGGCAGCCTTTGCTGTGCACATGCCGGCCGTGCAGATTTGAAAATACTTTAAAGCTCCTGTCAGTAAGTTCTGGGGACAGTTGCTCACCTTCAGAGGAAGCTCCCTAAAATTGGCCTGTCTCACCCAGTGGTACATTGACCTCTGTTCAGACTGAGCCAAAGGGGAGGGGGCGGGGCTCGCTGCTGTGGCCGCCGCTGCTGTGAGAGCGGCCGCTGTTGCGGATGAAGCCATCCTGCAAGCACTTTCCACCTAGCCACCCACTGAAAATCCTGTAGGATGTAAGGTGGGAATAGAAGAACATCGGGAGAGGAGGGGCTTCCTAATCTCCTCCCCCTTCTGCCACCATCAGCCATTCCATACCCGGTGCTGCACCCAGTGGGGTAAAAAGAAAATGTGGCCATATCGGAAGAGTCAGTTGCGTTCTTTGCGGTTGCCCCGCCAGTCCCCTCGGGCCTGACCTGCCCTCCAGCTCAGCCACTCACTGAAAATTGAAACACAAAACAGTAGAGCCGTAAAAGGCTTCAAGGCCCACCAGGCCCAACCCCCCTTCTCATACGGCAGAAAAGCCACATTTCACCTAACAAGGTAGGGACGTCCTATTGCCCCGCAAGAGGTGGAAGGCCATCGTGTTTGGTCTCAGCAGTACTCGTGGAGCAGGGGGAAACACCTGGCTGAGGAAATTCCCCACAGGTGGATCTTGAGCATGACAACCTTGTAGGTAATGACAAGGTCCACTTACGGCACCGGCTGAGCCATTCCTCACAGGCCAGCAACCATTTCTCCCAGTTCGCGTTCCCCACCTCGTCCCCAACCGAACACTAGAAGGCCCAGCCATCAACCTGCCCACTCTTGCAGCCCTCCTCTTCCGCCCTGACTGATAGGGGGGAGTATTAAGCCTCCCTTCCTTTGGCCCTTCAGCATCCCTGGGGAACACCAACACCGCCCAAGTGACTTTGGGCCAGTAGGTCAACCAATAGGGCTGCCTCCCAGGCCAGGCTGCAGCCCAGCTTCAGGACTCAGAGGAAATGGAGCTCACATCCCTACCTACAGGACTCCAGGCACAGCCAGGCTTCTGGATCAAATGTCCCCTCTTGTGCTCAAGTCACAACAGCTAGCGGGCAAAAGACAGGCTTTCATGGCATTGGAGAAAGCAAGATAGAGCCTTGGAAGAGCCCTTCTATCTGCAGCAGCATTAGCCTGTGTCAGTGATTAATGAGGTGGATCTAGTTGTAGATTGTTATTCATTCCCCACCTTGACAATTCACACAGTCCCTTTCCCACTCAATCCCCAGCACCTCAGTGATCCTGGTAGCAGGGGTTGGGGCCTGAGATTTTCAGGGTCCTTTTTACCCTCCACCTGGAGTGAACTCAGCTTTTCCCCCATCCCAGACTATCCATGAAATAACAACAGAGGCATAAAGAAAGAGGGGAGGGAACATGTCACGGCCAGGGCTGGATGTGCCCAGGGCCCCCTGCTTGTCCATTGTTTCCATGGAATTTGGCCCCCTGCTTTGCACAAGGGACAGAGAAAGATCTTGCTTTTCCTGTGTCTGTGCAAAGAAAATTGTGCTTCTGTATGAAAGAGAGGAGGGAAATGGCCCCATGGTGGGACAATATCCTCAGGATTAAGACCTAAGAACTCAGGCTGAGAACTGATAGAACTGCACTCATCTGGGATTTAACAAATTGTCTTCCATGGAGCAGGGCCAGTTCCAGTGTTTTTGCCACCCCAAGTGGAAAAAAAATAAAAAAGCTGCAATCAACTGCAGCTCTACCTCTGCTGCTTTTGGCCACAAGTCCTTCCCTCTGAGAGGGACGAATTGCTGCTGAAGCCTCCCCTTTCCATTGGCCGCCCCAGGCACCTGCTTGCTGGGCTGGTGCCTGGAGCCAGCCCTGCCATGGAGACACTGGGAAGATGGGGGAATCAGGAAAACACCACAGATTCGTTTATGTTGTAAGTGAAGAATAACAAAAGCAGTTCTGGTTTAAAGTCACTTTTCCCTGACTGGGAATTGAACCCAGGCCTTGGTAGTGAAAGTACCAAATCCTAACCACTAGACCACCAGGGAGGGGCAGATGCTGTTTTTCTTCTCACTTATGTTACACTTTCTTAGGCTACTTTCTATCCAATTTCTGAAGTTGCTCCATTGTCCATTCCCTGAGGGGCTAAGAGCAGAGAGTGCAGGAATCCCTGTACTCAGGGTCACAACCTGAGCCCAACTCAAGCTACTGAAACAAGCACAAATGATGCTTCCTCCAGCAGGATCACAGAGCCACACAAAGAAAGCCCATGAGGAACAATCCTCCTCTGCCTTCATTTACCCCATTGCAACCCTCTCAGCAGCCAACTCTTGCGGGAAGGACACTGAACTGATAGGAGCTCTGGCATAGAGACCAAGGGAGGGGAGTTGCACCCCTTCAGTGAGAGCTGGTCACATTCTGACTCTGGAGGAGGAGGGAAAGGCCATGGCCACATGATGGGGCCAGTATGTACCACAACATGGTTCTTTTATGTGGGATGACTCTGAACATTGACTGATCTCCACTCCCTTGGATTTGAAGAGATGTTTAGTTGGGCACTTAGGAACCTATAAGGCTGAAGCAATGTTATGGATGGTGACACTACGATTGAAGGGTTATTTAATGTTGTAGAAATTGTTAAAAACACTGAGCTTTAACTGGAACTGCCTGTTGTTAAAGGCTGGTTTCTCCACGTCAGTTCCATAAGCTCTGCTAGAAACACCCTGGGTTCTCTCCTGCCTCGGTGGGAACTGCAGGGAATTGTCCCCTGCTGCCCTTGGCTCCAGGCTGGTTTTTCTGGGGAGGGGGCGTGGAATTGATTTGTTCGCTGTTGAGAAGGGAGCCGGGCCAGTTCTCAGGGAACGAGAACTCCCAGCATCTTCCCAGCCCAGCCCAGGCTGCTGCCCTGTCCCAGCCTCTGTTCCCCTGGGGGCCCTGCGTGTTTGACTCTAGAGCAGGCCGGGAGCAGCAGCTGAGGCAGAGGACAGCCTGGGCCGGGCAGATAAGAAGGAGTTTAGCAAGCAAAAAAGGTAAAATGGCAGGGGAGTGTTACCTTGGACTCGACTGCATTTCTCCATTGGTCTGTCTGCTTTGGGGCAGGGACAATAACACGTCCTGCTGCATTCGTTATTTCAAAGGGCGGTTTAGGATTTTCATTCTCACACACGGTGCACAAAGCAGGACTCAACCTTTGCTGTAAACTAAACAAGCTGCTCACAGATTCTAGCAGCCACAATGAGCATTTGGGTGAGAGCTCAGACCTGCCCCTGTCCCAGAGGGAGGGGGTCATCTGTGTGGGGACTGGACCACTGACCTACCCGCTCCTAACTCCCAAACGTTCAGTAACTCTATTATCAGTGCCTGTCAGTGTAATTTAAACCATAAGAAAAACCACACTGGGCTGGACCAAAGGCCCATCTAGCTCAGAAACTTCTCTTCTGACAGTAGCCAATACCAGGTACCCCAACATCCAGCCAACAAGGCACCACTGGGAGTTGAACCCAGAATCTCCTGTTTACAAAACAGACGCTTTAGCCAGCTAAGACATGGTGCCTGTGTGTGGCTAAAGCACTCTGTGTGCCCACACCTGACTCCCTGCCATTGCCACCAGGGCCTGAGAAGCTTTGGCTTGTGTTTGGATTCCGCAAAGCAGAGGAGCAGGTGACGTTTTCCTTGCAAGCTGTGTGTGAGTGAATCTTTGGCCAGATCTGCACTACAAAGTTGTTTCAGCAGAATTATATTGCTCTGGTGTGTGAAAAACACACAACACTCCCTCGGTCGGCAGCTTGTGGCTGGTGCACACACTGCAATGCCACGTCTGGCGACAAAACTGCCCTGTTTTGGTGACAAACTAAAACGACTTCGATGAGAGGCCTAGAGCTTTTTGCAGCAAACTTAAAGTAACAGAGTAAACGCTGCTGTTCATTATATCACCATAACTGGCCTCCTCCAGTATCCCACAATGCCCACCATGAACTCGCCTGCCCTGCATTCCTGCTACAGAGGCTGGGCCCCTCCCCTTTCATCGCTCTGGGAAGTTCTGACAGCTGAGCCTGCTGCTCTGCTCCAGCAGCCAGGAGCAAATCACTGTCGTGGATGCTGCTCTCTCCCGCCCTGCGAACACAGAGCAGGTGGCGAGAGTTTCCTTACAGTGTAGGGGGGCCACTGAAATCCGAACTGTGACATGCCCAGGACATCCCTTCCCTCGAGGAGGCTCTTACCTTCTACACAGGGACATGTGTTTTCTAGTAAAATCAGGAAAAGGGAAGGAGAAAACTCGGAAGAAGTTCCTCCTGGCGCTCACATACGTGAACCCAAATACTCTCTCAGTCCTCAAAGAGAGACCTGGAGAAGGAGACTTGCTGAAGCAAAGCCACAGGGGTCTGTGAGGTTCCCCTGGCCCCTCACCCCTGTCCTGCCTGGCTGATGTCAGCATCTCTCTGTGAGGTCACCACCTTCCCACCACCTTTGACCAATAGTCTGAGGTCCTGCAAAAGGCCTTTGTGATGTCACTGCCACACCCCTCCCTTTCTGGGCTAATGTCCTGCCCCTGGCCAGGCACTTTGGAGGTTTGAGCTACTCCCTGTGGATCACCCCACTCAAGGAGCGTTCGTTCTAGGAAGCAAGCCGGCTAGACAGGGAAACATCAGATGCTGTTTGGATGGACAGGGTGGGTCTCAGGGGAGAGGCAGAGAGGGTGCGGGGGGGAACTGAACGCAATGCCCCAGATGTGGCCTCACCAGTGCTGATTAGAGGGGAATAATCACTTCCCTCGATGTGCTTGCAATGCTCCTACTAATCCAGCCCAATATGACCAGTTACCCATATTGAATGCAGACACAGCAATATTTGATACATTGGTTCCTGTCCATTCAGGAGGTTATTTCCCACCTATTCATAAATAATGAAGATGCTCTAAGCGGAGGGGAGAGAACTGTCCCGTCTGTGCAGTTAACCCATCTCCCCGAGAGGTGGTAGCTATGTCAGTGGGGGAAGCTATGTTGGTGGGTGTGCAAGCTGTGGTATCTACATGTGTATATAAAGTTTAATCAAACCCCATTTTTAAAACCCCTGTGGCCTGGGAATAGAAAAGGAGCTCTCTGAGGCAGAGCCCATCCTTCAAAATCCTTAAGATCACTGACTTGCCAATGCAAATGTTATGGGGGTATAGCTCAGTGGTAGAGTGTTTGACTATAACTCAAGTGGTCCTTAGTTCAAATCCAAGTATACCAATTTCTTAAATAAAAATAATTCTATTTCCAGTATGCTCAGGAGCTCCACTAAATAAGGATCCCTGAAATGAATGGACACACTCAATGTTTTCCTGTGCAAATGCATAAAAACCTAGTAAACATGTCCCCAGCTTAAATCAGTTCCAATCCGCTAAGTGTCTAGTTTTGTTTTCATCAACTAAACAAAGGCACATGAAGACACATTTGCAGGTCCTTGGCCTCCATGGGCTACAATGTGCAGAAGAACAAGAACCACATCCATGTGGGAGGCATGGCCTAGTCTGTATTACATTTGGTAAGTAAGTTGCCATTGGGACTGAAAACTCTACTGGGGGTGGACAGGAGCCTGTTACAAAACTAAAATAACCAAGATTTACAAACTCCCTGTTACACATTCAATCCTCTCTTTGTGCACACGGCATCAACTGGGGCTCTAGTAAATGGCAGCCTTCCTTTAACACAGATCGTTGTTCCTTGTGACTTTCAGATACATTCGAATGGCAGCTGTTCAGAGGTCATGTGCTGCTAGTTCAGAGCAGCAGCAGAGTCTCTGTACGTTTACCAACCGTAGAGCTGGGTGTGTCTGCATCCAAGTAACTGCAGAGTCAGTGTAGTCCCAGCCAGTTAATTGCACAGTCTCACTTTCTGGTCTCATTGATCATTTGGGTAGAAACAGCAACGGTTTGGTGGGTTTTGGTTTTTTCCCCCTTCATTTTCTCCTAAGGAATGTGTGATCTTGAGCATGTTAGTTTAAGTTCCCTGCGGGTCAGGAAAATTCCATCTCTTTGAAATAGCTGGGAAGTGACCTGTTTGTATCACCTAGAATAAAGGAGCTTTTGTAAAGCAGTTTTGCCTTTAAATATACTGGGATAAAAATAGTAAATAGTAAATTCCACAGCCAGACACCAGGCCAGGATCAATGGATGGGGCCAGGATCAATTAATTACAGAAGAAACAAACTCTTGGGAAGTAAATGTAATTTGTCCCCAAACCTTTCCTTGTTCTCATATGCTATCAGGGATTCTCTTCTAGAGGGCAGAGTTAAGGTTATCTGGGCATGTACCCTTACTCTGTATTCCCTGTTTTTCCAGAGTTTGAGTTTTACTGAAGTTGATGTTCTGGAAGGTAAGAGATAGTCACAGTCAAAGTTAACTCTCTGTTAACAAAGGTTTTGTTATTGACAAATAATGAGACTAATCCTTCACTGCAGTAATTCCACTGACTTCCTCTTTCCTCATTTCTAGTTCCAAAAAAATAAGCAAATTAAAACAATATTGAGAACTAAAATGCTGTGAGAAAATGGAAATTTTAGTAGCTCAGATTTCAGTTTCTTCTGTGTCTTGTGCGTGTGTAAATGGCACAACATGTTAATTTATAAGCACATCTTTCTTAACTTCTTTAAATATTCTGTAGTACATTAACTATATCCAGTGGGTTGTTCAATGCAGTGAGGTTTTCATGCATTGACCAAAACATATTTTTCATGTTATGTAAATGAACACAACTCATTGAACACAAAATTGTGTATTTCATGCTGTGAACTGTGTCGGTAGCTCAGATTAATAGGTTTGTTTTTTCTCTCTCTCTCTCCATGAAAAAAGGAAGAAACCGTGAAAATACCCATGGGAGAGAGGGGGTTTCTGAGAGCTGGGAAAGATATGGAGATATTTATGAAAGCGGGAGAGGCCAAAGTAGGGCCTTAGCTGGAGCAAAGGGGGAGGTTTTTTGTGCAGGTTCATTTCAGCCAGCCTCACATCCTGTAGTCCCTACTTCCCCACCCCCCCAACAAAGCCACCTGTGACTCCTGAGACAGCCCCACTGCAAAAACTGCAGAGCCTCCAGCACTCCCTCTCCTAGCTGGATCCCCTGGCAGCCAGAGCTGTCCGCAGAACTGCTGTGATTGCTCCCCTGGGTCTCTGGTCAAGGACGGCTACCGGCTTCTCCTGAGAATGCAGCTGAGAAATGATTCACCCTTCTCTAGATTCTCGCCTGTGGGCTGTGAGAAGCAAGATGGGGCCTGTATGATAAAGTCCAGGCAACATTCCCCTCACATCCCAGCCCTGGTATGTCACCAGTAGCTGCTGTCCCTGCATAGCAGCAAAGGATGTTTCTCGTCATTCAGGAGATCCAAGCTTGGGACTAAAGTCAGGGAGGTGCGGTTGGCTGCTGGGAGGCAGAATCTTGTGCCTGCCTCTTGGCTTCCCAGGGATGGCTACTTGCAGCCCCGGAGAAGAAGGATGGTTTTGGGTGAAAGGAAACAAGCAAAGCTATGGGAGGAAATTTGGGTGCGGGGTGCGGGCTCTGTGCTGGGGGGGTTGGGGTGCAGGAGGGGTGGCGCTTACCCTGGGCACTGCAGCTCCCAAAGTGACTGGGACACACAACCCTCCGGCAGCAGCTCCTAGGTGGGCCATGCCAGGGGGTCTCTGTGCACCGCTGCCTGCTGGTGCCGCCCCCAGAGCTCCCATTGGCTGCAGTTCCTGGCCAATGGGTGCTGCGGAGTTGGTACTCGGGGCAGGGGCAGTGAATGGAGACACTCCCCCCGCCCCAGGGGATGCTGGGACATGCCGGCCATTTCTGGGAGTGGCACGGAGGGATGGAGGCAGAGTGGGCAGGAAGCCACCTCAGTGCTGCTGGCACATCTCTGCACACCCATGGGGGGAGGGAGCAGAGGGCCTCCATGTGCTGCCTGGGGGAGGGGCAGAGCACAGAGCTGCCTCCCCTCCCGGGTCTATTACAGGAGTGGGTGGGTGGGGTCTTTTGGCCTGCAAGGTGCAGCAGGTCGGTCTAGATGATCACACTGGTCCCTTCTGACCTTAAAGGCTCTGAGTCTAAAAGGGAGAGGGAAGTAAAGAAATTAAAAAAAAAATAAACCAAATATTGTAATACCAGGATAACTCCAACAGCTCATTGTATAGTCCCGCCCCTTTCTTCTGTGTTGAATGACCTGCAGGACATTGATTCTCTCATTCTATTGATAAACTGATACAACATGACTGAAATTAAACCAATTCCTAGCAGAGAAGACATCACATACCTGCATTGGCTGGGAATTGAACCCAGGTCAACTACTTGGAAGGCAGCTATGCTCACCACTATACCACCAATGCATTTGGCAAAAGGACCACTTATGCTTGCCCAATGAGGCTAGAGCAGCATTGAGGAGATTTTCTGCCTGTTAAAATGTACTGGATTCTCATCACTAAAAAAAAAACCTCCATCTTCACCTGGGTTTGAACCATCAGCCTTTCATTTAGCCACCAAAGTTATTAATCACAGGGTATGTCTACACTACAGGATTATTCCGATTTTACAGAAACTGTTTTTTGGAAACAGATTGTATAAAGTCGAGTGCACGCGGACACACTAAGCACATTAATTCAGCGGTGTGCGTCCATGTACCGAGGCTACTGTCGATTTCCAGATCGTTGCACTGTGGGTAGCTATCCCATAGCTATCCCATAGTTCCCGCAGTCTCCCCCACCCATTGGAATTCTGGGTTGAGATCCCAATGCCTTATGGGGCAAAAACAGTGTTGTGGGTGATTCTGGGTAAATGTCAGTCAATCCTCCCTCCGTGAAAGAAATGGCAGACAATCATTTCACGCCCTTTTCCCTGGAGCCCGTTCAGCCTTTTTTCACTGTCACCGTATCTCTACTGGATGCTGCTGACAGACGCGGTACTGCAGCGCTACACAGCAGCATCCCCTTGCTTTTTGCAAGTTAGCAGAGATGGTTACCAGCCATACCGTCCCACTGCTGCTTTGCAAGTTGACAATGACAGTTGCCAGTTATACTGTACCGTTTGCTGCTGTCATGGGTGCTCCTGGCTTGCCTTGGTGAGGTTGGCTGGGGGTGCATGGACAAAAATGGGAATGACTCCCCAGGTCATTCACTTAAGTTTTGTCTAAAGGGAGGGTCAGTCCTGTCTAGACTATCAGACAAGCCTACAAAAGAACCAGAGAAGCAAACGGCCGCTCCAGGTCAGAGCCCCAGACATCCCGCAGAAATGATGAGCTGCATGCCATTCTAGGGGTGCCTGCAATAACCCCACCCATTGCTTCCTCCTCCCCACCCCTCCTGGGCTACCGTGGCAGTTATCCGCCCCTTTGTGTGATGAAGTAATAAAGAATGCAGGACTTTGAAACAACACTGACTTTATTGCCTCTGCAAGTAGAGCTCAAAGGTGGGAGGGGAAGGCAGCCTCCAGCTGCTATGATATTCCAGGCAGGACTGAATCTCCATTAGACAAAGCTTAAAGAAGAGAATGACCTGGGAGTCATTCCCATTTTTGCCCAGGCACCCCCAGCTGACCTGACCAAGGCCAGCCAGGAGCACTCACGGGATGACAATGACAGATATCAGTCCTACCATAACATCAGTCCTGTAGTACCGGGAAGGGAAGGGAGGGGATGGTGTTGTGTAGCGCTGCAGCACTGCGTCTGCCAGCAGCATCCAGTAGACATACGGTGACACTGAAAAAAGGCGAGAAATGATTTTTTTCCCTTTGCTTTCACGGGGGGGGGGGGGGACGACATATACCCTGAACTACCCGCAACAATGTTTTTGACCCATCAGGCTTTGGGAACTCAGCCAAGAATTCAAATGGTTTTCGGAGAGTGAGGGGAACTGTGGGATAGCTACAGCTCCTTAAGTTTCAGCACTGTATTGAGTCCCTGTTGTGGCCTCTGTCTATCATGGCCTTGGAGATTTTGTCAAATGTTTAGGCATTTTGTCTTTTGGAACGGAGTTCTGATAGAACAGATTCATCTCGCCATACAGAGATCAGCTTCAGTATCTCCTGTACGGTCCATGCTGGAGCTCTTTTTGGATTCTGGGACTGCATGGTCACCTGTGCTGATCGGCGCTCCACGCTGGGCAAACAGGAAATGAAAATCAAAAGTTCATGGGGCTTTTCCTGTCAACCTGGCCAGTGCATCCGAGTTCAGATTGCTGTCCAGAGCGGTCACAATGGTGCACTGTGGGATAGCGCCTGGATGCCAATACCGTCGAATTGTGGCCACACTAACCCTAATCCGACATGGCAATACCGATTTCAGTGCTACTCCCCTTGTCGGGGAGGAGTACAGATACCAGTATTAAGAGCCCTTTAGATCGATATAAAGGGCTTCGTTGTGTGGATGGGTGCAGGGTTAATGTGATTTAACGCTGCTAAATTCGATATAAACTTGTAGTGTTGAATGAGGCTAATCATCTAGTGGAACAAGCTCCGCAAGGGATGTGGTTAAATCCCCATCACTGCCTTGTGTAAATGAAGACCGCAGCTCTTGCTGCAAGACACCTGGTGTGTGGGTGTCCCTGTTCCCCGTTCAGAACCTCTGGTACATGGTGCTTCCCTCCTCCCAGTTCAAGATCCCCATCATGTGGGTGCTCCCATCCAGGATCTCTGGTGGGTGTCTCTGTCCCCCACCCCATGAACCAGCTCCCGTGTGTGGTTTCCCCTGCCTGCCCCTATCCGGGATCTGTGGGTGTCTCTGTTCCCCTTTTCAAGATCTGTGTTGCTTGGGTGTGTCCCTCCCCCCAAGTCAGAATCCCCATCATGTGGGTGCTCCCATCCCCCCTCCAGGCTCTGCGAGGGGTGTCTGTATAAAAAGAGACTGTGTCTCACTGTCTTGCCCAGGCTACGCTGCAGGGGCTATTCACAGGTGCGATCCCACTACTGATCAGCATGGGAGTTTTGACCTGCTCCATT
This sequence comes from Mauremys reevesii, assembly GCF_016161935.1. NCBI lineage: Eukaryota > Metazoa > Chordata > Testudines > Geoemydidae > Mauremys > Mauremys reevesii. Next base: position 38,956,754 of record NC_052634.1, on the reverse strand, counting down.
TCTGACCTGGGCCGGTTCACCCCTCCTTAGGCAACCTGGGGACCCCAAGCTTCCCTGGGATCACCATGTTGATGCCAAGCTTAGTGCGGACACCTGATCGGCACAGCCCCCTGCAGCCCAGAACTCCTGAGCTCAAGGGATCCGCCAGCCTCAGCCTCCCCAGGCGCTGGGATCACAGGCACCAGCCACAGAGCCCGGCCTGTTTCATAACCTGGCAGCTGGAGCTTTAAACTCTGCTTGTGAGCTCTGTGCCTTGGCCAGACGGGGACAGCCTGGAACTGGGAAATGCTCCTGCTTCCCCTGCCCCCATCTCATCTCGAGCTGCAGGCGCCGCTGTCCTCCCAGGTAAGATCCTGGATGTTTCGGTGCCCCCCATCCCCCAGCCCAGGTGTCCGGGTACCTCTGCCCCCCATACAGAACCCTGGGTGTGTGGGTGTCCGTCCCTCTGCAGAGGATCCCGGAGTGTGGATGCCCTTGTCCCCCCCTACAAGATCCTGGGTGTGTGGGTGCCACTCTCCCCCCACTAGATCTCTGGTGGGTGGGTCCCCAGGGTGTGAGTGCTCCCATCCCCGATACAGGCTGGGGAGGGTATAACTGGCTCTCCCTGTCCTGCCCGGGCGGTGCTACAGCAGCTGTTCACAGGGGCAGCAACCCCACTGTCACCCTGCAGCTCTAACCTGCTCCAGGGGTGACCTGCTTCACCCTCCTGTGGGAGCCCGGGGACCCCGAACTTCCCAGAATCACCTGATTGATGCCGAGCTTAGCACAGACACCGGCTCAGCATGGCAGGGAGCAGCCCTGAGCCCTGACAATCAGCTTCCCTCCGCCTCCTGCTGCACGGCGAGGGTCACACGCGAGAGGCTTCGTGCCCAGTTTGTTCAGGAGTGTCCCAGGCCTGGTCTACACTAGGACTTTAATTCGAATTTAGCAGCGTTAATTCGAACTAACCGCTCAACCGTCCACACCAGGAAGCCATTTAATTCGAACTAGAGGGCTCTTTAGTTCGAATTTGGTACTCCACCCCGGCAGGTGGAGTAACGCTAAATTCGACATGGCTAGCTCGAATTAGGCTTGGTGTGGATGCTAATCGAACTTAGTAGCTCCGGGAGCTATCCCACACTGCACCACTCTGTTGACGCTCTGGACAGCAGTCCGAGCTTGGATTCTCTGGCCAGCCACACAGGAAATGACCCGCGAAAATTTGAATTCATTTTCCTGTCTGGGCACTTTGAATCTGACGTCCTGGTTGCACATCGGGGCGAGCTCCGCAGCACCTGCAACGATGCAGAGCTCTCCAGCAGAGGAGTCCGGGCAATCCCAGAATAGAAAGAGGTCCCCAGCATGGACTGACCGGGAAGTCATGGATCTGATCGCTGTGTGGGGCGAGGAGTCTGTGCTCTCGGAGCTGCGCTCCAGCAAGCGGAATGCAAAGACCTTCGAGAAGGTCTCTAAAGCCATGAAAGAGAAAGGATACAGCCGGGATGCGATGCAGTGCCGCGTGAAAGTGAAGGACCTAAGACAAGGGTATCAAAAAGTCAGAGCGGCAAACGGACGCTCCGGAGCACAGCCCCAGACATGCCGCTTCTACGAGGCACTGCATGCCATTCTAGGTGGGTCTGCCACAACTGCCCCAACAGTGACGGTGGACTCCGGGGACGGAATAGTGTACCGGGACAGTTCCTCCTCGATGTTCGCCGATGGGGAAGATGAGGAAGGGTCTTTTGAGGACGGCGCAGGCGACAGCGAACACACTCCCGCTTTCCCTGACAGCCAGGATCTCTTCATCACCCTCACAGAGATCCCTACCAACCTCCCCTGCCATTAACCCGGACTCAGAATCAGGGAAGGATCAGGCGGTAAGTGCTACACACGTATAAACATTTATTTTTATAACATTGTTATAGAAAAATAGAAACAGTATTTACAAAATTCTAAATATTAAACTATATGAAAAGAAGGTCCACACAAATGGGGATAGAATAATAATCCTCTATCGACAATTCCACGAAGGTGTCATTCAGTTCCTCGCAAAGCCTCCGCAGGAGGTTCGTCGGAAGAGGTGCTTTGTTGGGCGCTCCGTGGAAGCAGACTCTTACACGCCAGGACATCCGAATATAGAGAGGACTCATCGCCTCTACTAGCATTGCTGCATATGGTCCTGGTCTGTGCAGTGCGTCCCGTAACATCCTGTCTTTCTGGGCACGAGTGACCCGCTTCAGGGTGATCTCGTTCTGCAAATATCAGAGGGGTAGCCGTGTTAGTCTGGATCTGTAAAGCAACAAAGAATCCTGTGGCACCTTATAGACTAACAGACGTTCTGCAGCATGAGCTGTGGGTGAATACCCACTTCTTCAGATGCAAGTGGTGGAAATTTCCAGGGGCAGGTTTATATATGCAAGCAAGAAGCAAGCTAGAGATAACGAGGTTAGTTCAATCAGGGAGGATGAGGCCCTGTTCTAGCAGTTGAGGTGTGAAAACCAAGGAGGAGAAACTGGTTCTGTAATTGGCAAGCCATTCACAGTCTTTGTTTAATCCTGAGCTGATGGTGTCAAATTTGCAGATGAACTGGAGCTCAGCAGTTTCTCTTTGAAGTCTGGTCCTGAAGTTTTTTTGCTGCAGGATGGCCACCTTAAGATCTGCTATTTTGTGGCAATGGAGGAAGAAGTGTTCTCCTACAGGTTTTTGTATATTGCCATTCCTAATATCTGATTTGTGTCCATTTATCCTTTTCCTTAGAGACTGTCCAGTTTGGCCGATGTACATAGCAGAGGGGCATTGCTGGCATATGATGGCATATATTACATTGGTGGACGTGCAGGTGAATGAACCGGTGATGGTGTGGCTGATCTGGTTAGGTCCTGTGATGGTGTTACTGGTGTAGATATGTGGGCAGAGTTGGCATCGAGGTTTGTTGCATGGGTTGGTTCCTGAGCTAGAGTTACTATGGTGCGGTGTGCAGTTACTGGTGAGAATATGCTTCAGGTTGGCAGGTTGTCTGTGGGCGAGGACTGGCCTGCCACCCAAGGCTTGTGAAAGTGTGGGATCATTCTCCAGGAGGGGTTGTAGATCCTGATGATGCGCTGGAGGGGTTTTAGCTGGGGACTGTATGTGATGGCCAGTGGAGTCCTGTTGGTTTCTTTCTTGGGTTTGTCTTGCAGTAGGAGGCTTCTGGGTACACGTCTGGCTCTGTTGATCTGTCTCCTTATTTCCTCGTGCGGGTACTGTAGTTTTGAGAATGCTTGGTGGAGATTTTGTAGGTGTTGGTCTCTGTCTGTGGGGTTAGAGCAGATGCGGTTGTACCTCAGTGCTTGGCTGTAGACAATGGATCTAACCCTATTGTCATAAACAGATAGCTAAGGGTTAAAGTCTGTTTTACCTATAAAGGGTTAACATGCAGTACCTGGTGACCACCTGACCAAAGGACCAATCAGAGACGAGATAATTTCAAATCTCTGTGGAGGGAAGCCTTTGTCTGTGTTCTTTGTTAGTACTCTTTTTGAATCTAAGAGAGACAGTCATGTCTCCAAGTTCTCCTGGAGTAGTTTCTACTAATTAATAGTGAGTATTAATTAGAAAGGTGAATTAGTCTTATGATTTGTTTTCTACATTTGCAATTGTGTGTTTGCTAAAGGAAATGCTTTATTCCTGTTTGCTGATATTGCTTTTTACTGAGAAAGGGGGAGGGGGGATTCTCTCCAGAGATTGATAAGGTTATTCCCTATGAGTGTCCAGCTTGGGCTCATAGAGATTCTGTATTTTCTTTTTAGGCTTTAATAAATTCTTTTCTATTAAGGACTTGTTTGGTCTTTCCTTGGGTGGATTCTCAGGGAAAGATAAGGGGGAGGTATCCCTCTGTAGTTAGATCCCGGTGTCTCTCCTGAGAAAAAGGAAGGGGGGAGGAAGCAGGGGGAATGGTTTGTTTCTCCTGGGTGTAAGAACTCCATGGATTTGGGGCTCTTGGAATCCCCTAGGATTTTGGGGAAGGACTGTGTCTCAATCCACATTTCCTGATTGAGTGGTGGCAGCTTACTAGATCTAAACTAGAATTTTAGTTTAGAGGGAAACCAAGTCAGGTCCCCACATTGGAGCCCAACAGTTCCAAGTGGGGGTGAGACCTTTGACATGGTGGCAGCGGAGTTTCGAACCCATTGTTAGAAGGAGTTTTTTTCAGCTGGGCTACGCTGAAGGAAGCTATTCTCTTCTTCTAGAGCAGGAAAGCAACCTGAGAGAAGAGGGAATTAAGTTTTCCAGCAGGCTTTGTTCAAAGCAGTTTTCTTTCGGGTGGCATAGAAAAGCACCTTGGAGGAAAAGGAGGTGTGTGCATTCCTTAGGTGGGGGGAAGTGCCCTCACAGGTTTGCTGGGGAGATAAGGATTCTCAAGCCAGAGGTTTTTAGCTCTGGTTGCAAGGAGGTGTGTCCCTCCTTTGTGTGATCAGGATTCCTTGGGTGGGGGGAGGTGCTCCTGGGAGCTCACCCCGTCCAACAGGGAAAACAGGTTTGGTGAGGAGAGAGAGCTCCTGCAGCCAGATTTTTTTCCCTGTGTCTTTTGAAATCCTCTGGAGCCAGGGAATACAAATCCCTGAGAGGATTTACTAGACTTTTCTCGCAGGTACTAAGTAGCACCAGCCGGTCAGCTGGGCTTATTAGTACCACAGCTCAGAAGGAGAGGAAGATTGTTTTTTTGGAAACAGATTTTCAGCTGGGTTTAGCTGGGGGAAATAAGGTTTTCTAACGGGCTGTGTTAGAAAAGGATTTTTTTTCTTCTTCTTTTCTTTTTTCTTTCTGTCCGCTTAAAAACAGCTAGGAAAGAGGTGCAAGTTTCTAGGAGGCTTGTTAGAAAGGACCCCCACTGTGAGGTACTTAGCAAGTGCTAGAAACAGGACAAACCAGTTTTTTTTTGCTCTTCTCAGTATATCAGCAAACAGCAGCTACACAAATGCAAATACAAAGTTTTGTTTTTTTTCTATTCAGTCTCTTCGTGAATAGAAAGGGTTAGGAATTGGGGAAACCAGTTCACTGACTGCAGAGGGGTGTGGCCAGCACCAAAAAGCAACACCAGCAAGCCACACATAAAATTCACTGACTGCAGAGGGGTGTGGCCAGCACCAAAAGGCACTGTTCCCCATCCCAAGAAATTTCCCACCTACATGGCAGGTGAGAACACTGAGGCCTTCTTGAAAAATTTTAAAAGGACCTGCCATGGGTACAGCATCCCTAAAGACCAGTACAAGGACTGGTCAGGGACGTGGACTTTTGCTGTCTATGACAATTATTCTGTCCCCATGATCCTGGGCAACCACTTGGCCCATCACGTTGAGCCGCCAGAAACAGAGGGAGTGGTTACACGCAGCCAAGCCAGACGAGCTGCTGCACCCATCCCTGTTCCTGAGCCATCCACCAGGACCCCGTCTGTGTTACCACAGACCCAGACAGAGGTGGTGGAACCGGATCTCATGCCAACAACTACAGCAGCCATAGTACATCCAGTCCCAGGACCGGAACTGGAAGAGCAACCAGCGGAAGAACCAGCGCCAGCACTGACGCCAGCGCTTGCAACTCCACCGCCAGGGGGCGCCAACGGGCCTAAACTGGCAGAAGCAGCAGGTGTTGGTCTCTGTCTGTGGGGTTAGAGCAGATGCGGTTGTACCTCAGTGCTTGGCTGTAGACAATGGATCTAACCCTATTCTGCAAATACTGCATCTAAGTAGGGCAATTAGTGTAGTGTTACTATTTTTAATGGTTTAAAATTAGGTTGCATAACAATGACCCTCGCCTAACAGCCACGTGCTAGAGGCCACAGAGAACAAGCATCCATTGATCGTTCCCGTGCACTGGCGGGAGGGGCTGCAAAAGGCTAATCCTTTCTGCTTTGCACATTGCCTTTAGCAGGAGAGCACAGCTATCCACTAACTGATAAGCAGTATGTACTGTAAGGCTTACCAGGACTTTGTGCAAGAGGGATGCAGCTGTCTTTCCTCGCTTGTGCGCTCTCCAGTGCAATGGCGCCGCCAATGAGAGCGTATTCCAAAATCTCGAACTGGTTCTGAGATCTCCTGAGACTTGGTGCCCTGTATGGTCTTGTTCACTGAAACTGACTAGACTGTGTTCACTGTTGGCAAACATGTATGTGTTCAAGGAAATCACCTACTTTTTCGCATCACACAGCTTCGGCTCTTTCCCGGACTGCCCCGGCATCCCCCTCGCAGAGGCTGGCTCAGATTAGACGGCGAAAGAAAAAGACTAGGGACGACATGTTCCAGGAACTGATGGCCTGCTCCAGAGCGGAGGCGGCAGAGCAGAGACAGTGGAGGGAGACCCTGTGTCAGCAGCATCGCACACACCTGGAACGGGAGGATAGGTGGCAGCAGGAAGACCAGCAGGCGACTAAAACGCTGCTTGGTCTAATGAGGGAGCAAACGGACATGCTCCGGCGCCTTGTAGATGTTCTGCAGGACCGCAGTCAGGAGGAGAGAGCCCCCCTGCACTGCATCTGCAACCGCCCTCCAACGCCAAGAAGTCCTGTCCCCCCCTCACCCAAAGTTACAAGAAGGAGGGGCAGTAGGGGCCGTGAGAACTGTCACTGCACCGCAGCAGAGCGCTAATGTTCAAGACACCTCTCGCGCTGTAAATTTGTACAAGTTCTTTCCTTACAGCATCACCCAGTCCCAACTCCAAGTTTCAACCCCCCACTGTGTACTACATTATTAAAAGCGGTTTGGTGTTACTCACTGTTTCCGTCACGTTTCTCGTGTCAGAAGACTTTCTGTGTGTGTGTGGGGGAGGGGAATTGTAATTTCAGTGCATAGCCCACAGTACCATGGTACAGACTTGGGGGCAGGGTCAACTGCAGGGCACACACAGACTGCAGTCACTAGGCACCAGGGTCAGTCTGTGTGGTGTATGCTGCCCGGTCTTTCGTTGATGTGTATGCTTGTCCAGGGTCCTGGTGCCTGCCACCCCGAATGTAAAGGCAGGCTTCCTTCACATGCACTTCGACCGTAGCCACGATCCTCCCGCTGCCCTGAGCCCCAAAGAGCCCTCATCCAGGGACAGATACTCACCCTTCCCCACACCCTCACCTTCCAACGCCCAAACCCACAGCCCACAGCCGTCATGCAAACCCCTATCCAAAGACGGCACCCCTCGCCCCTTCCTGCAAACCCACCCCTTCCTGCAAAACCCCTACATGCACAACCACTGTAAACCGTCCCCCACCCCACAGACCTATGTAGGAGCAGGAGGCTGTCCGTCCTGTTTTGGACAACCGGTCTGTACATCAGTGCACACCGAACCCAGCACAGTATGCTTCCGTGTTTCAACCAAGAAACAGAAATGCAAAGTCAACGAAAGATTTATTATTAATTACTGTAACATTTCATTAGTTTTAAATCGTGCTTTGCAAGTGGGGGAAACTTGGAGAACCGGGTTTGTGAGCTCAGATCTAACTCGACCCATACAGACACAGGCCCATGATCAGGCTCTCTTAAAATCAAGTGGACAGTCACAGGTTACCCTGCTCTGCGAGGAAACTAGCTTTCAAAGCCTCCCGGATGCACATCGCTTCCCGCTGGGATATTCTCGGCACGGGTGTCTGGCTGATCGTAAACAGCAGCCAGGCGATTTGCCTCAACCTCCCAAGTGGCCAAAAAGGTCTTGCCCTTGCTCTCACAGAGATTGTGGAGCACACAGCAAGCAGCAATAACTACGGGGATATTTTTCGCTGATGTCCGAGCGAGTCAGTAAGCTCCGCCATCTCCCCTTGAGACGTCCGAAAGCACGCTCCACCACCATTCTGCACTTGCTCAGCCGATAGTTGAAGAGTTCCTTCTCACTGTCCAAGGCGCCTGTATAGGGCTTCATGAGCCAGGGCATTAGTGGGTAGGCCGGGTCCCCGAGGATCACTGTAGGCATCTGCACATCCCCAACAGTTATTTTGTGGTCCGGGAAGAAAGTACCTGCCTGGAGGCGTTTGAACAGACCAGAGTTCCTGAACACACATGCGTCATGAACCTTGCCCGCCCACCCGACGAAGATGTTGGTAAAACGTCCCTATGGTCCACCAGAGCTTGCAGCACCATTGAAAAGTAGCCCTTTCGGTTAATGTACTCGCTGGCCTGGTGGGCTGGTGCCAGGATAGGGATGTGAGTCCCATCTATAGCCCCACCGCAGTTTGGGAATCCCATCGCGGCGAAGCCATCTATGATGACCTGGACATTTCCGAGAGTCACTATCTTTGAGAGCAGTTGCTCAACGATTGCGTGGGCTACTTGAATGACAGCAACCCCCACGGTAGATTTGCCCACGCCAAAGTGGTTCGCTACTGATCGGTAGCTGTCTGGCGTTGCTAGTTTCCAGAGAGCTATGGCCACTCGCTTATGCACACTCAGGGCTGCTCGCATGCGTGTGTCCTGGCGCTTCAGGGCAGGGGACAGCAAGTCACACAGTTCAAGGAAAGTGCCCTTACGCATCCTGAAGTTTCGCAGCCACTCTGTGTCATCCCAGACCCGCAGCACTATGCGGTCCCACCAGTCTGTGCTTGTTTCCCGGGCCCAGAATCGCCGTTCCACACCATGAACGTGACCCATTGCCACCATGATCTCCACTGCGCGGCGTACCCTGCTTTCTGAGAGGTCTGCGCCACTCTCCTCACCGCGCTGCCGGAGCCTCCTCGCCCGGTTTCTCAGCAGCTGACTGTGGAAGAGGTGGACGATAAGGTGCGAGGAGTTGACAACGGCCATAAGTGCAGCGATGATCGCAGCGGGCTCCATGCTCGCAGTGCTGTGGCGTCCGCGCTGTAACCGACCAGACAAGGGCGCGAACAGATTTCCCGCTGGCGCTTTCAGGGAGGGAGGGCGTGATTGACGGTTCAATGACGACAGTAACCCAAAACCACCCTCGACACAATTTTTCCCCCAGCAGGCATTGCGAGCTCTACCCAGCATTCCAATGGGCAGCGGGGACTGCGGGAACTGTGGGATAGCTTCCCACAGTGCACCACTTCCAAAGTCGACGCCGGCTCCCTTAATGTGGACTCAGAAGTTCGAATTACTGTATTTAGTGTGGATACACAAATTCGACTTCATAAGGTCGAATCCACAAATTCGACTTAAGTAGATTCGAAATAGTCTTGTAGTGTAGACAAGGCCCCAGGCTCCAGCTGTAAACTCTGTTGGTCAGTTCTAGTCTTTGGCCACACGGGGGCGGCACTAACGGTCCCATCTAAATGCTGTTTGCGTTCGACCCTTCGGATCGCAGATTGTAACCCGCAGGCAGATCTCTGAGTGCAGCCAAATCCCTCCCCAAACTGAACATTGAAGCAGCAGCTCCCGTTGGAAAGATCAGGATTTTTGCCTTTAAAAACAAGGGAAATGTCTACAGTGAGAGACTGAAGAAGCTCAATTGATTTCATTGACTCCATGAATGTTCCTCTGTGTCCCCCTAGGAGTCATGCCCCACGTTTTGGGGACCACTGAACCCTACTCGCTAATCATGGGCTAGTGATGCCAAAGCCCAGGGAAAGGGAGAACAAGTGTGGGGCTCCCAGCACTGGAAAAAAGGGGGGCACAGGAGGGGGCAGGAGTTAGGGGTGAAGGAGGCGCAAGGGTTGGGAGTGCAGGAGCTAGCGGTAAAGGGGGAGGGGATCATCCAGGGGCAATGGGGAAGTGCCAAAGTACAAGCTTTGCCCAGGGCACCATTTCCCCTAATGCTGGTCTGAGCAAACAATTGGAAATGACCCTTCAGTGAGACCAGAACCATCATGTAGAAAAGTCCCTTTGTTAAGTGGTGGTGGCTGAGGGCTTAGGGAGATGGGTTAAAAAGCAACAGGCACTTGTCTGTGGAGGTTTGATTCTTGCCTGCTAGGCAAGACTGGTGTGTGGTGTCTTCATGGCTGTACTTTCAGTGTCTGATCTACCACAGGGAGCCAAGTCTAGACATACTCAGAGGCTCTATGCCAGGGTTCCTCAAACTTCCTTTCACTACAACCCCTTTTTGCCAAAAAAAAAAAAACCAAAAAACTTACTACATGACCATAGAAAGACGCACCAAGCCCCTCTACACTGAGCACAGGCAGAGGAGACAAAGCCTGAGCCCTGCCCCAGTTGGGGGAGGGCAAAACCAGAGCTTGAGGGATTCAGCCCTGGGTGGTGGGGCTCAGACTTTTGGTTTCAGCCCCAGGCACCAACAAGTCTAATGCCAGCCCTGGCGACCCCATTAAAACAGGGTTATAACCCACTTTGGGGTCTTGCCCCACAGTTTGAGAACCACTGCTCTAGGCTGATGGGAGAGAGTTTTCCTGTGGGTGCAGTTAATCCACTTCCCAAGAGGTGGCAGCTATGTCAGTGGGAGAAGCTATATCGGTGGGTGTGCAAGCTGTGGTGTTTGCCACATTTAAGAAGTTTAATCAAACCCCATTTTGAAAACCACCTGTGGTCTGGGAATGGCAAAGGAGCTCGATGAAGCAGGGTCTGTCCTTCAAAGTGCTGGACATCATGATTCCATACTCCTGTTGTCATTGGGGATATTGCTCAGTGTTAGAGTGCTTAACTGCAGTTCAAATAGTCCTCAGTTCAAACCCCCATGTTGTCTTATAACCTTCTTTCTTTTTTTTTAAAAAGTTAAACATTTTCATTTCCATTCTCCATTCTGTTCAGGGGCTCCTCTATACAGGAGTGCTTGATAACAATGTAAACACTCAACATTTTGCTGTCCAAATGCATAAAAACCTAGCGAAGCTGTCCATCAGCTGAAATCCGTTCCAATCCTCTAAGTGTCTAGTTTATGTTTTCATCAGTTAAACAAAGGTATCATACGAATGTACATTTGCAGATCCCTCTTCTCCGGGAGCTATGTTGTGCAGAAGAAGAAGAACCACATCCAGCTGCAGTTCAGGAGTCTGATGACCAAAGAGCCACAAAGTGTTCTCAGGGCTGGAGAAAAATGCCGTCTAGTGAGCTATTGAACGAGCTCAACCTGTTTAGCTTATCAAAAGAAGATTGAAAGGTGACTTCATTGAAGTGTTGAAAGGCCTTAATGGAGACAAAAGATTGGGTATTAAAGGGCTTTTTAATCGAGGAGAGAAAGGCATAACAAGAGCTTGTGGCTGGAAGGTGAAAAGAAACAAATTCATATTAGAAATAAGACACAAATATTCAACAGCAAGGATGATTCACCACAGGAACAAGCTACCAAGGAAAGTGGTGGATTCTCCATCTCCTGATGTCATTTAATGAAGACTAGATGCCTTTCTGGAATGTGTTTGCCCCAAAAGTAGCTCTGGTGTCATACAGGAGGCCTGTGATATGCAGGGGGTCAGATTAGATGCTCTAATGGTCTCTTCTGGCCATATAGTCGACTAATTTCTGAAAAACTGAGCGTAGCATTGGGAACTGTTTCCGATGTTTTCCTGTCTAGCCGGCTTGCTTCCTAGAACAAACGCTCCTTGAGTGGGGTGATCCACAGGGAGTAGCTCAAACCTCCAAAGTGCATGTGCAGGGGCAGGACATTGGCACAGCAAGGGATGGGTGTGGCAGTGACATCACAAAGGCTTTTTGCAGGACCTCAGGCTATTGGTCAAAGGTGGTGGGGAGGTGGTGACCTCACAGAGAGATGCTGACATCAGCCAGGCAGGACAGGGGTGAGGGGCCAGGAAACCTCAGAGACCCCTGTGGCTTTGCTTCAGCAAGTCTCCTTCTCCAGGTCTCTCTTTGAGGACTGAGAGAGTATTCGGGTTCACGGACGTGAGTGCCAGGAGGAAGCTTTTTCGAGTTTTCTCCTTCCCTTTTCCTGATTTTACTAGAAAACAGCCGTCCCTGTTTAGAAGGTTGAAGCCTCCTCGAGGTTTGAAACCTGTTCAGTCTGATCCATCTGGTGACAGTTGAATTCTAGGCATGGAAAACACGAACTTAAGGAGGCAGAATTTTATTCCGCACCTGGGATTTTGTCCCTTAGAATCACTGGGGTCATTAGGGTTTGTCCTTTCTGTTTCACCTTTTCCTCCATCCATCCATCCCTCCCTCCTTTCTCTTTGTCTCTTGCTTCTTTTGTCCTTTCTCCTGTTCCCCTCCCAACACCAGGAGGGGTGTGCGTATGTGTCTCAAGGGAATGCTCTGCAGCTCCCACTGTAGGAGGTCCACCCGAAAATGTGGGGCTGAAATAGTGCTCGGGCAGTGATCCCCACCGGTGACCTGGGCCATCCTTTGGGCTCTCTGGTGAGAACCCTCAGCCTCCCGTCCTCAGTCTCTACCCTGATTGGCTGAGCAGGGGGTTATTGACAGGGAGGAGACTCAGGTCCTTGTTGTTCTCTTTTAAGCCCAAGGAAATAAGTCATAACCAGTCATATGTTTGATGAATTTTGCTGCTTCGCTGCATTAATGGTCTCTGAGCAGTTCATGATTCTCTCTAACATTGCAGTTCTCCTCAAATACTTGCTGAATAATTACTGTGCACTGTTGTTGGTCTGGAGCTCATCTGAGAGCACTTTATTCAGGTCATTCAGTGTCTGAAATTCAAGATCCGATGGTTAGTTTGAAAATCAGGGCTCTTGGGTCCTATTCCCAACTCTGCCACTGACTGGCTGTGTGACCTAAGACAAGTCAATTCTCCTTTCTCAGCCTTAGCTTCTTCCTCTTTCAAGTAGGGATAATAATGATCCTCTCCTACCTACCTCACGGTGGGTGGGGATCCATTGGAGAGTGTCACTAGGAGTAGTGCATAATATGCGGTGTCCTATCACGTTTACTCAGAGCAGATTATGACATAATAGAATAGCTGAAATAGTCTATTTGATTTGTATTTTTTTATTTTGAAATTGTTAAGAGCAGCAATTACTTAGCTCAGACTGAAGCATCTTATCTAATGTTTGAGATCTAAGTGTCTCCTCTTTGTGCGACGAGACAATTTAACACACTGTGACAAACAGGAGATGCTTTTGTTTTGCAACAAAATATTTTTGCAAAGAACTTTCATCTCACTTGTTTTGATTTCGAGAAACAAACTGGTTTAGTCTGAAGGGGATTTTCTGACAGAAATGGTTTCAATGAAATTTCCCCACCATCTCGATTCCTGGGCGCTATCCTTTTCTCTGGGTTTTTTTTTTTTGTCCATTAGAACAGGAGTCAGGACTGTTGGCTTCTCTTTCTGGCTCTGTCACCACCTCGCTGTGTAGGCCCTTGGGAAGGTCACTTCCCTTCTTTGTACTTCAGGCTTCTCCCCATCTGTCCAATGAGAACAGGGACAGTTCTCGAACTCTGGGCAGTCATTTTCGGCCGGGCCCCGGCAGGGATAACTAAAAATTTATATAGATATAGATATATATATATGTATATATAAAAAAGACTTTCATTCCTTAGGAACCGGTTCCCTATAAAAAGTTCTGATTTAAGGGATGTGCCACAGTATGTATTTTTTGTACCAATAGCGTTACCATGCGTCCGTATTTTCCCAGGAGGAATTTTTAAATTTTAAAAATTCCTCCCAGACAGTGATTTAAGAACCAAAAAGCCTGACATGTCCAGGAAAATACGGGTGTATGTTAACCCTACCTAAAGTTCTTTTTTAAAAAGATGGGCCTGAACCAGAAACGAATTCCGTTTCACATGTGTGGGTCCCTGCCACTCCCTGGGGCTGTGCTAGGGTGACCAGATGTCCTGATTTTATAGGGACAGTCCCAATTTTTGGGACTTTTTCTTATATAGGATCCTAATAACCCCCACCCCCATCCCGATTTTTCAAACTTGCTGTCTGGTCACCCTACGGTGTGCACATGTGTGGGTTCCAGCTGCTCCCTGCCCCCCTCATTGAAGCAGGTGTGCAGGGTTACTGCCCTGGGAACTGCAGGCACCAGTGGACATGGGGCTGGCTGGAGGCAGGGCAGGGGCTGACTGGAGGTAGGGTCTGGCTGCAGGCAGGGCAAGGGGTGTGGGGCTGGCTGGAGATGGGGTGTGCAGGACTGGCTGGCTTCAGGCAGGGGGGTGCAGCAGGGGTTGGCTGGAGACAGGGCAGGGGGTGCGGGGCCGGTGGTGTAGGGCTGGTGCAGGCAGGGGTGTGTGGGGCTGGCTGGCTTCAGGCAGGGCCGCAGGGGCATGCGGCAGGGATTGTCAGGGCTGGAGATGGGGTGTGCGGGACTGGCTGACTTCAGGCAGGGGGGTGCAGCAGGGGTTGGCTGGAGACAGGGCAGGGGGTGCGGGGCCGGTGGTGTAGGGCTGGTGCGGGCAGGGGGGTGTGGGGAGCTGGCTGGCTTCAGGCAGGGCCGCAGGGGGTACGACAGGGGTTGGCTGGAGACAGGGCACGGGGTGCAGGGCTGGCTGCAGGGGGTGCGGGGCTGGTGCAGGCAGGGTGTGCAGCAGGGACTGGCTGTGAGCAGGAGGTGCAGAGCTGGCTGGAGACGGGCTGGCTGCGGGCAGGACAGGGGGTGTGGGGCTGGCTGGAGATGGGCTGGCTGCAGGCAGGGGGTGTGGGGCTGGCTGGAGGCAGGGGCTGGGGCAGGCAGGGCAGGGGGTGAGGGGCTGGAGGCAGGGCAGGGGGTGCAGGGCTGGCTGGAGATGGGCTGGTGCAGGCAGGGGGTGTGAGGCTGGCTGTGGGCAGGGGCTGGTGCAGGCAGGGCAGGGGGTGCAGGGCTGGCTGGACATGGGCTGGCTGCAGGCAGGGGGTGTGGGGCTGGCTGGAGGCAGGGGCTGGGGCAGGCAGGGCAGGGGGTGAGGGGCTGGAGGCAGGGCAGGGGGTGCAGCAGGGGCTGGCTGCAGGCAGGGGGTGCAGGTACAGAGGGTACAGCCCACCCTGTACGGTAAGTGCCCCCTCCTCCCTCCCTCAGCACCGGGGTAGCAGCAGCAGCCCGGGGCTTGGGGGCTATTTACATGGCCCAGGGCTCCCATTTCCACTGCCCCGGCCCTTTAAATAGCTGTGGGAGCCCTGGGGAAGCGGCGGGGCTCTGGGGGCTATTTAAAGGGCTGGGGCGGTAGAAGCAATGGGAACCCTGGACTTTTTAAATAGTCCCCAGCGCCCTGCAGCCCTACCCCAGCCCTATCCCAGCCCCTGCTGGGAGCCCCAGGCCCTTTAAATTGCCCCCTGGGGAAGCTGGGCCACCCTGGTACAGTGCACCAGTTCTTGCCAGTACGCAGTACCAGGGCTTGGGCACGGGGCCCTCTTAGGGGTGGGGCCCAATTCAGGGGAATCGGGAGAATCGGCCTAAAGCTGGCCCTGTGTGGGGGTGGGGTGGGGTGGGGTGGGGCAGGACTTGCTCCCATTCTGGGCACCACCAAAAATTATACAAACCTGCCGCCCCTGTCCAGCCCAACCTTCTGCTGACGCACCTCAGCCCACACCCCTGCAGGGTTTGAAGCTTCCATTGCTTAAACTCCAGGACACTGAGGGATTTCAGCTCCCCTTAGCCCAGCGGGAACCTTCACCCCACTCCCAGCCAGGTTCTTGTCCATGGGATCACTGTAGGGGGGCTGGGTCCCGCTGTGTCTTTTCTCTCTCTGTGACGGGCCAGGGTGCAATAACTGGGGCATCTGAGCACCCAGGACCTTCTGTGGGGCTGTCGTTCCCCTTCCCCTTCTGTGGTCTCATCAGTCATTGACTCCAGCCTTTTTTCTATCCATCGTCAGCACCATCCCAAGCAAGCTGCACTCGCCTCAGAAAGAGAGTGTCCCCTGGTGGGTGTAAATCACTGACCTCTCTCCTCTCTGAGCACTGACTGCCCCTCTGTTTCCTGGCCTCTGAGTCTGTACAGATGGGACCTTTCCCTCCAGTGCTGGAGGATTCACCCTTCTCATCTACCCTTGTCCCAAGCAGCACAGCTGGTGGGAATCTTACATGTACTGAGGTGACTTAGGAGCAGAAACCCCCCCAGACCTTCCATGCAATTGGCACTTGCCCCTCACTGAGCAGGATTGAAACTCCTGTAGGGAGATTGCTGGGCCACATCCCCTCTGGGCATGAGCAAAGCAGCAGGGTGAAAAGAGCTTGGAGATGCTGAGGATTGAACCCAGGACCTCATACATGCAAAGCATGTGCTCTACCACTGAGCTACATCCCCAGATAGTCTTTGCTTGCTATGGGTTACACCAGGGGTAGGCAACCTATGGCACGTGTGCTGAAGGTGGCACACGAGCTGATTTTCAGTGGCACTCACACTGCCCAGGTCCTGGCCACCAGTCTTGGGGGCTCTGCATTTTAATTTAATTTTAAATGAAGCTTCTTAAACATTTTAAAAGACCTTATTTACTTTACATACAACAATAGTTGGTTATATATTAGAGACTTATAGAAAGAGACCTTCTAAAAACATTAAAATGTATCACTGGCATGCGGAACCTTGAATTAGAGTGAATAAATGAAGACTCGGCACAGCACTTCTGAAAGGTTGCTGACCCCTGAGTTACACTCAGAGCCCTCTTGTTTCCAGAGCACCCAGTGGCCTAAGAGCAGCATGGGGGACACATTCCCTGCTCTGAGGGCCAAACCTGCTGTCCTGGAGATTGCTGGTTCTTAGGGTCACTTTGCAGCAGGGCCAGATTCGATGTGTGGGGCAGAGAGAGTGGGTGCCCTGCACTCAGGGTGCAGAGATACAATCAGGCCTCTCCCCTGCATTGGGTGAGGGGTGCTGCCACCCCCTGCTGGAAGGTAATGGGAGGGGAGGGGGCACTGTGAGTCGCTCAACACCTGACCCTGGTGGCAAGAGTGGTGTGGGGAGCTCCAGGTGTTTCTAGGATCTGCTTTTTCCACCTGCCTGTGAAGTCCAGCTTTCCCCAGCACATTCACTGCGCTGCAATTGGGTCACTGTTTCCATGGCTGAGCAGCAAAGAATTTCTCCCAGTTTCCCTTCTATCGGCGGCAGGATTAGCCTGTGTCAGTGATTAATGAGGTGGATCTAGTTGTAGATTGTTATTCTTTCCCCACCTTGACTATTCACACAGTCCCTTTCCCATGCAGATTCCCAGCACCTCGGTGATCCTGGTAGCAGGAGTTGGGTCCTGAGACTTTCACGGTTCTTTCCCCCTCCACCTGGAGTGAACTCAGCTTTTCCCCCATCCCAGACAATCCATGAAATAACAACAGGGGCATAAAGAAAGAGGGGAGGGAACATCTCACGGCCAGGGCTGGATGTGCCCAGGGCCCCCTGCTTGTCCATTGTTTCCATGGAATTTGGCCCCCTGCTTTGCACAAGGGACAGAGAAAGATCTTGCTGTTCCTGTGTCTGGGCAAGGAAAATTGTGCGTCTGTATGAAAGAGAGGCGGGAAATGGCCCCATGATGGGACAATAGCCTCAGGATTAAGACCTAAGGACTCAGGCTGAGAACTGATAGAACTCCACTCATCTGGGATTTAACAAATTGTCTTTCATGGAGTAGAGCCAGTTCCAGTGGTTTTGGCACCCCAAGCGGAAAAAATAAATAAAAAAGCTGCAATCAATGGCAGCTCTACCTCTGCTGCTTTTGGTGGCAATTCCTTCCCTCTGAGAGGGACTGAGAGGGCCGAATTGCCGCTGAAGCCTCCCCTTTCCATTGACCAGCCCAGGCACCTGCTTGCTGCGCTGGTGCCTGGAGCCAGCCCTGCCATGAAGACGCTGGGAAGATGGGGGAATCTGGAAAATAAATGGATTTGTTTACATTGCAAGTGAAGAATAATTGAAGCTTTTCTGGTTTAAAGCCACTTTTCCCTGGCTGGGAATTGAACCCAGGCCTTGGCAGGGAGAGTACCAAATCCTAACCACTAGACCACCAGGGAGGTGATGATGGTGTTATTCTTCTCACTTATGCTACACTTTCTTAGGCTACTTTCTAGCCACTTTCTGAAATTGTTCCACTGTCCACTCCCTGAGGGGCTAAGAGCAGAGAACCCCTGTGCTCAGGGTCACAACCTCAGCCCAACCCAAGTCACTGAAACAAACTCAAATGATGCTTCCTCCAGCAGGATCACAGAGACACACAAAAAAAAAACCCATGAGGAACAATCCTCCTCTGCCTTCATTTACCCCATCGCAACCCTCTCAGCAGCCCGCTCTTGCGGGAAGGACACTGAGCTGATAGGAGCTCTGGCTTAGAGACCAAGGGAGGGGTGTTGCTCCCCCTGGGTGTGAGCTGATCACATTCTGACTCCATGTAACGGGGCTCTGAGCTTTGCCATCTTGTGAGTTCTGAGCACTGAGCCCCCCGGACCCTTCTGCTGGGAGCATGGGGATTGCACAACAGCTGCAAGCCCTTTTCCCGTCTCCTTGTCCTCCTCGGCTTCCCCAGACCTTCCCCACAAATGGTTCTATCAGATGATGGAGGGATCTACGGACCTGCAGGTTTCCCTCACCCACCTCTTAAGGCAAACAGTGATTCCCTTCTCTGACACTCCTGGGCCAGGCTTCTTTTAAGTTTTTCCTCAGGGGACCTGATTCCCTGTGAAAATGTGTGTGTGGGGAACTGGCTTGTCTACCCCCTCTCTGGGAGCTGAGAAGCTTTTTCAGACTCTCCCCCACTAGATGAGTCCAACAGCACCTCCCACTGGTGGGAGAATCCTAAATTCCACCCTCCCCGCTGGTTACTCTGACCAGCTGATGGCGACAGCATGTTAAATCAACCCAGCTCTCTGGGCTAGAGAGCAGCATCTAACCAGCCTTGTGACAGCTCCGGTTTTCTCGCTGGAGACATAATGAACCAGGAAAGAAGGCAAATGTCAGACAGGGAACCTCAGCTCCGCAAATAAATGCCCTCAGGGCTCCTTCTACACTGCGACTGGGCACTTTACTGACTTCAAATCCGGCCAGCCCAGTTGGTAGAGCATGAGACTCTTAATCCTACCAGCATAAGTTTAAGCCCCATATTGGGCAGCAGCAACAGCTCTTAGGTGTCACTCTTATGCTTATAGTCACAGCCCAAAATGAAATAAATTCTCTGTCCGCTCTACAATCTAAGGCAGATCAGGTTCCTTCCTCTCTGAGCTTCAGTAAAACATGAAGTAAGAACAAATAGAATTTTCTCCTCTTCCATTCTACCCCAGGCAAGAAGAGGGGATAATAACCATTTAATGGATGACTGCAGAGAGAAAAGTTTGGTCTTTATAAATAGGACAATGATCAATTGTTCTCCATGTCCACTGACAGTAGGACAAGAAGTAATGGGCTTAATCTGCAGCCAGGGAGTTTCTCGTTAGATGTTGGGAACAGCTTTCGAACTCTGAGTGTAGTTAAGCTCTGGAATAGGCTCCCAAGGGCATCTGTGGAGTCTCTGTCCTCGGAGGTTTTTAAGAACAGGTTGAACAAACCTCTGTCAAGGATACTCTCCATATACTTGGTCCCATAGACAACCTGCTCTGGCTCTGGTTCCCTCCTTCTGCTCCCTGCCTGGGCCAGCTGCTGTGGGCACTTGATCCCACATGGCCCTGACGCATCGTCTCTGCTTGGCCCTGCCTCAGCAGAGAGGGCTGGATTTCATGACCTCTCCAGGGCCGTTGCAGCCGTACAGCTCTGTAATTCGATGCCATCGCAATATAATATAAACAACAACAAAAGTGGAAACACCCCAATCTAACATCTAACAATTCAGCGTGAACTGACATTCCACAGCACAAAGTGACAACACGTAGGAGTGCAAAGCCCGACAATTCAGCACCATGCAAATGAACGCCCCAGGGGCAAAATGACACACTGCAAAAGAGCTCAGCTCAAACCAACGCAACACAAGGCGGTGCAAAGACCATACAACATGAAGCAATGCATCAGAGTGCAAAGTGACACTGTGCAAAACAGCTCAGCATGGAACAATGACACAGCACAAACCCCCACAACAGAATCATATAGAAAGGTGGGGCAGGGAAGGACCCCGAGAGTCAGGGCCAAGTCTCCCTAGGCCACCCCGACAGGTGTTTGAAGAACAGGGAAACAAAGGGCACCAAGAACTCATGTTTTTTGAATGAGTGAAGAAAAGGGAACAGCATTGTCCCCCTCGGGCAGCCCCTGTTCAATTCCAGGTCAGAAAGCAAAACTCTTCTGCAAGAATATCCAAAAAATGTTGTGTTTCACTTCACTTCATAAGTACAGTTGTGTGGCAATTAAGTGATGACCCTAAAGTTTCATAAAAGTGTGGGAAATACGGACGTATCTGAGAAAATGGCTTGGAATGAAGGAAGACAAAAATTGATGGGTCGAGAGAACAGGCCCTGTTTCCCCCTGGTTTGGAGCTTCTCTCACAACTACTGGAATAGCAAAGCTAAGCAAATGGGGTTCTATTGTTGCAAAGGAGATTGAAGTGAGGCCATTTTCTCCAGATAGAATTAAATGGTAAAATGTCAGGAGTGGGATGTTGTTGTTGCCCACAAATTAGCCCAAGGTACTCTGTAAGAACGAGACCGACTCCACACTGAGAGTAATTGGTTTTTAATGAAGGATACCGTGACACACCGGCAACGGGGACTCCGCTCGTTGCGGCCACTGATATGGGGATCCCAGCACCCTACCAGTCGGCCTGGGTCGAAGTCCAAACTTAATAAAAACAAGCTTCTATTTAATCCCACTAGCAGCAAAGCAGCATAGACATAATAAAACATAACTCTCTACTTCACACACCTGTTTCCCATGGCCCACCGCCAAGGACTCTTCACTTGGCAGTCTAAACCGGTCATACTTGGCTAGAACTGATACAAAATGACCGATAATAACCGGAGCTGAGAAAGCGAGCATAAACAATGCCTAGCTCTGCCGTAACAATTTCTTCCGCAGCTCCCTGCTCTGCTACAATCCTCCCCTCGCTTTCTCCAGCGACTCCAAGGACCAAGAGGGCCTTACCAGGGCGTGGGCCATACCACAACAACGTCTACTACATAGGCAACATACATACAAGCAAGCAAGGCTAAACAGACATATAATACCAAGTATTACACCCTGAACTATATGAGCAGTCCATCCACGCAACGATGATGACAACCAGGACCACAGCCAGGAATCCTCCTGCTGCTGACGAATGCCGTCTGCCAAACGCTGAAGGTGCTTTACATCCTCATTAACTGCAGGCTCTACATCTGTAATATTAAAACAACACATGCCAGCAAAATCCATACAGGAATGACCATGTCTCAATAACAAATAATCAATAGCCATACGATTCTGCAACACCCCTCGTCGAACTTCTCCAAGTTCCTGTGTCAATAAAGCAAGAGCAGTAGAGGTTAAATTAAGAGCCTTGGCCACAACACAAGCAAGATGCACTATAGCATGATAATTATGTGCTACCATGCCTGGAAGACCAATCAAGGTAAAAGTAAGGGCTGCCGCCTCTTGTTCTGAAAACAAAGTAACTTCTGCCTTACAGGTGGAATCTAGAGGAATACTCCCCCGCCGATAACGGTATCGGCCTTTAGCACTTTCCTCCGGATGGGGAAAAAGAAGGGGGGCTACTCGACCAATAGCACATGGACCCCCAGAACTATTGGCAGGAACATATGTAAACGCAGTACGGCCGCACAGCAAAAACCAGCCTGTAGGTAATTTCATATGCCCATATGCAAAAGATGCCTCACTTTTATGGCGGCAAATTAACTCATTATTGGTGTGATTCACTGCCACCTGTCGAGCATTCACAAAATACACACACATTCCAGCGGTTGTCACATTGGCTAAGCGAAAGGAATACATGCTTGCATCCATGGTGTATGTAGCAGCTCCAGGACCTAGGGCATACAAATTCTTATATGACCAATCTTTGGGAATTGCATACAGCCACGAGTGTTGTCTTAACACATCCAAATCAGTACAAACACCCACAAAACAAGTTTCCATAAGGGCCCCCACAGCATACACTCGAGGGAGGCAAAAGGCAGTTGCATTCACAGCATTTTGTGCCAACACCATCCAGGCATTCTCAGATAATGTATCACTGTAAGCAGTGCTGCCCCTTACAAGGAGCGCTGTGACAAACGTGGTAATGAAACCATTCGGGGATAATCCTCTCCGTCTGGTAAAATATAAGTCCAGCCATCTCCTGTTGCTAGAACCACGGCAGCTTGCGGATCGCGTTGTGGTATCGTCCACCACACGCTTGCCAGAACGTGCCATGCTGTATCACTCGGGGCTTGTAACTCCACACCTGCAGGAGGTAACGGAATAAGTTTACATAATGCCTCCCCTTGCTCCCATTGCACAGGCTCAGTGCCCTCATTCGCACATGTAAAGCAACTTAAGGAGCGATCAGTGCTCAGCCAATACGGGGGATAGCACCTTATATCCTTAACAATCGGTGATACATAAAACAGGCAGGGAGGGGTACACCACAACTGCGACTGATCAGGCCAGGGGACCACTGTGTGTCCCACCGGCACAGTACAGGTGCTCTGGGCATGTAACACCACTATACCTTGCGTTGGGTCTACAACTCCTGGTGTATTCTGGAGTTCCATCCGCAAAACAGTTGGTATCTGGGGGGCCACTGCTAACCGCTGAAAAGGTGTTTGGCCTCCCCCCAGCAGGCGATTATTAAGCAACCAGATCGCCTGCTCCAACACCCCCGTCCACCCTCGTAGTGTATGAGTGGGTGTAAGACGGCGAATTTGGTCCTTCAAAAGCCCATTGAGACGTTCTATGAGACCACTTGCAGTTGGCGCATACGGAAGATGGTAGTGCCAGTCAATACCAACATCAGCAGCCCAGGTACGAACAGACTGAGCTGTAAAATGGGTACCTTGATCACTTTGCAATGAATGAGGGGTCCCATAACGAGAGCACAACTGTTGCAGCACAGTCAATGTAGTTGTTGCTGTTGCTGATGCGCTTGGGTGCACAAATAACACTCCAGTATAGGTATCCACTGCTGTCAGTGCATAACACCAATGTCGTTCCCGGGGCAACGGACCAACATAATCTACCTGCCAATCTTGGCAGGGGCCGGTGGCCCGATAAATGTGGCCGGTTGGCCCCGGAAGGGCCAGGGGCGTTACATGGGAACATACTGAACAACTCGCACGGGCAGTACGGCATGCGGCCAGTGGGAGATAAACGCCATGTCTTGATGCTGCATATCGGGTTGCATGGGCTCCGCGATGGCCCCCCTCCACATGGTAGCGCTCTGCCATCTGAACCGCCTCACTACGAGTCATTTCATCAGCTGCGGCATTCCAGTGGGCCTCCGTTGTATCAGCTTTGGTATGAGTGTCCACATGACGTACAGCCAGAGGGGCTCGTTTGGCATACTCTAACAGCTGCTGCCAAAGAGTCGCCCCCCACAAAGGCCGGCCAGCTAGTTCCCAATCTTTAGCTTCCCAGGCTGTTATCCAAGTACGGAGACCTTTGTACAGCGCCCAGCTGTCAGTGTATAAATACACACGTGGCGGGGACCCTTCAATAGCCAAGGTCGCCGCCCTCAATTCCACCCACTGGCTGGATCCAGCTGTTCCCCATGCCATAGCCACAATGTCCGCGTATGGGGCATACGCAATGGCTCTCCATCGCCGGGTCCCCTGGGCAGTGTAGGCTGCTGATCCGTCTGTAAACCACACATAACAGCGTTCTTCAACCGACAGCTGGTCCACTGACGGGGCCTCCGTTACAGGTGAGGGGGGTGCTGGGTCCTCCACGGGGGGCAAATCATCCGTAAGGGAGGGCACATGTTCAAAAGTAACCGCCCCCAACAATATAGCATGGGGGGTGGAGATTGCAGGTCGGCCGAGCAACATGCGCTTTTGCAGGTAATGCTGCCACTTAAAATGAGTGGAACTTTGCGCCACGCCAGTCTGCACTTGGCCGGAATCCTCTTGCACCCAACGGCCCAACGGGATGGGCGTCCGCACCACTACTGGCGTGGGGCCGGTTATGCGCTCGGTATCCTGTAGCGCCCACACAACTGCCAAAATTTGCTTTTCCAACGGAGTATATCCAGGTTCTGCCCCTTTTAGGGTTCGGGACCAAAAACCTATTGGCTCTTTCTGTTGGCCCCCCACTGGCTGCCACAGCCCCCAGGACGCCACATCTGCCACAGTGGTAACCTCCAACTCAAAAGGAACCCCTGGCAAGGGGGCGTGGAGCCGGGCATGTGTTAACAACGCATCCTTGCACAATTCAAATGCAGTCTGATGGCTGCGCTCCCACTTCCAGGGAGCTGCTTTACGAACGAGGGTCTGCAGTGGCCGCATCAAAAATGCAAGGTGAGGAATAAAAGCCCGCCAAAACCCCAAAAGACCTAGAAACGCTTGTAATTCCCTCTTGGTCTGCGGCGGGGTATCCCTGGACCGTTTGCCGCACCTTCTGGGGAATTTGCCGCTCCGTTCCTGCCCACATAATCCCCAAGAAAATAACAGTCTGAGCCGGACCCTGTATCTTCTGTGGGTTCAGGGTCCAGCCTCGACCCTCCAAGCCGGTAGCTACTGCATGCAAAGCATCGGCCACTACTTCCCGGGAGGGGCCAGAGACCATAACATCATCAATGTAATGGTAACTGTGGGTCATAGGAGGTAGTTGCACTCGGGCCAAATCCGCACTGACCAGCTGGTGACAAATTGTGGGGGAGTGCTTCCATCCTTGGGGCAATACACAAAAGGTATACTGACGAGCTTGCCATAAAAAAGCAAACTGATCCTGACAGCTGGGGGCAATAGCAATTGAGAAAAAAGCATTAGCAAGGTCCACAACAGCATGCCATGGCTGGGCAGCTGCTGCTATATGCTCTATCACGGTTACTATGTCCGGCACAACAGCTGCCAACGGGGGAGTCACTTTATTAAGCTCTCTATAATCCACTGTCATTCGCCACGTTCCATCTGGCTTTCTCACTGGCCAAATGGGGCTGTTGTAGGGGCTCAACGCAGGTCTAATAATCCCAGCGTCTAGCAAGGCATCCACTGTCTGGGTAATTTCTTCCTCCCCTCCAGGGAGACGGTACTGTTTCCTGTAAACCACAGCTGTTGGGGGTGGTAAGATCACCGGCTCCCAGCGTGGAGCACCCCGCAGAATAGTCAGTAATCGCACTTCTTGTATTCGTGCTGCATTCACATACCGAGGGTGGCCAAAGGCGAAGAGACCGTACTGCGTATCCACAGACCGGCCTCGCAAAACATCAATACCCAAGATATACTCCCGTATAGCTGCAGCTAGAATTGTGGCCCGAAATGGGGGTGCCTTCCCCATAGTCAACGTAACAGTAACTTCATATGCCTGAATCTCGGCCCCTCCAAGGCCCCTCACCATGGCCACACGGCCGTGAGTCTGCGCTGAATGCAGAATAGTGACCTCAGCCCCTGTATCAATCAATGCCAATACATGCTGCACACCTCCCCTCGGCCAACGTATCGTGAGAGGTACATAGGGGCGTTGGTCCCCCGCCTCCCTCCCTGGTGCGACCGCTGCCACACGCGGGGCGGAGGACCCGCCCCCACCTCAATAGGGTCTCGGGAGTCGCCATTCAGCTGGTGGAGGGGGCAACTCACTTGTATCAGTGTGATCCACTCCCTTTTCCCCCTCGGCCCCAACGCTTCTCTTCGAGGGGGGCAGCTGCATCCACCGTTTGTATAAGTCTACGGTCGGCTTGCCATTAATATCATCCCTGGAAACACCAGCTCGCAACAGGTCTTGCCACAAAATCTTCTGGGGTACCCGCACCTCCCCTTTTTCCTGCCCCCCCCGGCGGGCTCCTTCCCTTGCTGTCCTTTAGAAGCCCGAACGGCTCGCGGCCGCGTTCCGGCTAACGCCGTTTCTAACTGTGTAAAAGTAATCGCCAATTCACCCACTCGCCCATCTGCTGCCATAACGACCGCAAGGAGGGAGGGCTTCAATTAATCCGGGGCTAAACGTAGAAGAGTGGCTTTAGTCGATTTAGAGACCGGAATGTCGTCAGGTCCCTCTGTGCCCCCCATCCCGACAGCCCACGCCATTCCCAACTGTCGGAGGGCCCGCACCCCTTCAATCATGGTCTTCCAGGGAGTTACTAGAGCCTCTAGCTCGCCCACTGACGGATAGGCTACATCTACCGCCACCGCTAGCCAGCGGTACAGAGATGGGGCTTCTATCTCAATCCCGTTCTCCTGGGGTTGCGGGGGATTTGACAGCTGTGCGCGTACCTGTGAGTCTTGAGAAAGGACTCCTAGCTGCTGCAACTCCATCTGGAGAAGTAGGACCGTGTTCCCCGCGCAGTCCCACACTCTGACCAGCCAGCCTAAGACATTCTCACCCGGCTCTTGTCGAAATGTTTTCACAATCTCCTGTAACTCCGTTGTTTTGTACGTCCGCCAGACCGGGGGCTGCAGCTGGTCACCTTCTGCCCGCAACTCCCGTACCGGACGGGCGCGGGCTATCATAAGTTTTGATTCCCCCTCCTCCTCATCTGATGAGGAGGAAGAGTCCCATATATTACCATCCCAGGTGGCGGGGTCCCAAGAAGGGGCCGCAGTCACCGCCCGCACCTGCGCCGTGGTCACCGGCCGGCGCCCCAACTTAAGCCGCCGCTTATTCGCCATGCGGGCCACCAGCACTTCGCATCGTCTTGTCAACTCCTGGGCTCGTTCTGCTTGGGAGGTAACAACCTCCTGAGCCACAGCACGAGCTTCAACTAAAGCCGTGCACTCGGACGTTTTCCCCTCCAGGGCCCGCCGCAAGCGGAGCACCTCTTCGTCCTGAGCCCGGAGCGCGGTAAGGAGGAGCCATCCCAGCTCCCCCATTGCTCGCCGCTCTGTCCCAGACCGCCGGCCTGTCCGCAGCCGCTGCAACCCCTCGAGTAACCGCTATGGGGTAACCTCAGCCGACTTCTGGAACTCCGGCCAATCGGCTGGAGCCGCCCAGCCTGCCAAAACCCGCGCAACCGGTCCCCAACGCTCCGACTGGGGCCACCCCGGTATGCGCTGTAGGGACAGCGACGGCTTCCCTACCTCCCCTGCCTTCGACCAAAACGGCATCGTCTCACAGAGTACCCTGCTCGCTGCGCCACTTGTTGTTGCCCACAAATTAGCCCAAGGTACTCTGTAAGAACGAGACCGACTCCACACTGAGAGTAATTGGTTTTTAATGAAGGATACCGTGACACACCGGCAACGGGGACTCCGCTCGTTGCGGCCACTGATATGGGGATCCCAGCACCCTACCAGTCGGCCTGGGTCGAAGTCCAAACTTAATAAAAACAAGCTTCTATTTAATCCCACTAGCAGCAAAGCAGCATAGACATAATAAAACATAACTCTCTACTTCACACACCTGTTTCCCATGGCCCACCGCCAAGGACTCTTCACTTGGCAGTCTAAACCGGTCATACTTGGCTAGAACTGATACAAAATGACCGATAATAACCGGAGCTGAGAAAGCGAGCATAAACAATGCCTAGCTCTGCCGTAACAATTTCTTCCGCAGCTCCCTGCTCTGCTACAGCAGAGATAGGGACAATAAGGAGTTTTTAAATACTAAGCGGAAGCAGAGGCTGAATGAGCTCCCCCTTCACATCTAGTGAGGAGCTGGGGGAAAGACTTCAGGAACAGACGGTGTTTGCACAGACACACCTACTCTGCCTAGCTATGCAGCATGATGGGGCCGCTTTCCCAGAATGACCAGTTTTGGCTGGTGGCGGGTTACAAATCACTTTAGGATTGAGTGGAATGAAATGTTATTATCCTTCCTGTATGAGTGAAGGGCAGCAGAACATACCTAGTCGGTCCTGATGGAGGGGTAGGTGGGTGAGGAATAGCTTTCATTGGACTTCATAGAAGTGATTGAGAACGTCACCCTAAAACAGTGGTCCCCAAACATTTCACACTGTGCCCTCTTATCCAGTTGGGGGAGGGCAAAACCAGAGCTTGAGGGATTCAGCCCTGGGTGGTGGAGCTCAGACTTTTGGCTTCAGCCCCAGGCACCAACAAGTCTAATGCCAGCCCTGGTGACCCCATTAAAACAGGGTTATGACCCACTTTGGGGTCCTGACCCACAGTTTGAGAACCACTGCTCTATGCTGAGGGGAGAGAGTTTTCCTGGGGGTGTAGTTAATCCACTTCCCCAAGAGGTGGCAGCTATGTCAGTGGGAGAAGCTATATCGGTGGGTGTGCAAGCTGTGGTGTTCACCACATTTAAGAAGTTTAATCAAACCCCATTTTAAAACCACCTGTGGTCTGGGAATGGCAAAGGATCTCGAGGAAGCAGGGTCTGTCCTTCAAAGTCTTGGAGATCATGAGTCCATGGTCATGGGGGTATAGCTTAGTGGTACAGTGCTTGATGGTAGATCAAGTGATCCTTGATTCAAGCCCCAGTGTTCACTTATAACCTTCTTTCTTTTTTTTTAAAAAAGGAAAACATTTTCATTTCCATTCTTCATTATGTTCAGGAGCTCCACTATACAGGGTGCTTGATATGAATGTAAACACTCAACATTTCACTGTCCAAATGCACAAAAACCTAGCAAAGCTGTCCATCAGCTGAAATCAGTTCCAATCCTCTAAGTGTCTAGTTTATGTTTTCATCAATTAAACAAAGGTATCATAGGAATGTACATTTGAAGATCCCTCTTCTCCAGGAGCTGTGCTGTGCAGAAGAACAAGAGCCACATCCAGCTACAGTTCAGGAGTCTGATGACCAAAGAGCCAATAAATGTTCTGAGGATGGAGAAAATGCCTTCTAGTGAGCTCAACCTGTTTCACTTAGCAAAAGAAGATTGAAAGGTGACTTCATTGAAGTGTTGAAGGGCCTTAATGGAGAGAAAAGGTTGTGTATTAAAGGACTCTTTAATCTAGCAGATAAAGGCATAACAAGACCCAGTGGCTGAAAGGTGAAAAGAGACAAATTCATATTACAAATGAGACACAAATATTCAACAGCGAGGATGATTCACCACAGGAACAATCTACCAAGGAAAGTGGTGGATTCGCCATCTCCTGATGTCATTTCATGAAGACTAGATGCCTTTCTGGAATGTGTTTGCTCCAAAAGTAGCTCTTGTGTCATACAGGAGGCCTGTGATATGCAGGAGGGTCAGATTAGATGCTCTAATGGTCTCTTCTGGTCATAAAGTCGACTAATTTCTGAAAAACTGAGTGTAGCATTGGGAGCAGCGTCTGATGTTTTCCTGTCTAGCCGGCTTGCTGCCTAGAACGAACGCTCCTTGAGTGGGAGGATCCACAGGGAGTAGCTCAAACCTCCAAAGTGCCTGGCCAGGGGCAGGACATTAGCACAGCAAGGGAGGGGTGTGGCAGTGACATCACAAAGGCCTTTTGCAGGACCTCAGACTATTGGTCAAAGGTGGTGGGGAGGTGGTGACCTCACAGAGAGATGCTGACATCAGCCAGGCAGGACAGGGGCGAGGGGCCAGGGAAACCTCACAGACC
The DNA here is from genome assembly GCF_016161935.1 of Mauremys reevesii. Lineage (NCBI taxonomy): Eukaryota > Metazoa > Chordata > Testudines > Geoemydidae > Mauremys > Mauremys reevesii. The sequence continues at coordinate 38,927,492 of NC_052634.1, read as the reverse complement.
CCTGTGGCTTTGCTTCAGCAAGTCTCCTTCTCCAGGTCTCTCTTTGAGGACTGAGGGAGTATTCGGGTTCACGGACGTGAGCGCCAGGAGGAACCTCTTTTGAGTTTTCTCCTCCCCTTTTCCTGATTTTACTAGAAAACAGCCGTCCCTGTTTAGAAGGTAAGAGCCTCCTCGAGGTTTGAAACCTGTTCAGTCTGATCCATCTGGTGACAGTTGAATTCTAGGCATGGAAAACACGAGCTTAAGGAGGCAGAATTTTATTCCGTACCTGGGATTTTGTCCCTTAAAATCACTGGGGACATTAGGGTTTGTTCTTTTTGTTTCACCTTTTCCTCCATCCATCCCTCCCTCCTTTCTCTTTGTCTCTTGCTTCTTTTGTCCTTTCTCCTGTTCCCCTCCCAAAACCAGGAGCAGTGTCGGGGTGTGTTTGGGGCGGGGGCAGAAGAGGGGGATGGGCGGCACTGGGGGACGGGGAGCTTGGGGGTGTTGGGGGCGGGGCAGAGAGGGGATGGGCGGCAGTGGGGAGGGGAGCTCGGGGAGTTTGGGGGCGGGGCAGAGAGGGGATGGGTGGCACTGGGGAGGGGAACTCGGGGGTGGTTGGGGTGGGGGCAGAGAGGGGATGGGCGGCACCGGGGTTGGGGGAACTCGGGGTTGGGGCAGGGCAGAGAGGGGATGGGCGGCACTGGGGAGGGGGAGCTCGGGGGTGGTTGGGGCGGGGCAGAGAGGGGGATGGGCAGCACCGGGGGTGGGGGAGCTCGGGGGGGGTTGGGGGCAGGGGCAGAGAGGGAGATGGGCGGCACTGGAGGAGGGGGAGCTCGGGGGGGTGTGTGGGGTGGGGGCAGAAGAGGGGGATGGGCGGAACTGGGGAGGGGAGCTGGGGGTGTTAGGGGCGGGGGCAGAGAGGGGATGGGCGGCACTGGGGAGGGGAGCTCGGGGGTGTTGGGGCAGGGGCAGAAGAGGGGAGGGTGGCACTTGGAGAGGGGAGCTCAGGGGGTGTTTGGGGCGGGGTCAGAGGGGAGGGGCGGCACTGGGGAGGGGAGCTCAGGGGGTGTTTGGGGCAGGGGCAGAGGGGATGGGCGGCACCGGGAGGGGAGCTCAGGGGGTTGGGGACGGGCAGAGGGGATGGGCGGCACTGGGAGAGGGGAGCTCAGGGGGTGTTGGGGGCGGGGGCAGAAGAGGGGAGGGCGGCACCGGGGAGGGGAGCTCGGGGTGGGGTTGGGGCGGGGGCAGAGAGGGGATGGGCGGCACCGGGAGGGGGAGCTCAGGGGGTTGGGGCAGGGCAGAGAGGGGATGGGCGGCACTGGGGCAGGGGAGCTCGGGGATGTTGGGGGCAGGGGCAGAAGAGGGGAGGGCGGCACCAGGAGGGAGCTCAGGGTGGGTGTTGGGGCGGGGGCAGAGAGGGGATGGGCGGCATTGGGGTGGGGAGCTCGGGGTGTGTTGGGGCGGGGCAGAGAGGGGATGGGCGGCAGTGGGGAGGGAGTTCAGGGGGTTGGGGCGGGGACAGAGAGGGGAGGGGCGGCAGTGGGGAGGGGAGCTCGGGGGTTGGGGCGGGTCAGAGAGGGGATGGGCAGCAGTGGGGAGGGGAGCTCAGGAGGGGTTGGGGCGGGGCAGAGGGGATGGGCAGCAGTGGGGAGGGGAGCTCGGGGGTTGGGGGCAGGGAGGGGAGGGGCGGCACTGGGGAGGGCAGCTCGGGAGGGGTTGGGGCGGGGCAGAGAGGGGATGGGCGGCCCTGGGGAGGGAGCTGGGGGTTGGGGCGGGGCAGAGAGGGGAGGGCGGCAGTGGGGAGGGGAGCTCGAGGGGGTGGGGGCGGGGCAGGGAGGGGGAGGGGCGGCAGTGGGGGAGGGGAGCTCGGGGGGGTGTTTGGGCTGCTCAGGAGCCGCCTCGCGAACGCTTCAAGGCCACGTGACGCCCTCTCGGAAACTCCGCCTCTCCCGAGACAGCCAATAGGAAGAGGAGGCAGAGCCCTGACCAATGGGAGCGCGAGAAGAAACCTTCCCCCCCCCCGCCCAGTTCCAGTGTGAGGTTGGGGGCTGCAGTGACCAGAGCCCCCAGCAGTGTGCATGGGGGGGGTGCAGTGACTAGACCCCTTCTTCCCATTGCCCAGATCCCACCCCCACCCCGGGCTGCCCAGACGGGAGCCAAGGGCTGCAGCAGTTGGCTGCTTCCCCAGGGCTACCAAGGAGCCGCCAGGAGAAGGGACGAGATTCTCCACGGCTCTGCAGCCGTTCACACTGGGACCCGTCTCACACGGGGGAAACTGAGGCACCAGGGAGGGCGAGATGGGCTGCACCAGCTCAGATTGGGAGTCTGGGGGAGAGCCAGGAATAGAACCCAGGAGTCCTGGCTCCATGGGCAGCTTGAGACTCCTCCACTTGGGAGGCTGGGCCTGCCCGGACTGTGGCCCTGCCCCAAGGCCTGCTGCCACTCAGCCTCCTCCTGCCAAAGCCCCGCCCACACGCCCTCCACCCCGCCCACACTCCTTCAGCCCCGCCCACACGCCCTTCAGCCCCGCCCACACGCCCCCTCAGGACCCCTTTGTTCCACTCCCTGACCCCCGCCCACCTCTCACGTCTCTTCCCCGAGGCCCTGCCACTTGTGCCTCTTCGCCCCACCCCAAGGCCCCCGCCTGCCTCTCTGCCGTTTGCACCCCCGGCCTCTCCCCCCACAGCCCCATGTGGCTGGATGGAGCTTGGGAAAGGGCGAAGTGAGGATGGGGCCTTGCGGGGGAGAGGACGAGTGGGAGCAGGGCCTCTGGGTGGAGCACGGGCCAGGTGCCTCCCCGGGCCCCTTATACCCACCGCCCCTGCCTGGCTCCCGGCCTCCCCGGCTCTAACCACTAGACCCAGCGGCACTGGGACAATTTGTATAGTGGGAGGTGCTGAGAGCCAGTGAACAAACCTGTAAACCCTGCACAGGATGGAAACCACTTCAAGCCGGGGGGGGGGCACCACGACTGGCCCCCACTCCATTCCCAGAGCCAGTGGTGGGACCCGGATACCCTGGCTCCCAACCCCCACTCTAACCACTAGCCTGCACTGCCCTGCCACAGCTGGGGAGAAGAACCAGGAGTCCTGACTCCCAGCCCGGCCGTGGGTGGAGCAGGACGTACTGGCCATGGGCTCAGCTGGGCATCGCTTACCATCAGGCTGGATGGTATCCCAGTGCTGACCTCCAGCCCCACAGCTCTGCTGGTGCCCCTCACTCCCGACCCGCAGCTCCTTGGTTCCCCCCAGCACTGACGGTGCCCCTCACTCCCGACCCGCAGCCTTGGTTCCCCAGCACTGGCGGTGCCCCTCACTCCCGACCCGCAGCCCCTGCTATCCCAATCCTGATCTCCAGACACACAGTTCTGCTGGTGCCCCTCACTCCCGACCTGCAGCGACTGGGCTCCCCGCAGAGCTCCCCAGTTACTGTGCTACCGGTGCCCCTCACTCCCGACCCGCAGCCCCTCCTATCCCAGTCCTGACCTCCACACCCACAGCTCTGCTGGTGCCCCTCACTCCCGACCCGCAGCCCCCTGGTCTCCCTCCTGCTCTGCCGGTGCCCCTCACTCCCAACTCGCAGCCCCTGCTATCCCAGTCCTGACCTCCAGACTCACAGTTCTGCTGCTGCCCCTCACTCCCGACCCGCAGCCCCTCCTATCCCAATCCTGATCTCCACACCCAGACCTCTGCTGGTGCCCCTCACTCCCGACTTGCAGCGACTGGGCTTCCCGCAGAGCTCCCCAGTCACTGTGCTGCCGGTGCCCCTCACTCCCGACCCGCAGCCCCTACTATCCCAGTCCTGACCTCCAGACTCACAGCTCTACCGGTGCCCCTCACTCCTGACCCGCAGCCCCTGCTATCCCAGTCCTGACCTCCAGACTCACAGTTCTGCTGCTGCCCCTCACTCCCGACCCGCAGCCCCTCCTATTCCAATCCTGATCTCCACACCCAGAGCTCTGCTGGTGCCCCTCACTCCCGACCCGCAGCCCCCTGGATTTCCCACTGAGCTCCCCAGTTACTGCGCTGCCAGTGCCCCTCACTCCCGTCCCGCAGCCCCTACTATCCCAGTCCTGACCTCCAGACTCACAGCTCTGCTGGTGCCCCTCACTCCCGACCCACAGTCCCCTCGATTCCTCGCTGAGCTCCCCAGTTACTGCGCTGCTGGTGCCCCTCACTCCCGACCCGCAGCCCCTTAGGCGTCAACCAGCTCTGACGGTGCCCCTCACTCCCGACCCGCAGCCCCCTGGTCTCCCCCCAGCTCTGCTGGTGCCCCTCACTACCGACCCGCATGGGTCACCCCTGGAGCAGGTTAAAGCTGCAGGTTGACAGTGGGGTTGCTGCCCCTGTGAACAGCTGCTGTAGCACCGCCTGGGCAGGACAGGGAGACCCAGTTATACCTCTCCCCCACCCCAGCCTGTATCGGGGGATGGGAGCGCTCACACCCTGGGGCCCCTGAGTTGGGACGGAGGGAGGCCCCCGTGCACCAGGGATGCTGTAAGGGCGAACAGGGGCACCCACCCACGCACCCGAGATCTTCTAGGGGGGGAGAGTGGCACCCACACACTCAGGATCTTGTAGGGGGGGATAAGGGCATCCACACTCCGGTATCCTCTGCAGAGGGACGGACACCCACACATCCAGGATTCTGTATGGGGGGCAGAGGTACCCGGACACCTGGGCTCCTGGACAGGGGATGGGGGGCACCGAAACATCCGGGATCTTACCTGGGAGGACAGCGGCGCCTGCAGCTCGACATGAGACAGGGGCGGGGGGAGCAGGAGCATTTCCCAGTTCCAGGCTGTCCCCATCTGGCCAAGGCACAGCGCTCACAAGCAGAGTTTAAAGCTCGAGCTGCCAGACAGCAAAACAAGCCAGGCTCTGTGGCTGGTGCCTGTGATCCCAGCGCCTGGGGAGGCTGAGGCTGGCGGATCGCTTGAGCTTAGGAATTCTGGGCTGCAGGGGGCTGTGCCGATCGGGTGTCCACACTAAGCTCAGCATCAATATGGTGATCCCAGGGAAGCTTGGGGTCCCCAGGTTGTCTAAGGAGGGGTGAACCGGCCCAGGTCAGAAACAGAGCAGGTCAAAACTCCTGTGCTGATCGGTAGTGGGATCACACCTGTGAATAGCCCTTGCAGCGTAGCCTGGGCAAGACAGTGAGACACGGTCTCTTTTTACACAGACACCCCCCGCAGAGCCTGGAGGGGGGATGGGAGCACCCACACGCTGGGGATTCTGACTTGGGGGGAGGGACGCACCCAAGCAACACGGATCTTGAAAAGGGGAACAGAGACACCCACAGATCCTGGATGGGGGCAGGCAGGGGAAATCACACATGGGAGCTAGTTCATGGGGTGGGGGACAGAGACACCCACCAGAGATCCTGGATGGGAGCACCCACATGATGGGGATCTTGAACTGGGAGGAGGGAAGCACCATGTATCAGAGATTCTGAAGGGGGACAGGGACACTCACACACCAGGTGTCTTGCAGCAAGAGCTGCGGTCTTCATTTACACAGGGCAGTGATGGGGATTTAACCAATTCCTGCGCAGAACTTGTTCCACTAGATAATTAGCCTCACGGCTAAAAATGGTAATTTCAGTTGGCGTTTTGTGACATTGACTGCAAACCAAGGGTCGTGTTCAACCTTTGTCTGGTGAATTAAAGAACCCTTTAAAATCAGATATTCCCCCCTCTGGGAATTTTTAAAACTGTGTATTTAAAATCAGTGACTAAATCCCCTCTTAACCTCCAGTCAATGAAATCAATTGAGTTTCTTCAATCTCTCGCTGTAGACAGAAGAGACCAATGCACATTTTCCTTGTTTTTAAAGGCAAAATTCCTGATCTTTCCAAGGGGATCTTCTGCTTCAGCTGTCAGTTTGGGGAAGGATTTGGCTTCCTGGGCTATAATCTGCCCGCTGGGTTATAATCTGCAGTCTGAAGGGTCAAATTTAGATGAGGCCTTTAGTGCTGCCCCCGTGTGGCCGGAGATGGGAGCTCACAATCAGAGTTGAAAGCTGGAGCTGGAACGGACCTGGCTGGACACGTGGGGCACAAAGGCTCTCGCGTGGGATCCTCGCTGTGCAGCAGGAGGCGGAGGGAAGCTGGTTGTCAGGGGTCAGGGCCATGGGCGCCAACTTATATGGGCTCGTGGAGCTAAAGCCCCAGGAATATTCAAAATCAGGGGCTCTGCTCCACCAATATTTGGAGCTAGGTTTTTCCTCTTTAAATCACAGTCGCGGCTGGGAATCAGAGGGCTCTGGGCTGCCTGCAACCGCGTGGAGCCCAGAGCCCTTTAAATCTCAGCCGCGGCTGGGAATCAGAGGGCTCTGGGCTGCCCGCTGCTGCAGGGAGCCCAGAGCCTTTTAAATCCCAGCCGCGGCTGGGAATCAGAGGGCTCTGGGCTGCCCGCTGCTGCAGGGAGCCCAGAGCCTTTTAAATCCCAGCCGCGGCCGGGAATCAGAGGGCTCTGGGCTGCCTGCAGCCGTGGGAGCCCAGCGCCTTTAAATCTCAGCCGCGGCCGGGAGTCAGAGGGCTCTGCACTGCCCCAGGGGCAGAGTGCCCAGAGCCCTTTGAATCCCAGCCAGGAGGCGGCTGGGATTTAAAGGGCTCAGGGCTCCCGCAGCTGCCAGCAGCCCAGAGCCCTTTGAATCCCAACCCTGGCCGCTGATTGCCCCTCCCCAGACCCTTGCCCCAACTGCCCCCAGGCCCCCACCCCATCTAAGCACCACTGGTCCTTGTCCCCGATTACCCCCTCCCGAGACCCCTGCCCCTAACTGCCCCTTGGGACTCCAGCCCCTATCTAAGCCTCCCTTCTCCTTGTCCCCAACTGCCCCCTCCTGGGAGCCCACCCAACGTCCCCCAGAACCCCTCTACCTGTCCCCTGATAAACCTCCTGGACTCCCATGCCTATCCAATTGCTGCCTGTCCCCTGACTGCCCCTCCGAACCTCTGCCCCAGCCAACCCCCTGCTCCTTGTCCCTTGACTGCCCCCCGGAATCCCCTACCCCTTCTCCAACCCCAAACCGCTTACTGTGCCACTCAGACCAGCGTATCTGGCTCCATGCAGCTCCAGACAGTTGCTGCCATGCTCCCCCATGGAGCCCACAGCCCTCTCCCACCCCCAGCACCTGCCTTCCAGATTTGAACACCTCAAAATTCAGGAGTGCTCAAGCTCGGTTTGGGCAGCTTTTACTTCATTTCTCCCAAATCAGTTTCCCCTGCAAGGTGCCAACCGAAGGTGTTGGAGAACAGAGAGATCGGGTGGCTTCCTAATGCCTGGAAAAGAGACAAAGGCCGGAGGAGGGAGTGTCAGAGCCTGTGCGGACTTCTGGGAAGTGCATGGTGTGGAAGGGGATGCTGTGATGCTTTGGAACAACTCCATACAAAGCCAGTCAGGACTCTGGGGGAGCCTCCTCTCTTGGAGCATACTGTCTCCAGGGCAAGAAGCTTACACCTTCCTGGGTCTGACCTCCGAGCATTCAGCATGTCCTTCCACATCATGCACTTTCCACAGCAAGTCTGCCCAGGCTAGTCCTGGGGCAGCCAGAGGTCCCTGCACCCCCAACTCCGCAGTCAGATGTGACTCTCAGCCAGACAGTAAAACAGAAGGTTTATTAGATGATGGGAACACAGTTTAAACAGAGCTTGTAGGTACAGAAAACAGAACCCCTCTGTCAGGTCCATCTTGGGGGGTGGGGTGCCCAGAACCAAGTTCTGGGTCTCTCCCCATTTCCCCAGCCAGCTCCAAACTGACACTCCCTCCTCTGGCCTCTGTGTCTCTTCCGGACAAGGAGGCCACCTGATCTCTTTGTCCCCAACACCTTCAGTTGGCATCTTGCAGGGGAAACTGAGGCACCCATACAGTATTCAGAGAAAATATTAAGGACATTTCCACTTCATCACAACAGGTGTAACAAAATATAATACTGTATATTGAAGTAGGCAAGTGCTGCTTCTGACTTTCCACTTTTAATTGACCTTTGTAATCTTGTGGCACTGATGCTTTGTAGCTTCATTTTATATCGGCTTACAGGGCGGGAGGAGTGGGGGGGCACCACCATTTTGGGCCCCACCAAAAATTATACAAACCTGCTGCCTATGGCTGTAGCACCGGCTGGGCAGGACAGGGAGAGCCAGTTATACCCCCTCCCCAGCCTGTATCGGGGATGGGAGCACTCACACCCTGGGGACCCACCCACCAGAGATCTGCTGGGGAGAGTGGCACCCACACACCCAGGATGTTGTAGGGGACAAGGGCATCCACACTCCGGTATCCTCTGCAGAGGACGGACACCCACACACCCAGGATTCTGTATGGGGGCAGAGGTACCCGGACACCTGGACGGGGATGGGGCACCAAACATCCGGGATCTTACCTGGCAGGACAGCGGCGCCTGCAGCTCGAGATGAGACGGGGGCGGGGGGAGCAGGAGCATTTCCCAGTTCCAGGCTGTCCCTGTCTGGCCAAGGCACAGAGCTCACAAGCAGAGTTTAAAGCTCCAGCTGCCAGGCAGCAAAATAAGCCGGGCTCCATGGCTGGTGCCTGTGATCCCAGCACCTGGGGAGGCTGAGGCTGGTGGATCGCTTGAGCTCAGGAGTTCTGGGTTGCAGGGGGCTGTGCCGATCGGGTGTCCGCACTAAGCTCGGCATCAATAGGGTGATCCCTGGGAAGTTCAGGGTCTCCAGGTTGCCTAAGGAGGGGTGAACCGGCCCAGGTCAGAAATGGAGCCGGTCAAAACTCCTGTGCTGATCAGTAGTGGGGTTGTGCCTGTGAGTAGCCCCTGCAGCATAGCCTGGGCAAGACAGTGAGACACGGTCTCTTTTAAGACCCCCGCAGAGCCTGGGTGGGGATGGGAGCACCCCCATGCGGGGGATTATGACTTGGGGGGGGGGCCCCCCCCTCCACACGGAGCTGGCAAAGAGGACCAGCGACACCCACACACCACAGAGGCTGGATGGGGCAGGGGAACCACACACGGGAGCTAGTTCATGGGGTGGGGGACACACCCATATGCTCCATTGCACCATTCTTAATGAGAAGAACGGGGGCATCCGCACAACACGGATCCTTAACGGGCGGGGGGACACCCACACACTCCACTATTAACCAGGAGGGACAGGGGCACCAGACACCCCCGGTAGTGTGGAGAACACCCACATCAAATGGATCCCTCATGGGGGGTAAGACAGAGGGTATTATAATGGGGCCCAGCGCACCCACACACCGGGGATTGTTAAGGGTTGAAGGGACAGGGACACCCACACACACTGAGATCACGTCCTTGGAGGAACACAAACCCTCCACAGAAGGACCTGGTCTGTTCCATGATGGCAGCCCAGCCTGGGTGAGTCAAAGTCTCCTTTTATACAGGCACGTCCCAGAGATCCTGACTAGGGGGAGAGAGACACCCACCCCCAGATATCCTTAATGGTCTAGGGTGCACCCACACACCAGGGATTCTTATGGGTGGGAGGAATGGAGACAGCCAGACACACTGAGATCACTTCCTCCCAGGAGCCTGGGCCAGACAGGGAGACACAGTCCCCCTTTACATATCTGCCAGACAACCTTCCTCCCACTCCCTCCACACAATGTTCTTATCTGGAGGTGAAGCCAGGGAAACCACATGGAGGATTCTTATCTGGGGAACTGGGGGGACCCACTTACCACCAGAGATTCTTAAGGGCAGGAGGAACAGGGACTCCCACCTCTGAGGCATGGGGGTGGGTCGCCTGCTGGGATCATCTGGGCATATTTCACCTCGTCAGCTCCCTGCCATTGCCTTGGGGGCCCCTTGTTCGCTGCCTCTGGCACCCAGTTTAGCCTCCGTCCTGAGGGCTGAAACGCTTTGATCTATCTAAGGTCTGTGGGATCAATACGTGTCATGGTGTAATTCTGTGTTATTCGGGGGTCAGACTAGCTGAGCTAATGGCCCCTTCTGCCCTTAAACGCCCTGAAAACATTTCCCTGGTTTCCCTTTGTGCCTGACAGACACCACGGTGAGGGGCCCGATAGAAGATCCTGGACACAGCGCTCTGGCTCTTACTTTACTTGGTGACATCAGCGCTTTCCTAGCAAAGCTGCTGCTAAAGCGCTGGATTTGGGGAACGGTTCGGCTCCGATTCAGAGATCTGCCTGCGGGGTGTGAACCTGCCACGAGGAGTGGGAAACGCAACCAGCAACGGGAGGCATTGGCTGAGCTCCATGCTGCCCCCGTGTAGCCAAAGATTAGAACTGAGCAGCGGAGTTTAAAGCTGGAGCTGGGAGGGACCTGAACACGCGGGGCATGAAGGCTCCTGCGTGTAACGCTTGTTGGGTGGGCAGCTGAGTGTAGCTGATTGCCGGAGTTCAGGGCTGCACCCCGGGGTGCTGAGCAGGTGTCTGTGCTCAGATTAGTCTCGCTATGCTGGTTTCTGGGAAGTTTAGGGTCACCAGTTCCCCCTCGGGAGAGGGGAACCAGGTCAGCCCAGGAAGGGAGGCTGGCAAAACTCTGGTACCCATTGGGCAGTGGGACTGCCCCTGTGAAGAGCCGCTGCAGTATATGTTAAAGAAAGTGTAGATTCAAATGAAGTAAAAATCTTAAGCGAATCCACAGGTTCCATAGAGTCTCTATGGATAGAAATTTCATGCTCTAGTAAAAATATAACATTAGGGATCTATTATCGACCACCTGACCAGGACAGTAATAGTGATGATGAAATGCTAAGGGAAATTAGAGAGGCTATCAAAATTAAGAACCCAATAATAGTGGGGGATTTCAATTATCCCCATATTGACTGGGAACATTTCACTTCGGGACGAAATGCAGAGATAAAATTTCTCGAGACTTTAAATGACTGCTTCATGGAGCAGCTGGTACGGGAACCCACAAGGGGAGAGGCGACTCTAGATTTAATCCTGAGTGGAGCGCAGGAGCTGGTCCAAGAGGTAACTATAGCAGGACCGCTTGGAAATAGTGACCATAATACAATAGCTTTCAACATCCCTGTGGTGGGAAGAACACCTCAACTGCCCAACGCTGTGGCCTTTAATTTCAAAAGGGAACTATACAAAAATGAGGGGGTTAGTTAGACAAAAGTTACAAGGTACAGTGACTAAAGTGAAATCCCTGCAAGTTGCGTGGGCCCTTTTTAAAGACACCATAATAGAGGCACAACTTCAATGTATACCCCAAATTAAGAAAAACAGTAAAAGAACTAAAGAGCCACCATGGCTTAACAACCATGTAAAAGAAGCAGTGAGAGATAAAAAGACTTCCTTTAAAAGTGGAAGTCAAATCCTAGTGAGGCAAATAGAAAGGAGCACAAACACTGCCAACTTAAGTGCAAGAGTGTAATAAGAAAAGCCAAAGAGGAGTTTGAAGAACGGCTAGGCAAAAACTCCAAAGGTAATAACAAAATGTTTTTTAAGTACATCAGAAACAGGAAGCCTGCTAAACAACCAGTGGGCCCCTTGATGATCAAAATTCAAAAGGAGCGCTTAAAGATGATAAAGTAATAGCGGAGAAACTAAATGGATTCTTTGCTTCAGTCTTCACGGCTGAGGATGTTAGGGAGATTCCCAAACCTGAGCTGGCTTTTGTAGGTGACAAATCTGAGGAACTGTCACAGATTGAAGTGTCACTAGAGGAGGTTTTGGAATTAATTGATAAACTCAACATTAACAAGTCACCGGGACCAGATGGCATTCACCCAAGAGTTCTGAAAGAACTCAAATGTGAAGTTGCGGAACTATTAACTAAGGATTGTAACCTGTCCTTTAAATCGGCTGAACCCAATGACTGGAAGTTAGCTAATGTAACGCCAATATTTAAAAAGGCTCTAGGGGTGATCCCGGCAATTACAGACCGGTAAGTCTAACGTCGGTACCGGGCAAATTAGTTGAAACAATAGTAAAGAATAAAATTGTCAGACACATAGAAAAACATAAACTCTTGAGCAATAGTCAACATGGTTTCTGTAAAGGGAAATCGTGTCTTACTAATCTATTAGAGTTCTTTGAAGGGTCAACAAACATGTGGACAAGGGGGATCCGTGGACATAGTGTACTTAGATTTCAGAAAGCCTTTGACAAGGTACCTCACCAAAGGCTCTTACATAAATTAAGCTGTCATGGGATAAAAGGAAAGGTCCTTTCATGGATTGAGAACTGGTTAAAGGACAGGGAACAAAGGGTAGGAATTAATGGTAAATTCTCAGAATGGAGAGGGGTAACTAGTGGTGTTCCCCAAGGGTCAGTCCTAGGACCAATCCTATTCAATTTATTCATAAATGATCTGGAGAAAGGGGTAAACAGTGAGGTGGCAAAGTCTGCAGATGATACTAAACTACTCAAGATAGTTAAGACCAAAGCAGATTGTGAAGAACTTCAAAAAGATCTCACAAAACTAAGTGATTGGGCAACAAAATGGCAAATGAAATTTAATGTGGATAAATGTAAAGTAATGCACGTTGGAAAAAATAACCCCAACTATACATACAACATGATGGGGGCTAATTTAGCTACAACGAGTCAGGAAAAAGATCTTGGAGTTATCATGGATAGTTCTCTGAAGATGTCCACGCAGTGTGCAGAGGCGGTCAAAAAAGCAAACAGGATGTTAGGAATCATTAAAAAGGGGGATAGAGAATAAGACTGAGAATATATAATTGCCCTTATATAAATCCATGGTACGCCCACATCTCGAATACTGTGTACAGATGTGGTCTCCTCACCTCAAAACGATATTCTAGCACTAGAAAAGGTTCAGAAAAGAGCAACTAAAATGATTAGGGGTTTAGAGAGGGTCCCATATGAGGAAAGATTAAAGAGGCTAGGACTCTTCAGTTTGGAAAAGAGAAGACTAAGGGGGGACATGATAGAGGTATATAAAATCATGAGTGATGTTGAGAAAGTGGATAAGGAAAAGTTATTTACTTATTCCCATAATACAAGAACTAGGGGTCACCAAATGAAATTAATAGGTAGCAGGTTTAAAACAAATAAAAGGAAGTTCTTCTTCACGCAGCGCACAGTCAACTTGTGGAACTCCTTACCTGAGGAGGTTGTGAAGGCTAGGACTATAACAATGTTTAAAAGGGGACTGGATAAATTCATGGTGGCTAAGTCCATAAATGGCTATTAGCCAGGATGGGTAAGAATGGTGTCCCTAGCCTCTGTTCGTCAGAGGATGGAGATGGATGGCAGGAGAGAGATCACTTGATCATTGCCTGTTAGGTTCACTCCCTCAGGGCACCTGGCATTGGCCACTGTTGGTAGACAGATACTGGGTTAGATGGACCTTTGGTCTGACCTGCACGGCCGTTCTTATGTCCTTATGTTCTTATGCAGCCCGCCAGGGGAGCCGGTCTCTTTATGCAGCCTCACCCATTGCTCAGGACGAGGTTGTGCTCAAAGATCTGTGCCCCGTGTTTTCACCTCCATGTGAAGCACACAGTGCAAATAACCCTCAGTGCATCAGCTCAGTTCCAGGCTCCACTTCCACCCGCTCAGAGCGCAGAGCTCCCAGGCTGAGCCTGAAGTTGGAAGCGGGAGACCCTGTAACCAGCCGGGCCCTGTGGCTGGTGCCTGTGATCCCAGCTCCTGGGAGGCTGAGGCCAGCGGATCGCTTGAGCTCAGGAGTTCTGGGCTGTAGGGGGCTGTGCCGATCAGGTGTCCGCACTAAGTTCAGCATCAATATGGTGATCCCGGGGAAGCTTGGGGTTCCCAGGTTGCCTAAGGAGGGGTGAACCGGCCCAGGTTGAAAACAGAGCAGGTCAAATCTCCCATGCTGATCAGTAGTGGGATCGCACCTGTGAATAGCCCCTGCAGTGTAGCCTGGACAAGACAGTGAGTCTGCATGTGGATTTTACAGTATGTTGGAAATAGGTTGGGTTGCTTGCTGAAATGATCACTTGTGGCTGGTGTTGGATTCCCAGTCTCCATGTTACAGGGGCAGGAGAAATAAAGGGTTGTTATCCTTGCTGTGTGAATCAAGGGCAGCACAACTGTGCTTGGCAGACCCTGACTGAGGGACTCACCCTCAATTCAATAGCACTTGCTAGGCAGGGGACAGGGGTTCCATAGCCAAGTGGGCCGGGGCCTGGGTCCCAACACTAAAATGTAGGTGTCAGACCAACGTTAGGACAGGGTGGCTGTGGAGGGATGAGTGAGTCCCTAGACACCATAGTGAGTACGGTGCCTTCTTATTTTCCCCCTTTTCCACCCAGGATGGCAGGTGAACTCTACAGAGGCACCTCAGGGCTTGCACTGACTAAGGACAACAGCTGTGAGTGGGGTACAGAGAGGGGATGGCTCATGTTAAAGGACTTTTGGTTGCTGGACTTATGAACCGTAGGGAGAAGGACACTGCCCAGCTTATTTGGGGGTGGGACTTTCCCTTGTGGTTTATGTTTATGTGTTGGGGCTGCTGACATGACTTCTGCTAACCCTGGGCTTACATTGCAGTGTAGACATACCCTGAGAGGGCATCTATACTGTGATAAAATCCCACTGGCCTGGCTGGCCTGGATGATCTGATTTGGGCTCCTGGGGCTCATACTGGAGCCCAGGCTCGGAGACCCTCACCCCTCGTGGGGTCTCGGAGGCTGGGCTCAAGCCCAAGTGTCTACACTGTAATTTTATAACCCTGCAGCACAAGCCCCACAAGCCTGAATCAACTGACCCAGGGTTTGAGAATAGTGACTTGGGTGTGTTAATGGCAGTGTAGACATAATGCTAGGCTATGTCCACACTGCAATGAAACACCCACGGCTGTCCCGTGCCAGTGCAGGCTCCCAGGCTAGGGCCGTGGGGTGGTAAATTTGCAGTGTAGACATCTCGGCTCAAGCTCAATACTGGGCTCTGGACCCCACAAGGTTGGGAGGGAGTTTAGCAAGGAAAAATGGTAAAATAGCAGTGGAGTATTAGCCTGGACTCAATGGCATTTCTCCATGGGTCTGTCTGCTTTGGGGCAGGGACAATACCACGTCCTGCTGCATTTGTTATTTCATAGGGCGGTTTAGGATTTTCATTCTCACACACGGTGCACAAAGCAGGACTCAACCCTCGGTGCAAACTAAATGAGCTGCCCACAGGATCTAGCAGCCACAATGAGCATTTGGTGTGAGATCCCAGACCTGCCCCTGTCCGAGAGGGAGGGGGTCGTCTGCGAGGACTGGACCACTGACCTATCAGCTCTTAACTCCCAAA
The DNA here is from genome assembly GCF_016161935.1 of Mauremys reevesii. Lineage (NCBI taxonomy): Eukaryota > Metazoa > Chordata > Testudines > Geoemydidae > Mauremys > Mauremys reevesii. The sequence goes on along the minus strand of NC_052634.1, from coordinate 38,912,314 downwards.
CTTTCAAGAAGTCTGTTATCAGTGGCTGTGAGTGTAAATTAAACCATACGAACAGACACACGATCTATGGGGGTCTCCCTACACAGGTGTGAAGCCTCCTACCTATGGAAGGGCTAGAGTTCTACTTGCTGTAGTGCCGCCATATACTTGGTGCCATGTGGAGCTGGGATTGGCTTCACCTCTAGGCAAATCTACCCATAAAATGTGACAGTATCACCTCCCTTCAGAGTAGAGACGCGAGGGAACAGAAGAATTCCTCCACTGAGCTAGCGCTGCCTGCACCAGGGCATAGGGCCGCTGAACCACATTGCTCAGGGTGGTGGGTTTCTCACCCCCTGAGAGGCAGAGCTAAGCCAACAGATGTTTCTAGCATAGACCAGCCCTTAGATCTCTCTTAGGTTAGGTCTACACTGGGGAGGTCGACCTAAGATATGTGAATAGTGTAGCTGAAGTCGGAGTATCTCAGGTCGATTTACCTGGCCATGAGAATGGGGGCAAGTCGACCGCTGCCGCTCCCCACTTGACTCCGCTTCTGCCTCTCACCACGGTGGAGTTCTGGAGTCGACGGCAGAGCGATTGGGGATCCATTTTATTGCCTCTATACAAGACGTGTTAAAATGGATCCCTGATAGATCAATCACTACCCACTGAAGAACATAAATCCACACCATAGCGAGGTCAAGCATAGGAGTTTATTACACACAGCACTGGCGGAGTGTCACCTGGCTTATTAGGCTCAGAGACACTGCCAACCAATTGATTACAATAGAATATATAAGTTTTCCATGGGCGGGGGAAAGTGACGGGGTAGGCAGTTCCACTCCCCAGAATAGGTTTTGCAACAAGACAAGATAGCACATTAGCCAGTGGTTAACAGGTTACATAATGTGTCCGCCCATGGTCTCAAGTTAGCAAGTTAACATTTAATGAATACTTTGATAAAATGTTATTAGTATAAAATATAAATGTTGAATTCTGATTTGGGGTCCATAGGAATGGAGCAACTCCTTTGATTGTCCACCAGGTACATTCCTAGGGGTTAAAACAAAGAAACAGTGAAAGTATATGGCAATAAAGATTGTTTTTTGTGTGTCTAAAGGCAGGAATTGGTTCCTGGAAGGATGCCCTATCTTATACTGACATGTGCCAACTTTTCCTAAATGTAAGGCTGTATCTGTGGGAAGAACGTCTCCCTACAGGAGAGACTAACACAATAGGAACAGGGATCCTTTGTTCAATTTGCAACTCTGAATAAGATACAATTATTTAGTTCTTAGCTCCAACACCTGGCAATTTGCTGACCAGGCCTATCTTAGCAAGCAAGGCTTTCTGTTTACCCAGCTTTCTCTTAGCTGATCACTATTTGCTAGGTCTCTGGTCCCTTGACCATACTCTGGACTTTGGGCCTGGAAAAGAGCTGGCACAATCCATAGACCAGGTGGTTATATAAAATGCACATGGATTTTAACCCTTCACATACAGTAATGGTGAAGTTCTTGGTTCAGGCTGATAGCAGTGATGGAATAAACTGCAGGTTCAAATCAAGTCTCTGGAGTCCATCCACAGCTGGGATGAGTCATTCAGTCCTTTGTAGAGAGCTTCAGTTTGTAGCAAAGTCCCTCCAGAGGTATGAAGTAGGATTGAAGATGAGACATCAGCATTTTATAGTCTCTTGCCATGTGATGTTTGCTTTTTTTGTCCCAAGGACACTCTATCCAGCATGTGCCTTAGAAAAACTTTAGAGTTCTGTCCTCAGGCAGGTCCCTGCTTACCTTGCTGAGTCACAAGTGTATCTGCCTTCTCTCAATGGGTTGATTGTATAGCTGATGGTCCTTAATGAGCCATCAAGCAGGCTAGGTAGAACTGACACCAACTTGTCTGGGGTGTTCCCTGGAAGCAGAGCACAACTTTGAAATACGGTCAGCATAGAGCCAATATTCATAACGTCAACTACAAAATGATACACATCTAGAGATAGCATAATTATAATCAGCCAAATCATAGCCTCTCCTTAGACCCTTTACACGACAACGTATCTACAATATTGGCTGCAAATATAGAACAGTGGTTGCAATGGTGATCTATACAGTTACAGATTATGTCAATAACGTCACAGGAGGTGACACGGCATCAGTGAGACTGATACTGGAATACTGCCTCCAGTTTTGGTGTCCTCATTTGAAAAAGATGTTGTGACATTGGAGCTGGGGCAGCAAAGAGCCACCAAATGTTCTGAGGGCTGGAGAAAATGCCTTCTAGTGAGCTATGAACGAGCTCAACCTGTTTAGCTTATCAAAAGAAGATTGAAAGGTGACTTCATTGAAGCGTTGAAGGGCCTTAATGAAGAGAAAAGATTGGGTATTAAAGGGCTCTTTAATCCAGCAGAGAAAGGCCTAACAAGACCCAATGGCTGGAAGGTGAAAAGAGACAAATTCATATTACAACTAAGGCACAAATATTCAACAGCGAGGATGATTCACCACAGCAACAAGCTACCAAGGAAAGTGGTAGATTCGCCATCTCCTGATGTCATTTAATGAAGACTAGATGCCTTTCTGGAATGTGTTTGCCCCAAAAGTAGATCTTGTGTCATACAGAAGGTCTGTGATATGCAGGGGTCAGATTAGATGCTCTTCTGGCCATCAAGTCGACTAATTTCTGAAAAACTGAGTGTAGCATTGGGAGCAGCATCTGATGTTTTCCTGTCTAGCCGGCTTGCTTCCTAGAACGAATGCTCCTTCAGTGGGGTGATCCACAGGGAGTAGCTCAAACCTCCAAAGTGCCTGGGCAGGGGCAGGACATTAGCACAGCAAGGGAGGGGTGTGGCAGTGACATCACAAAGTCCTTTTGCAGGACCTCAGACTATTGGTCAAAGGTGGTGGGGAGGTGGTGACCTCACAGAGAGATGCTGACATCAGCCAGGCAGGACATAGGCGAGAGGCCAGGGAAACCTCAGAGACCCCTGTGGCTTTGCTTCAGCAAGTCTCCTTCTCCAGGTCTCTCTTTGAGGACTGAGAGAGTATTCGGGTTCACGAACGTGAGCGCCAGGAGGAACCTCTTTTGAGTTTTCTCCTTCCCTTTGCCTGATTTTACTAGAAAACAGTCATCCCTGTTTAGAAGGTAAGAGCCTCCTCGAGGTTTGAAACCTGTTCAGTCTGATCCATCTGGTGACAGTTGAATTCTAGGCATGGAAAACACGAGCTTAAGGAGGCAGAATTTTATTCTGCACCTGGGATTTTGTCCCTTAGAATCACTGTGGTCATTAGGGTTTGTCCTTTTGGTTTCACCTTTTCCTCCATCCTTCCCTCCCTCCTTTCTCTTTGTCTCTTGCTTCTTTTGTCCTTTCACCTGTTCCTCCCAACACCGGGAGGGGTGTGTGTGTGTTTTGCGGGAGCAGTGTGGTTTTTCCCATGTAGCCAGCACCAGACCTGGCACCATCCCCAGCTCTGCCCCCTTCCTGCCACTGTGACCCCATCTCACCTCCTGACCCTGGCTGGGCGCCCCCGGCCCCTCGTAGCAGGAGGATGCAGAGGGGTCTCCTTGTAACCATGAGTGGATGTCTGGTGGGTGCTGTCACCTCCACCAGAAACCCCCAAGAGACTCACTAGGTTCCTCCACATGCGGGGAGGGGCTCCTACTTTCTGATTTGGGTGGGGGAGATTCCGTGATGTCAGAGCCCTTGGGGGGAGAGGATTGAATCATAGTCTGGAGTGGCAGGGCAACCCCCTTCCCCAGTCAGATTCCACTAGGGGGCTGGGCTGGGATCTGTAGGGAAGGAGACACAGGAAAAAATAGCCACCACTATGGAACCCAGGAGTCCTGGCTCCCAGTTCCCCTGCTCTCATCTCTAGACCCCCCTCCACTCCCAGAGCCAGGGATAGAACCCAGAGGTCCTGGTGCCCAGCCCCCTCCCTGCTCTGACCACTCGACACCACTCCCCTTTTAGGCTCGCTGCCTCTTCTATCCACCCAGCCCACCTGTCCATCCCTTTGCTGCAGGTGTCTGGGGTGTCACCCCTGCTCTGCACTCCCCCCGTGCAGCCCAAGGCTTTTCCTCCCCAACCACACATCCTCACCCCTCGTGCTGGATCATCTGCTTGGCCCCTGCCCCTCTCGGGGTGCGCTGCGGCGTGGCTGGGGATTGTGAAATGGCCTAGCACCAGGCAACACAGGACGTAAACCACAGGCCCGGCCCGGCCCGGCCCTGCCCCACCCCACCGGAGCGGCCTTCCAGGTGCATCGGAGCCCAGCGCCCTGCACCTGTGCCCTCCTGCCCCAGGAGGGGTGAGCTGCATCCCCACCATGCTCTGCAGAGGGGAGAAGGATCAAGCCAACCAGCCCATTTAGGATGGGGGAATCAACACCCTTTTTTCTGCACAGCCACTGACCATCAGCGGGATTCCTCCTCCTCCTCCCTTCTGTGCCTCATGTGACTAAATCTCCACACCTAGACAGCCGGTCCATCCGCTGCACCTCAATCATCCATGCTTGAGCCTCCCTGCCAAAGCCCTGCACCTGGCTCCATAGAATTAAGTCTCACATCTGGCTGGGAACGCCACTTCTTGTGCCCAGAGAGTCTCAACAGCCCTCAGTAGATGACCCGAGTCTGAGAAACACAGGGTCCGTCTTCTCTAAAGAAGTTCTTGGAGAGATCTTTTTTTCTTATGTGACCACGTGGCCTAATGGAGAAGGCATCTGGCTTCGGATCAGGCGATTGAAGGTTCAAGTTCCTCGGTGGTTGTGTTTCTGCAGTTTTACCATTGTGCTGAAAGTCCTGCTCCCTTCAGGGCTGGAACCTCTTCTTGGCCGCTCAGGCCAATGCTCTGGCTTCAGCTAGAGCTCTGGGAAGGAGCTGGGGGTCGGGCATCACAAAGGATGGGGCATGAGCCCCAGGTGCTTCCAGTCTCGCCTTTGCCATTCCTGACTTGCCAAAGAAAATGGGCAGCTTCCCAGGCTAGAGTGTGGAGCACTTTCCCTCTTCCAAGTGTGCGCCTGTCCCTGTGCTGGAGGGGGTTTGCTACATAGCGCCTTGGGAGCCTGGGTGTTTCTCTGCTTCTTGCCAGCTGGGGAAAGCCTCTTGGGGAAAAATCTCCTGCCCCACTGCAAAAGTGACCACCTATAGCACGAACGGTCAGAGGCCCCACCAGGGGGGCTGGCCCTGCTTTCCTACCATCTTCTGATGGTGGCCACAGAGCATCAGCAGCCGCCTCGCATGCTGATCTGTGGGTGGCTTTCAGTGGGTGTTTGGCATGGCAGGGAGCAGGCTGGCTAGGGGTCTTTGTCGCTGCCTGCTGGCCACACATAGGCATGGTCCTGCCCTCCTCTGAACAGCCAGAGTTAGTCTGTGCTTAGAAAGCAGAGACACAGGAGACTCAAGACAAGAGGGTGAGAAAGATTGAGAAAGGACCTATGAAGACAGCCCACACTACAGGGACGCTGCCTGGTTAAGGGATGTGGCGGCAATTGAAATGTGCTTGGGAGGATGGTGATGAGGGATTGAAAAAATGAAAGATGAGACGAAATGAGGGAAGCTGAATGGCAGCTCCACGTAGGGTCATTGTGATCAAACACCCCACCCATGGGCACCTCGAACTGTGCTAGACACACAGAAAAGGCAAAGAGGGATCCAGCCCCTGAGTGATCCTCTTCTGGGAGAAGAGCCCCTGGATAATTAGGAGGTGGGTTGGGAATGGAGTGGAAGGTCCCTCAGGACGAGGAGAGATGAAGGCCTCAGAGCTAGGGACACTAGGCAATACGAGTGAAAGGGCTTCACACCCTCCAGCAGCAACAGCTGAGGGCTGCAGGTTCGGCCTGAGATCCCGGGGAATGTCTCCACCCCCATCTGGAGTTGGTTTAGATTTAAACAATGATGCAGCCTCTGCTCCTGAGCAAAAGCACCGGAACTTCGGTAGAAGTGGGGGAGCCCCGAGGCCCTGCCCTTCTCCATGGCCCCAACTCTCTTCTTCCCCTGGAGGCCTTGCCCCCAAGCCAGGACAGACACTGAAGTCGGGCCATGGTAAAAGCCACCTAGGGAGCCCAAGGCTCTGTGGGGAGCTCCAAACCCTCCACCTGCCCTGGGCTAGGGGCCGGGGTGCCGAAGAGCCTGTGGTCATCAGCTGAGGCAGCCAGGAATGCAGCGATGAGTCAGCCCAAAGGAGGGAAGGCATCTCTAGCTGGATTCTCGGGTTCAATAGCAGGGGGCCATCTGGACCAAAGATCTCCCTTGAGTGGGCATTAGTAACCCAGCAGGAGGGAAAAGAGAGACTTTTGTGCAATTGGGAAGCTGAGCAGTAGGGCCTCCAGGGCTTCGTAGCAATACGACGCAGCTCCAGCAGATCCTGCCAAGCTCTGAACTGGGACTGTGAGAGTCAGAGTCGCGAGGGCCGACCATCACCCCACGGGACCAGCTGGCTGTGGGTTTTCTGCAGATCACCTGTGACCACTAGTATTCACATGGCAGACTTGTCCACTGCGCTCCTTGGTTCTCTCCAGCTGTTCCCTCCCTCGAGACCCTGTCTCCTCCCCCATCTCTAGTTCTCGTCTCTGCTCTCACCCCCTTTGTTCTCTCAGGGGCCTACCCCCACATTGCTGTGTTGTCCACTATCCCGTTTACCCTTCCAGATCGGCTGGGCCAGGAGCACATTCCCAGGGGGTTTTCCCCTAGGCAGAGAGCAGTGATGTCTGGTGTGTCCTCACGGGAAACCAGCTCCCAGAAACAGAGCCAGGAGCTGGTCCCAGCGCATCCCCCATCCGCTGCGAGGAGAGAAAATCACCCCCAGCCCAAGGCCCAGTTGCAAAGCTCTTGCTGAATTACAGGCTGTCTTGGAAGCCCACTGCACTGTGCTGGGCCCACAAATCCATCTCCCAGCCACAGGGGACTTCAGTGTCATCGAAATCAGAGCCGTGGGGAAGGAAGCAGACAGGGTTAAAACCTGTGGTGCTTATGGCCCACCACATGCACTGGCCTCCCCTCAGGCAGGGGACTTATAGGCCCTGGATCCCCTGCACCCTATAGCCTGGATCTCTGACACCCCCAAACCCAACTGGGTAGCTGCTGCTGCAGCCCCTCTGGGAAGAAGTGAGTCATGCTCTCCAGTGGCAATAGTTCAGAGGTGGCCACAGACTCTGTGACTCAGGAAGATGGGGGCTTGGCTCTGTATCTCCCTAGCAGGAAGAACAGAGGCTGAGGTGGGCACAAGAAGGGGCCAAGGTGACAAACAGGAACAGGGGAGATTTTCTTCTTGTTGAAATTCATCAAAATCTCATCCCTGGAAAGCTCCAGCACGGGGGAACTCAGCCCACCAACCACTCAGTGAGCTACATAGATACAGGGCCGTCCTTACCCATATGCAAACTACGCAGCTCTGTAGGGCGCCAGGAAATCTGAGGCACCAAATTGCCCCAAATTTCCTGGTGCCCTACGCAGCTGCGTACTTCTCCAGCGGCGGACTCGATCCCCTGGCTGGCTGAGCCAGGAAAGCTGCCTCTGCCTCTGCTCCGCCTCTTCCCCAAAGCCCCCTCTGCCCACACCCCTCTTCCCACCCCTGCTCCACCCCATCCCCACTCCGCCCCTTCCCTGAGCTACATCCCGGTGGACGGCAGGAGGGATCAGGCGCACCCTGCACTCACCGAGCAGTGGGAAGTGGAACGACCTGGCCCCAGCCTGCTCTGCTCCACCAGCTCCCAGCCCCGCCACTGGTGAGTGCTGGGGGGTGTTTTCCCCCACCCCCAAGTTCCAAGGCTGGGAGCAGAGTGCAGCAGGCTGGGGCCGGATCACTCCACTTCCCGCCGCGCCATGAGTGTGGGGTCAGGCCTGCCCTGCAATTACTGGGTGGCGGGAAGTGGAGTGACCTGGCCCCAGCCTGCTCCGCTCTGTCAGCTCGGGCTGGGGGACGGGGGTGCCGTGTAGGGCACCAAAATGTCTAGGGACAACCCTGAATAGATCATTTTCCCACAGGGGCCGATGGCTGTTAGAATAGAGATATTCAGGCTGCCTGCACAGGCCTAGACTTTAAGAACTTAGGTGTATTTTTATCACTTAGCTAGTGACAGGGGTATAAAACAAAGACCCAAAATCCCAGTCTGCCTGTGTCTGGGCCTTCTCTCCCTCGGAGAGTCTGAGCCTTGTTCGTAGGCTAAGGCCTTTGGCTAAGCAGCAGGGGCAGCCATAAGCTGGGAAGCGAACGGTCCCATCCTCACCTCCCAAACCCGTCACACTGAACTAAGGTGGGGTTGGGCTGTTAGGAAGACGATCCTGTCCCGATAGTGCCCATCACCACCAGATAACGAAACAGATCTTAAGAGAGCATCCGGTCTGGCAAGAAATCCTTTCTCAATGGTTGTGGTTGGGAAACCCTCATTTCTGTAGGGTTTATCTTTCTGGCCCCCACTTTTCTAGTGTCAATCTCTCTGGTTCTCTAATTGTTTCTGGCTGATGCCGAGTTAATTTTGCTGGGTGTAAGTTAATTAGGGGAGTGGGATGTAATTGGTTAGAGAATTCTGTTACAATAGGTTAGAATTGGTTAGTTACAATGATTGGTTAAGGTCTAGCTGACAATATTACTGTGTAAACTGGGGTCAGACAGGAAGTGGAAGAGGAAATTGGAATCATGCTAACGGGGGGGGGGGGGATGGGAATAGGGAACGGGGAACAGGGACACAGCCAAAGCTCTGCGGTGTCAGAGCTGGGAAGGGGGACATGGGGTAAACACGCTGCAGTGTCAGAGCTCATAGACTCATAGACTTTGTCAGAAGGGACCATTATGATCATCTAGTCCGACCTCCTGCACAACGCAGGCCACAGACTCTCACCCACCCACTCCTGTAACAAACCCCTGGCCTATGTCTGAGCTGTTGAAGTCCTCAACTCGTTGTTTAAAGACTTCAAGGTCAGAGAATCCTCCAGCAAGTGACCCGTGCCCCATGCTGCAGAAGAAGGTGAACCCGCCCCCGCCCCAGGGTCTCCGCCAACCTGCCCTGGAGGAAAATTCCTTCCCAACCCCAAATATGGGGATCAGCTAAACCCTGAGCATGTGGGCAGGACTCACCCGCCAGCACCCAGGAAAGAATTGTCTGTAGGGATGTGGGGTAAATGCTCTGCAGTGTCAGAGCTGGGAAGGGAACAACGTGGAACAGACTCTGTCGGTGTATAGAGATAAGCCCGACTGGTGTGAAGGGCTTTGAAATCTGCTGGCTTGGAAACTAACCCCAGTAAACATCCCTTTGTCTGCGCTTCCGACTTCTGGTCTGTTGCTGCTTGCTGTCTGTGTGACAAGAGCCAGGAAGTGGGTGGGGAGGAAAGCCCTGTAACAATGGCTCCTTGCTCCTCTCCCTCCAGGCTCAGGGGTCAAGGATGGGCAGGACTCCAGGCTCCGCTTGAGGATCCTGGCACAGGTGCTGGGGTGGGGAGAAAGGATGGTAGATTCTGACCTGCGCTCCGGAGAGGAGGTAATAAGTGAAGGGGGCATTTTGACTCCTCCTCAGTGTCCCTGGGCTGGAATTGTACATTTCACAGGGCCAAATAAGGGGGTGAAGCCATTTGGCTAATGAAAACCAGTGCTCCAGGTGAGGTTTGAACTCACAACCTCAGCATAGCTCCTCTCAGCACTGCCCTATAAGTACTGTGCGCTAACCAATTGCACCACTGGAGCACCTATAAATTGTTGGCCTCCCAGTCCCATAGGTTGATACAGGCAAGGAGTGACCCCAAAACATTCTCAGTGGGGCTGAGAGCAGGTAGCGACAAGTGTTGTACTTGGTGGGGTGGATTCTTCTTAAGGGTTCCAGGCACCATCTGACCCTTTTGTTCTTTCCTGTGTAATAACAGAGCTGGTTAAGACTCAATGGAGAGTCTTGCTGCAGACCAACAGAGCTGAAATCACTGAGAATCAGCTCTAAGCATTAGTCCTGCTTTGGGACAGTGTCTCTCATGCAAGAAACTGCCCAGTCTGCGCTAGCAGTGAGGCTCCCTCACTAACAGCTGAAATCAGGGAGAGCTGTGTGAAGTGCAGGGCCCCAGGGGTGCCTGGACAGGGGGGAACAACACCCCAGGACTTTTAAAAATGGGAGGGCTCTGCCTTGCCACTTTGTCATGCCCGTACGGGCGCGCGCGGGGGGGCGGGGACGGAGCGCAGGGAGCGGGCGGGGGGGGCTTGGGGGGAAGAGGCAGCGTAAGAGTGGGGTCTTGGGGAGAGGGGTGGTGCAGGGGCGTGGCCTCGAGTGGAAGGGGTGGGGCTACTGTTCGGGCTCTGGCGGCTGCTACTTTTAGGGAGCCTGTTCTGTTCCTGGTGGGACCACAAGACGTCCCAGAGCAGAGAGGGTGGCCAGCAGAGCAGTGACGGGGGGAACAGCAAGTGGCTGGCAATGTGGCCAGACAGCGGAGGGAGAAAGGGGCTTTCCCCCCGGGAGGTGAGAGGTGAACTCTGGGTTTTCAGTGACCCAGGACAGCAGCTGTGGGTGAGGTGCAGTGAAGGGAGGCACATCCACAGAGCTTCTGGTGTCTGGATTTAGGAGCCCGAGGCAAAAGGCCACTGCCCAGCGCACTGTGGGGGGGTGTTTTGCTCATAGTGTTGTGTTATGAATCCTGATTGTGGTGTTTTCCCAAGTTAATACAAGGTGATTTTCCTCCTTTTTATTAAAGTTTCTTTTCTACACTCAGTGGTTGTGAGTGGGGAAAGTATCGCCTCTTAGGGGCACCCAGTGGCCAGGATTAGTTTCCCCAGGTTACTGGGTGGGGGCTTAAGCAGATTGTGTGTTGTATTGTTGAAGAGGAGCCCCAAGCACCCAAACAGGGAACTGTAACTTCAACCTTCAGAGTAAGAGCCAGAGGTGCTGCCAGCTGAGCTAGCCAGGCCGCCTAAACGTATTAACCCCTTTCACCGCAAGAGCAAACACCGGGTACTTCTGTGCTTCTCAGCAGCTGGGAAAGAGCCTCTTGGGGAAATATCTCCTGCCCCACCGCCAAAAGAAGCCCATTGAGTGGGACCGGTCATAGGCCCTACCTGCTTTCCAACCACCTTGTGATGCTGGCTGGCTGCAGAACGAATGCTGGTCTGTGGGTGGCCTTCAGTGAGGGTTCGGCATGCCAGGCTGTCTGCTGGCTACTCATAGGCATGCTTCTCCCCTCCTCTTGCCCTGCCCCTGGTTGCTCTGTGGCTTTTAAGCCTTCCCTTGGAGCTGTCAGCACCACGAGCCGCCTCTGCTCCAGGTGCCCAGAGGAGGAGAGGTGTGTTGGGCTCCAGCCTGGGACTCTGCCTCCCTCCTGCCTTTCCCTGACTATGAAGCCTGGCCTTGGCCCTCCTTCCTTTGAATGCCATGTGGGCAAGCAGAAGCATGTGGCATGTGGCAGCTGCAGGGATCAAAGTTGTGGACATCAGGTGAAGCAGCGAGAAACAACCATATGATCAACCCGCAGGAATCTCTAGCCAGACTGTTAAGTTCTGGGACCCCAACCTATAGCCGCCAGCCCATTGAACCAGCCAGGCCAGTGGGCATCAGTCACCCAGCGTGAGGGGAAAAAAACTCACTCTAGTTCACCTTGAGAGAAGGTAACCAAACACATTGAGCTCCAGGGCTTTGTAGCAAAGCAACATATATCTAAGAGGTCCCACTGAGATTTGAATTCAGATTCCAGGATTCAGAGTCCTGAGTGCTGCCCATTACACCATGGGACCTGCTGCTATTTCATTTTCTAGACCCCTGTGACTCTCAGCTGGCTGGTTTGCACTCTGCACTTATTGCTTCCAACCAGCAGCTTCCTCTCGCGGGACTCTCTCTCCTCCTCTATTGACTCATCTCCTCGAACTCGGCCAGCTGTTGTTTGATCCAGTCGTACAGTCACACACTGACTGGCTCCCCCAGGGCTGCCCAGAGGATTCTGGGGGCCTGGGGTCTTCGGAGGTGGGGGGCCCCCGCTTCAGCGGTAATTCGGTGGTGCGGGGTCCTTCTGCTCTGGGACCCGCCACCGAAGTGCCCCGAAGACCCGCGGCGGAGGCCCCCTGCCGGCGAATTACTGCCAAAGCGGACCCGCCGCCGAAGTGCAGCCAGGTCTTCAGGGCACTTCATTGGCAGGTCCTGGAACGGAAGGGCCCTCATCGCCGAAGACCCGGCTGCACTTCAGTGGCGAGTCCCAGCCGGCGAAAACTGGGAGCAGAAGAAGCTCTGGGGCCCCTGGAGCGAGTGAAGGACCCCACTCCAGGAGCCCCAAAAAACTTAGCTGTGGGGAGTAAGAAGTGGCTGTTGGCTGACAGGGCCTGTCCCCGAGGAGCTGGAACAGCAGCTGCCGCCTCCCCCTCGGCTCCAGGCTGTGGAAATGCTCATTGCCTGGCTGCATGGGCAGCTGCTGCCCGTGCTCTGGAGAGCGTCTGTATTGCTCTGTCAACCCCCCGTCTTCACTGAGCCGGTCTGGTAAGGTCCCAAGTGCCCCCTCCGGCCTGGCAGCTGAGAGTCTGTGCAGACATCAGCCCCCCTGCCAGCCCCACAGGCAGCAGCAGCGCCAGCCCCCCCAGCACCACAGGGGCACTCGAGGCACTTCCTGTGGGGAAATGGCCTTGGCGTCCAGCTGCTAGAGTGAGAGCCAGGAGAGAGCAGTGTCTGGCTCACCGTGGGGGAGAGAAGAGACCTGGTGAGTGCGGATCTCCCTCAGCCTCCCCCGCAAGGCTGGTCACTTCTATTGTCACTGTGATAGTCGGTGCTTCCCTTCAGGGCCGGCCCTAGAGGGGTGCAGGGCCCAGGACAAATCCCCCCTTTCCACCCCAGGTCCTGCCCCCACTCCACCCCTTCCCCCACACCCCCACCCCTGTCCCATCTCTTCCCGCCCTGCACCTTCCTACCCCATTCCTCTCCCTCCCCCACCTCTGCTCCTCCCCATCCCCTGCCAGCGCCTCCTGCACCCCACTGAACAGCTGATCACTGGCAGGTGGGAGGCACTGAAGGGGAAGAGGAGGAGCTTGTCAGCAAGGCCTGTAGTGGCGGAGTGTGGGGGGGAGGTGGCTGCCAGTGGGCGCTGAGCTCCTATTTTTTCCTCTGTTGGTTCTGCAGCCCCGTAGCTCCCATGGAGTCGCTGACTTGGCTCCTTTCGCACTCTAGAGAGAGGAGCAGAACCAGGGCTATGGCTGATCAATGGGGCACCAGGTGAGTGGCAGAGGCTTCAGGCGCTGAGAGTTTGCCTGACCCCTCAGGGACACAGTGTGAGGGGGTGTCCCAGGGATCTCTATGAAAGGAGCAGAACAGGATTTACTTGGGGTGGGGAGAAAATTGAGTGTGTCTCAGGGGGGTGTACAGAGGTATTGCCCGGGTGAGGGACTGGCTAAAACACAGGCCTCGCTGTGAGCAGGATTTGAACCTGGACTTCAACTCCAACACCTTAACCACTCGGCCATCACAGCTGTGAGCACAAAACTGCTCCAATGCCAGAGAAACTGGTAGAGAATCCCAATGCCCAGGTGTGAAGTCATCTGAACTACAGAATTCCCACCGCAAACCTGGCTCCCAAAGCACAGGGGGGATTTGGGGTTTGTTCTCTTTGCTTAGCCAGGTGCAGTTGCTCATGCTCCAATACGTCTGTTAGTCAATAAGCTGCCACAGGACTCTTTGCTGCTTTTACAGATCCAGACTAACATGGCCCCTCTGATACTCCTAGTGACACTCTCTAATGGATCCCCATCCTCCACCCACCGTGAGGTAGGTAGGAGCGGATCACTATTATCCCTACTTGAAAGAGGGAGACGCTAAGGCTGAGAAAGGAGAATTGACTTGTCTTAGGTCACACAGCCAGTCAGTGGCAGAGTTGGGAATAGGACCCAAGAGCCCTGATTTTTCAAACTGACTGTCAGATCTTGAATTTCACACATTGAATGACCTGAATAAAGTGCTCTCAGATGAGCTCCAGACCAACAACAGTGCACAGTAATTATTCAGCAAGTATTTGAGGAGAACTGCAATGTTAGAGAGAATCATGAACTCCTCAGAGACCATTAATGCAGCAAAGCAGCAAAATCTGTCAAACATATAACAGGTTATGACTTATTTCCTTGGTCTTAAAAGAGAACAACAAGGACCTGAGTCTCCTCCCTGTCAATAACCCCCTGCTCAGCCAAACAGGGTAGAGACTGAGGACAGGAGGCTGAGGGTTCTCACCAGAGAGCCCAAAGGATGGCCCAGGTCACCGGTGGGGATCACTGCCCGAGCACTATTTCAGCCCCACATTTTGGGTGGATTCCCACAGTGGGAGCTGCAGAGCGCTCCCCCGCAACACACACATACACATCCTGTTCCCGGTGTTGGGAGGGGAACAGGTGAAAAGACAAAAGAAGCAAGAGAAAAAGAGAAAGGAGGAAGAGATGGATGGAGGAAAAGGTGAAACAAAAAGGACAAACCCTAATGACTCCAGTGATTCTAAGGGAAAAATCCCAGGTGTGGATTAAATTCTGGCTCCTTAAATTCGTGTTTTCCATGCCTAGAATTCAACTGTCACCAGATGGATCAGACTGAACAGGTTTCAAACCTAGAGGAGGCTCTTACCTTCTAAACAGGGATGGCTGTTTTCTAGTAAAATCAGGAAAAGGGAAGGAGAAAACTTGAAAGAGGTTCCTCCTGGCGCTCACGTACGTGAACCCGAATTCTCTCTCAGTCCTCAAAGAGAGACCTGGAGAAGGAGACTTGCTGAAGCAAAGCCACAGGGGTCTCTGAGGTTTCCCTGGCCCCTCGCCCCTGTCCTGCCTGGCTGATGTCAGCATCTCTCTGTGAGGTCACCACCTCCCCACCATCTTTGACCAATAGTCTGAGGTCCTGCAAAAGGCCTTTGTGATGTCACTGCCGCACCCCTCCCTTGCTGTGCTAATGTCCTGCCCCTGGCCAAGCACTGTGGAGGTTTGAGCTACTCCCTGTGGATCACCCCACTCAAGGAGCGTTCGTTCTAGGCAGCAAGCCAGTAGTTTTGGATCATCTGCAAAATTTTTCAGCTCACTGTTCAGCAGATCGTTTATGAATATGTTTACTAGTCCTGGTCCCAGTACAGACACCGCTAGTTACCTGTTTCCATCCTGAAAACTGACCATTTATTCCTACCCTTTGTTTCTTGTCTTTTAACCAGTTCTTGATTCACGTGAGGACCTTCTGGAGGTGAAAGTAAGCCGGTATGTTCCGGTATGGGGTACCGGCAAGAGCCAGTACGCTGTGCCAGCCCCGCCCGGCTTCCCCAGGCTGGTGATTTAAAGGGTCCAGGGCTCCCTGGAGCGGCCGGAGCCCCAGGCCCTTTAAATCACCTCCTGAGCCCCCCTGCCAGAGCCCCGGGGAGCAAATCACTGCCATGGATGCTGCTCTCTCCCGCTCTGCCAACACAGAGCAGGGGCGGCAGAAGCTTCCTTACAGTGGTGGGGGGGCACCGTTGTCTGAACTGTGGCACCCCCATGACACCCCTTCCCTAAGGACCCCACTCACAGCACCTCTCCCCGAGGCCACACCCACAGACGCCTCTTCCCCAAGACTGCACCTCCCACCCCCATCATTTGTCCTAACAGCCAGTAAAGAGTGGTGGGGCCATGGCCCTCTAAACCCCTGTTCCAGCACCCTGACACAGAGCTAAGCAGGCAGCAGTGTGTGTGTGACAGAGCTGTGCTGAGCTGAGGCAGTGAGAGAAGGGGGGCTGATGTCGGGCCTGTCCCCTGCCTCAGGACTGGTTGCTTCCAGCAGCTGTCTAAACTTAGAGGCAGTGTGCGACACACTCACTCTTCCGCAACGCACACACTGTCTCTCCCCCCCCCCCACACACACACGCTCTCTACCCCACCACGCACATTGCAGTTGAAAAGCAGCTGGCAATCTAGTAGGATGCCCATGGAACAATGGGATAGAAACCTGCATCATGTGATGCTGTACCAGCCTGTGAGGCATTGCAAACCCTTCCCAAAGCACCCTGCAGCCAGCTGCACAGTGGGATGGCTACCCACAATGCACTGCTCTCTGTGGCAATCCAAGAGATGCTAGCATGGATGTGCTCTGGTGACACAGGGGCATAGGGTGGACATGCAACAGCTGTTCAATTAAAATTCTATAACTAAAGCCATGTTACTCTTTCATTTAGTCATTTATCCTCCCCTGGAATGCTCGTGGGATGAATGGGCTGGTTGAAGAGCAGAAGAGCTCCCAGGTAGACAAGGTGTCTGGGACTCGAATTAGGCAGCGATCACACACCCAGAGCATGGACACTGCCCAAGGTGGAGTGTGACCAACCAGATGCAGCCAAGTCATCTCTAGTCGCAGGCCATGAGGTGCAGGTCCTTAAAAGGGAAGGGGCCCTGTGCTCAGGAGAGCACTCACAAGCTTGTACCTCCAGTGAATGCCCTTTGCCCGGACCGCCTGGCCAGTGGTTCTCTGCGTTGTATTTCATTGTGCCTCAGGAAGAGTTACCTTCATCACACCATCCATAGCTGTGCTGTGGGACACTTACCTTGCCGAATCCTGACATCTCCAGTGCTGTGCCTGTCCAGGGAGCGTGAGTATACAAGTGTGAGTGTGACACCCCCCACTTCTTCTTTTGAGCTTAGCTGTCAGTATAATAAATGTGCTGCTTTCTGCCAAACTCTGGTGGGTCATTAGTGCTCCCTATGCTTACTAGCTGGCCCAATTTTGGGTAACACCTACGATAAACTCAACCCCTGCAGGGCAGAAGGTGGTGAAATGAGCTGAGAAAAAGCCTTGGCATCAGCACGGGAAAGCTAGAGGATCTTGGCCAGTCACCTTTTGAAGATTTGTGGCTTGGTCTCCTCTGCCCTTGGAGATTGGCCTATGGCGGCCGGCTCTTCCTGCTGCCTCCTTTGTGTGACTTGCCAAAGGAGGAAGTGAGGCAGGAATGGGGCAAAAGAGGAAAGTCGAGCTGAGGATGGCAGGGCAGAAGCTAAGTGCCTCAGTGTGGCTAGGTGGGGTTAGTAGAGCACCACCAGTCGTTCTGCAAAGCCTGGGGAGGTGCGGTTGGCTGCTGGGAGGCAGAATCCTGTGCCTGCCTCTTGGCTTCCCAGGGATGGCTACTTGCAGCCCAGGAGAAGAAGGATGGTTCTGGATGAAAGGAAGACATGCAAAGCTCTGGAGGAAATTTGGGTGCGGGGTGCGGGCTCTGCGCTGGGGGAGGGGGTTCGGGTACAGGAGGGGTGGCGCTTACCCCGGGCAGTGCAGCTCCCAAAGTGACCAGTACACACAACCCTCTGGCAGCAGCTCCTAGGTGGGCGAGGCCAGGGGGTCTCCGTGTGCCGCTGCCTGCAGGCGCTGCCCCCAGAGCTCCCATTGGCTGCAGTTCCTGGCCAATGGGATCTGTGGAGTTGGTACTCGGGGCAGGGGCAGTGCATGGAGACACTCCCCCCACCCCAGGGGATGCTGGGACATGCCGGCCATTTCTGGGAGTGGCACGGAGGGACGGAGGCAGAGTGGGCAGGGAGTAACCTCAGTGCTGCTGGCACATCTCTGCACACCCATTGGGGGAGGGGAGCAGAGGGCCTCCATGTGCTGCCTGGGGGAGGGGCAGTGCACAGAGCTGCCTCCCCTCCCGGGTCTATTACAGGAGTGGGTGGGTGGTGTCTTTTGGCCTGCAAGGTGTAGCAGGTCGGACTAGATGATCACACTGGTCCCTTCTAACCTTAAAGGCTCTGAGTCTAAAAGGGAGAGGGAAGTAAAGGAAAAAAAAACCCAAATACTGCAATACCAGGATGACTCCACCTGCTCATTGTATAGTCCCACCCCTTTCTTTCTCCACTGGGTGTTTAATGAGCTGCAGGACATTGATTCTCTCATTCCATTGCTAAGGTGATACAATGTGAGTGAAATTAAACCCATTCCCAGCAGAGAAAACATCACTTACCTGCATTGACTGGGAATTGAACCCAGGTCAGCTGCTTGGAAGGCAGTTATGCTCACCATTATACCACCAATGCATCTGGCAGAAGTGCCACTTATGCTTGTCCAATGAGGCTAGACCAGAATTGAGGCATTTTACTGCCTGTTAAAATGTACTGGAGTCTCATCACTAAAAAAACCCTACCTCTGTCTTCACCTGGGTTTGAACCATCAGCCTCTCAATTAGGTCACCTAAGTGGTTAACCACAGACACAGGTAACTACCCTACACTTCCCAAGCTTGTCTATGAAGCACTTACAGGGGCACACCTGGCTAGTGAGGGAGGTGCACTGCTGGGGTTATGAGTTCAAGCCTCACCCAAAGCATCGGCTTTCATTAGCCATAGAGCTTCCCCCCCTCACTTTGTCTCAGTCACATGGAAAGTGCCATACGAGGGTGATGAGAGTAAATTCTAAACTCTGAAATGTGGAGGTGGCCCATAGATTGGGATAAGGGGTTTGAAGAGAAAAAGCTCTAAGGATATAAAACCAGACAGGCTCCAGGGGCAGGTACGGTACAACGCCTCAACAGGGAGCCATTCGGGGGAGAGGGTTTCACTTCCTCTGTTCAATGTCCTGAGAGGTATTTTAAGATGAAGATAACACCATGGCTCACAGTTGACTGGCACGTCCTAGGTTAAAGAAAGGAAGGGACTTGGGTTAACAGTCGGAAGATTTGTGTTACCATCACTGTCTGACCCCCCTTCAGTTCAGAGGTTTGTACTTTGTTGGGTGGAATGCACAGACTCCTGGAGAGCAGGGGCAGCTGTTTCCATGGCAGAGAGCCTGGCACTTAGGAGACTATCTTGACTTGCTGTTTTGAAGCAATTCAATAAAATAACAGTGGAGCTGCAATGTCCAGTCCTAAATTTCAGGCCCCCCCCCAGTGCAAAAATGCTATTTTAGGATCTAAACAGGAGGCTTCCGGCTCTAGGGCACCTGACCAGAGAGCTCAGTGGGGGGTGTAAGAGCTGGTGACTCTGAGGGTCCTGGGCTAAATCCACTTGCAGGTGGAAGTGTTTTGATTTATTTGATGGATAATGAGCACCAGCTACCAGGGGAGAAGCCCTGCCAACCTGCTGCCACTCCAGCTGCTGCCCCGGCGGGGGGAGCCCCAGGGGGCCTGCTGCTGCTCCGGCCACCCCAGGAGTGCTGCCGGGGGCCACCGAGCTGTGGCTGCTCCTGCTGCCCGCGGAACCACAGGAGGAAGATGATTTTTGACAGTGACGGATGCCTCATCCTAAAGGTTTTTGTCTGCCCCCTTCCAGTGACTGTTTGGCACAGGAATGCAGCCCTCACTCCTGGGTCTCTCCTGGGGAAATAATGTTTCTGTGCAAAACACCAAAGCTTTTGACAGAAAGGAAGAAAAGGAAATGGCCACACAATGGGACTAGGACATAAGGAATGAAACACAAGATGCTTCTCCCATGTGCATTGACTTTGAACCTTGTTGTTTGCAGTGTTGTTGTATCCATGTTGGTCCCAAGACATGAGACACAAGGAGGAGGGGGTCACATAATATCTTCTAAAGGACCAAGGAAGGGAGTATTATTTACTCCTTCTCATAACACAAGAACTAGTAGGGGTCACCAAATGAAATGAATAAGCTGCAGGTTTGAAATGAACACACTTCCCTCAATCTGCTGGCAATGCTTCTACTAACGCAGCCCAATCTGCTGTTAGCCTTCTTGGCAACAAGGGGACCGTTGACTCATATCCAGCTTCTCATCCACTGTAATCCCCAGGTCCTTTTCTGAAGAACTGCTGCTTAGCCAGTCGGTCCCCAGGCTGTAGCAGTGCAGGGGATTCTTCTTTCCTAAGTGCAGGACTCTACACTTCTCCTTGTTGAACCTCCTCAGATTTCTTTTGGCCCAATCCTCCAATTTGTCTAGGTCACTCTGGGCCCAAACCCTGTCCTCCAGCGCTTGGATTCTTTACGTGCTTTCACAGAGTGAAGAGCACATGTTCCATGATTTCATATGGCAGAGTTTTATGCTATAGGGAGCTTTCCCTGTGTGAATTTGACAGGTGAATCAACATAGAGACATATTGTGACCCTTCTCAGGGAGCTGAGGGCTGAGAGTCTCCTTGTTGCCACCTGCCACTAGGAAGAGGGAGTTTTGCATTTGGCAGCTGGATGTTAGTGACCAAACTCACCCAGCCCTTCAGGAACTCAAGAACCCTCCTCTGAGCTACAGCAGCCACCCTAACCCCTGAGTTCCTTCAATGTGTCTCCCACTGGGGTCCAGCCCAGATCACCAGATACTCAGAGAAATCCCAGATTCTCTCTGCCCAAAGCAATGGTATATCCCCGGTTACTAGTTTTAC